>NC_089581.1:30830049-31136715 GCF_019320115.1 Miscanthus floridulus | reverse complement strand
TTGAAGCCTCTCAGATAACTCCAATCTTACTTCAGTTTCAATTTTGTCCAGTGACTCCTTTTCAAGTGACTCTTGCGCTTGAGCTGCCTAAAAGTCGCCAGAAACACGATCAGTCAAACGGCGAAAAAAAGGTGTGCATAAAACAGAAAAGATTATATAGGTTACTTTGCTCTCGACTTCGAGGAATTCAGCAACCAATTCTTCAACTTCTTCCTCAGTCAGAGGTACCTGTTAGACAATCAAATTTCAAAAAAAAAAAGATTTGTCAAATACTATTTTAATTTTAAATAGAAACTGCTAAATTTCTGCCCATAAAGATTTTAAACTTCTATGAAGAAACTACAATGTAGTTAATATTTAAGTGTAAATAACACAAAAAGGTACTCCATCCCAAATTATAGATCGTTTTGGCTTTTCTAGGTACACATAGATTTTGCTAGGCACCTAGATATATGGTATGTTTAGATACAGAACAAAAACTATGTATCTAGAAAAGCCAAAACGACATATAATTTGGAATGGATGTAGCATCAATGATATAGAACAGCATGTCAATCAACGATAAAATAAATAAAGATGACCATCAATAAGAGTTCCCAAAATTCCACACCAAGTTATCATACTTTCTCTATGGGTGCTTATGGTACATAATAATATTGTTCCCTTCAATGAAAATATATGATTTACTAATACCAACAGAACTTCACAAAACTTAAGTAGACAATGATAGATATCGAAATAGTTTATAGGATTCACACACCTCAGTGCCTTCCTCGGATGCTGAAGCTTGTTCATTATCTGATTCTCGGAGAGAGAATTCATATGAATCGGCCTCTGAATCATCATCAGTAATGGATGTTTCTTCATTCGCATTATTGTCCATTGTTGTGCATGGAGGCTCCTTATGCTCCTTCAAGGAACTGTCTCTTATGCTAGTTTCCACACCAATTTTATTTTCATCACTTTGAGAGTCAATGATTATTATATCTACTAGCTGTCCATTTGGTTGAAAAGATTCCATCCTTGCCATCTTATCATCAGACAATATTCCATCCTTATTCATATCTAATCATCCAGTATTATATCATTTACTTCTACAGAAATACATCTGGTTCCACCTTTGCATACATTAACTATTTTACTGCAAAACAAATTAAAATACAAAAACAAAAAAAAGGAATAAGCAAAACAAGAATGCAGATTTGTGCAAGTACCAAAACAATAAAAAACAGTAAAAGGGTATTTTGACAACAGAAATAAAAACAACTGCAGGTTTCACTTTAGGGTTGAATGAAACAGGACCCTGTTTACTGCTGGATTTAAAATACTGAAACACAAATACAAGTTACCTAGACCAATTAAATCATATTCCCATTTGATCAACTTCAATACCAAATATAAAAGCAACCTAGAAATATTGGCCTAAACTGCAGATCGGCAGTAGTGCATTTTGATTAAATGGCTGCCTTCGTGAAGTGACTGTGTCTATACCCAGGACAGCATAATTCTAAAGAATAATGATAGGATTCCCATTAGCAAGTTCATAACATGACATAGTAGCTGTAAATTATACGTACAATGGTGCAAGTTCGGTAATAGTTTTTATATGCTAGCCAGTCAAACTCGTAAATGTTTGGCTACTACTAATGCAGCATTAATCCACACGTACAGAGCAAAAATTGGTATTACTGCAGGTCCATGTTTTTTTCTTATTTTTTCACACGTACGGAGAAAACACATTAGTTTGAAGCCAACATGCTAGTGCTACCATTTCCCCCGTCGAAAGTCTAATTGATACAGTAGAAACAACATTGCAGGACTGAAGAAATGGTTGTTCGTCGACGCATTGCCTGCCCACCAGGGGCGGACCCAGTAAAGGGACATGGATGTACACATGTACACCCGATAATTTTTGCAAAAAAATCGAGGTTAGTAGGCATCAAATGGCCAAATAGCTTTCAGTTAGGGTTTGGGTGCTTGGTTTCGCACAGCAGAAAGGGAAGCGAAGAGGTGGGAATACCTAGTGGGTGCTCGTGGCCGGCGAAGAGACCAACCTCGCCTCGGCACCTGGCTTAGGGCGGCGGCGGCGGCGGTAGCCCACCCAGTTCGTAGCAGAAAGAGGGGGAGGGAGGGAGGGAGGAGATGAACCGTAATTCAGTGAAGGAAGAAGTGCTCTCGACCCCTCAACTTTTACGCTCGTCCGATTCACCCCTCATAGTCATCTACAAAATCATTTTTTTAACCCTCTAACTTTATTATTCCCAAAAAAAACTCTCAACTTTTAAAACAATTTCTTTTGCTGGCCAGTTTTGTTGATTACCGCTGACATGGCGCCCGACGAAAATCGGAATACATATCTTTTAAAAATTATAAAAAAATCATAAAAAATATTTTTTGAAATTATCTAAATATTTTTATATGGAAAATAGTGTAATTAAAAATCTTAAAATCTAGTTAATCTTATAAAATTCATATAAATTTTGTTTTAGCTCAAAAGATTATAAAACTAGTTTTGATTTTTTTTCTAGAACTACACTCTATCTTATGGTGCCTAGCTAAAAATTGTTTGAATCTTTATGATCTATTTTGTTGCTTATCGCTTTGTCTATTTTAATTACTTGAGGTTGATCGTCCAAATTACGTAGAAGCAACGGGGGAGCGTTGATAGGATCATAGTAGGCGCTAGTCCCTGCCTTGTATAAATTTTGAAAGTAGTTGTCTTAGCGAGCGTAGATGCATGCACCTGTCACACATATGTATGCATGCACCCTTCGTTTATTTCATCTATATATTTTTATAAAGCTAAACCTCATTAGATAATTTTTCTCTTCATACAAAATATTCATATTATTTTTCACTAAGTAACCCACTAGATGTTCTATCTCTTCATGTAAGGTGTCCACATCATTCTTCACTAAGTCCATAACATCCCTTATTATTAATTACAAAAAATGTCCATGTCATCTCTATCATGTGCGATGCTTTGTTTTATCACATATTCCTCTATAATTAATCAAATATTTTATTGGCTTTTCTTCTATTAGCTTATCGATTTTTTACCAAATCTGATACCATAAAATAACATGCAAGTCAAATTCATATATATATACAGTATATAGAATACCATATAGTAATGCTACATATATAACAGATTTATCATTAAGAAAATCCCGCAGCAACGCACGGGATAGTCTTCTAGTTTAATTAAGTTGTAAAGACGCTCCATCGATGCTTCTATGTAATCTGGACAATCAATATCAATAATTATAATAAGTAATAGGAATTTCTACTAGCAAATAAGCACAAAAATGAATCCATCAAGATTTAAAAAATCAAGCTAGCCACCATAAATTGGAGCATAATTTTAGGGGGGAATTGACACTGGTTTCATAACTTTTCAAACTTATAACAAAATTTCTATAAAATTTCTAAGCTCGATTTAAGGATTTCTTTATGGCATTGTTTTTCCATGTAAAAATATTTGGATAATATTTAAAATTTTAGTTTTTATGGATTTTTGGATATAGTTGGTTAGGTCTCTTGTGGTGGAACTTGACCACCTAGGTTCAAGTTCTCGATTTGACGTGGGTGATCGTATTTTCCTAGCGTCATATGGTAGCTGACGTGTCACGTGTTCCGTTGATAGCAAAAGGCTTGTGATGATTTCATCAATTTGGAGATATGTCGGTTTAATCTCAATCTTTCTGAGATGCTCATAGAGTAGTGTGTGTGCATGCATTTATATGGGTGAGTGGGCGCATATGTATGAGTGTCTACAGCGATTCATAGAAAAAAAAAGTTTTAGTACATGAATCATGAAGTGTTGTGCAGCAAAAAAAAATTTAATGGTAGAACACAGATCATGATGTTTGTGCATTGTACAAATAAGATCAAATGACACGAACATGATCAAGTGATACTTATGTTCATTCTAAATAGTACTAATTCTGATGTAGTTGCATGACACTTATGTTAAACTTAAAGTTACTTGATAGTCAACACAGACCTACTACAATAGATAGATGAGAGGATCTGCTAGAAATTAAGCACCGGAAGAAGTCGGTGTAAGATTCAGTTAATTCTAATTCTGGCAACATAAAAGATAGAGAATGATTTTAAGAAAAATATGAAATTAGTTTCATTTTTTTAGCTAAATCAAAATTTCTGTGAATGTTTTAAGATTAAAGTGGATATTATAATTTTTAATTGCATTTTTTTTTCTAAAAACTATTTTGATTTTTTTTAAATATATATTTTTGGTCTAGTTTACTCCCCTCGTGATTGACTTAGTGCGACGTAGTACGGTTGATATGGCACCATGTCAGAAAAAAGCACCATCAATCGTCCACGGTGCAAAAAGTAAACAATATAAAATTTGAGAAAGGTAAAAAAATAGATTTTTTTATTTGAGAGGAAAATTAGAACTGCAAAAGATTGAGGACTCAAAAGAACTTTTTCTCTAAGGAAACTATATTACTTGCGCAACTCTAGTGGTGCGTAGATTTCTAGGTTTGTCGTATTGTTGAGAAAATGCTTTCTATTATTTTATAGGATCTGATTAATACAATTGGTACATATGAGATATGATATTTGTATTACTTTATATATCAGTCAATTATGTTCGTTAGTTCATAATTTATCTTATGAAATGATGATGTTTACTTACCTACAAACAAGCCGAGCTCAAGCTTACTCAAGCGGTCAAGCCTTGAGGAACCAAGCTCCAGCATCTCTATAATCTCACACAGATCTTAGGGTCTGTTTGATGTAGATATTGAGCCGCTCGAATTGAATTGAGCACCAGTACCAAATTAAACTGGTATAAGAAACGTGTTTCAGTATCAAATCTATTGTTTGAATGTAGATGAATTTGCTCGGAAAATACCAATTTATTTTTGGATGCACAGATCATTGGAATCGATCCATCTTGTTCTCTGACCTCCCTCGCAACCCCACCCCTACCTCAATCTCCTCCTCGATGTCGTCGTCTAGCACTGCCCCCACAGCGTATAAGCTAGCTGACCGTGAGCAGGCTCAGACATGGTGGCGCGGAGGACGGCCACGAGTGGGCTCGGCCCCAGCGACCTAGACCTACATAGGGTCGGACATGAGGAAATAGGGGCACTAGACTTGAGGCAGGGCAGTGGTTGGTACCGGACTCAACGAAGAAAGGGCGAGGAGGGAGGCCAGTGGTTGGGGTTGGATTCAAAGGAGTTGCGCGGTCTAATTCCGCGCGATATCAAAGGGGGTAATGTGGGGGGATATGGCCTCCGGTATCCATAAGACAAGACATGGGCCGCACCATCAGAGGTGGCCCAGCCCACAAGATCAAGACGTGCACGGCACTGGTCGACGTGCACCACAAGATATTGTATAGTACCAAATAGGATACTTTTCTTGTAATCCTACCCCTCCAAAGTATATAAGGAGAGGCAGGGGTCCTCTAGTCGACATCTACATACATCTCAATGCAATACATCATAACATAGGATCTAGGTATTACGTCATACTGACGGCTGAACCTGTCTAAATCTTGTGTCTCGGTGCTTGTATTACCATCTAGTTTGTATCACGCGCACCCCCACCGATTCATTTACTACCATGGGTATACCCATCGGTAGACTGCCGACCAGATTTTGTCGACAGTGGCGCCCACCGTGGGGCTCGTGCGCGCTGATCCCTGATGAACCAGATGGCGTAACTCAAGATCAACATCCTTCGACAACCACGGCGCACGTCTTCATACGCGGATTGACACTGCCAAGCTCCAACTACGTCCGTCCTACTCCAACACGAGATCAACTTCGTTCCAGACGTCAAGCGAGCCACTAAGCGAGTTGCCCGCGTCGTCGACTAGATAACGTCATACGCCACCGACCAGACATTATGTCCAAAGCTAAGTCACGCTTTAATATTCTTCTAAATATTCTCCAACCTCCATATATCGCCGTAATGTTTCTCCGAACTGTTTTTCTCTATGTTTGTTCTCCAAATAATTTTCTTTCATGTATACCATCTTAAAGATGACATACAGCTAATCCTAAAGCAAATCATCGAACAGTCATGTTGACGCTCGGATGTCCTCAGAGACGGCCCTGTCTCCGGCTCCTCCTTACACGTGCACGAGCGTCTGCCCTCTGCGTTATGGGTGGTCAGCAGCGGATCCTTAGCGATGCCCTATTCTTCCTACACGCGCACGGGCTCCACACTCCGCGTTATGGTTAACAGGCTAGCTAGGGCTGGAGGCTCAGCTACACACTAACTGGTCGGGTGGGTTTTGTATTAAATATAAATACATCTTCAGAATAAAACTAAGTGTTCACACCAACTAATCGTCGAGTTGCATACGTTATTTCGTCACCATTGCTGATTCTTCTCTGAAGTTTATTTTACATCATGTACTACCCGTTCTACATATTTGTATTGCAGGATCATCGTCCAGGTGATCGGACCACCTGGTGCTCGGACTTCTCCACCGATCAACTGATCGAACCGCTAGGTTCATGGGTTTCATCGCCGACCAGTTGATCGGACTGTTCGCCGGGCGCTTCTACTCAATGCTCACTTCGCCGTCGACCAGTTGACCGGACTGTTTGTCGCTCATGCTTCATCATCAGCTACGCTGGGGGCTTACCAGCTAAGCCGGGGACTCATCGGTGCTCGGACATCACCAGCTACACCGAGAACTTCTCGGTGTGAGGACATCGCCAGCTACGCCGGGAACTCCTCGGTGTGCGGACATCACCAGCTACGTCGGGAACTCCTCGGTGCTCGAACATCGCCAGCTACGCCGGGACTCCTCGGTGCTTAGATTTTACGTGCACGCGTCGCCGGCTACGTCAGGGACTCCTCGGTGCTCGGACATCACCAGCTACGTCGGAGACTCCTCGGTGCTCAGACATCATCAGCTACGTCAGGGACTCCTCAGTGCTTGGACATCGCCAGCTACGCTTGAGACTCCTCAGTGTTCGTTTTCTTCGTGCAAGCATCGCCAGCTAAGCTGAGAACTCCCTTGGCGGTCGGACCTTGCTATGTCTCATCGGTGTGCTATCAAGCTGCTCCATACTGTTTGGATCAGGGTGCTGATCTTGGACAGCACGTCTGGGGTCTTGATACGCACATGTCAGATGACGTCGGTAAGCTTTTAGACTTCTTTTCTTTGACCATGCTACAAGATTCATTCTTCATCTTTCAGCAGGCTCGGGACTAAGTGGCTACACTTCACCTGGCGGTGAATGTAGTGCTTATTTCTTGATTTACCCTCTTTATTGACGGAGTCTAAGTGGCTACACTTCTTCTAAGTGAAAGAATTTTCAAATTTTATCTTGAGCCCTTACATCCTTCTAGCAAGTCTTGCTTGGCTAAGTCCGAGGTCTCCTAACCAGTTAAACTGGTCAGCATTGACTTTCATCGTCCAGGTCATCAGTTAAACTAGTCGCCTTCGACCTTCAACGTCCAGGTCACCAGTTAAACTAGTCGGCTTCGACCTTCACCGCCTAGGTCACCGGTTAAACTAGTCGGTTTCGACTTCCACTGCTCGGATCACCAGTTAAACGATCGGTTTCACGTCAAAGTGCTCGGACTTGTTCAAGACAGCGTTGCTCAAAGGATACAAGACACTCGGGGACTAGCTGTGGGGGACATGACCCCCGATATCCATAAGACAAGACATGGGCCGTACCATTAGAGGTACCTCAACTCACAAGATCAAGACGTGCACGGCACTGGTCGACGTGCACCGCAAGATATTGTATAATACCAAATATGATACTTTTCTTGTAACCCTACCCCTCCAGAGTATACAAGGAGAGGCAGGGGTCCTCTAGTCGGCATTTACATACATCTCAATGCAATTCATTAGAACACAGGATGTAGGTATTACGTCATACTGACGACCGAACCTGTTTAAATCTTGTGTCTCGGTGTTTGTATTACCATCTAGTTCGTATCACGCGCACCTCCATCGATTCATCTACTATCATAGGTATATCTCTGAATAGACTATCGATCAGATTTCGTCGACAGGTAAGACGAGGAGTTCCAACTTCAGCGCGCCAAGAAAAACTGGGCCGCTCACGATGACCGTAACACTTCTTTCTTCCAACTATCCATAACTAAAAGACACAGAGAAAATAGAATTTCGTACTTGCAAAATCCCGATGGCTCACATTCGACTACCCCTGAGCAGGTCGCCAATACTCTGGTTGCTTATTTTCAGCAGATCTTCAGTGCTACTGCTAACAGTGATGTAACCAGACAGCAGACGTCAACCACCACCAATATGGTCACTAATGTTTCTTAACCAGGTAACAACAGCCCGGAAGAGATCAACGACGACTTCACCAATTCCACCCCGGACGTCCATGAACTCCATGCCATCATCAAGCAGATGCGCAGCAACGCCTCCCCGGGACCCGACGGCCTCAATGCAGCATTCTACAAGGCCGCTTGGACATGGATATCTTAGTACGTGCACGATCTGGTAACTGGCTTCTACTCCACTGCCTTTTTATAGCCTGAGTTGAATCAAACCTTTATTACTCTTATTCCTAAGAAAATGCAACCTATTGTGTCTCAGGATTTCAGACCGATTAATCTGTGTAATGTCATCTATAAGGTCATTGCCAAATCCCTAGCTGATAGCCTCACCTTCCCAACTACATCGATCACTCTCAGGCTGCTTTCATAGAGAATAGGCACATTTCTTCAAATATCGTTATCACTCAGGAAATTGTCCACTCTTTCTCTCTCAAGACTTGAAACCATCAGGCTTTCCTCCTTAAGCTTGACTTGCTAAAGCCTTTGACTGGTTGGATTGGGACTTCATTGCTTCTGCTCTCGCTCGTCTTGGCCTTCGCTCCAACTTCATTTGTCTCATTCATGCTTGCATCTCTACCACAACTTTCTTCATTCTAGTTAACGGTGAGCCTACCACCACTTTCTTTCCTCGTAGAGGAATTCGCTAGGGTTGCCCTCTGTCTCCTTATCTCTTTGTCGTTGCCATTAACGAACTTTCCTTCCGGCTGCAGAGTGAATTGAATTCCTCCAATCTCTCAGGGGTCACCCTGGGTCCAGGATGCACCCCCATCCACTCTCCTCTTTTTGCCAACGACCTCATCCTTTATGGGAATGCCTCGGTCCCTGAGGCGGCTACCATCCGTAATATCTTGAATGATTTTTGCACCTGTTCCGGTCAGGCTCCTAATCTCCACAAATCTTTGTATTCTTTTCAGCAAGAATGTGCCTACCTCTACCAAAGCCCAAATCAAGGACATCTTCCCCGTCCATGACCTTCTTCCGAACACTATGCACATTGGCCACCCTATTATTTTTAGTCACAGTGATAGGAACAGAGCTTATGATTTCATCCATAATAAATTCAGAGCTAAGCTAACAACTGTCAAAGCTAACAAGCTTAATCATGCAGGAAGGCTTACTTATATAAAATCGGTGCTCGCTTCAATTCCGGTGTACTATATGTCTACTGTGCTCTTCTCTAAGACTTTTGTAGGTAAAATCACTGCTATTATCAGGAGATTTTGGTGGACCGGAGTACAGGTAGACGATCCTACCTCTCCAATTGCCTTCAGATCATGGGATGACATTTGCCAGCCCACAGATAACGGGGGTCTTGGTATAAGGGACCTCCACACTGTTAATAGAAAGTCTCCTCATCCAGACTGCCTGGAACATTGCTACTGAAAAAAAAAACCTTTGCTTACTGCAGTGCTTAAAGCCAAATACTATCACAATACCTCTTTCTAGAACTCTAACACCACTGGTACCAAGTCAACCTTCTGGTCATCAATCTTGCAGGTGAAAAAGGATCTGACCACCAACTCTGTCCTTCAAATTCACTCAGGTAACAGCTCCATCTGGTCCACTCCTTGGTGCCCTCTATGGAACACTATTCATGACCACATGCTGCTTCCTGTCACCCAGACGCCAATGCCTTCCACTGTGTCTGATCTCTGGCAACCCAACTCCCAAACCTGGAATGTAGATTTCATAGCTAACATTTTTGATGATCAGGCTGTGCAGACAATCACCCAGGTCCCGCTGACACACAATAACCGAAATGACATCCTCAGGTGGACACCTGCCAAAGATGGCAAATGCTCCACCAAGAACATTTATTGGCACCTAAGCAGACAGCAGATTGTACAACTCCCACACCAGGGATCCAGAAGCATTAATCATCATGCTAACAACATTTTGCAGAGAGCATGGAAAAGCAAGGAATTACCTCCCCTAATCAAAGCTTTCACGTGGAGACTCGTTCGAAGGGCACTGGCTACTACTGAGAGAGCATCAAGGTATACCACTAATATTGATAACCATTGTGCAGCTTGTGGACAGGTGGAGGATGACGCCCATCTATTTTTCCACTGTCAACTACCGAGAGCTGTCTGTTTTTTATCTAATCCACCGCTACACACCGACAGCCTGCCCCAAGACAATGACAGAGTGCAATTGATCCTACAGGCTATCATAACCAACTCCATCCCTAATGATCTATTCAATAAGATTCTAATCACTTTATGGTATTTATGGAAAGCTAGAAATGATCCTAGATTCCAGAGCAAATGTTGGTCTCCCTGGCAGGTACACCATGCGGTGGCGGCGCACATCACAACCCACCAGGCTTCCCTTGCAGGTCACCAATCAGACTACTGCACCAACCGCACGGACACAAATGAATATCAGAGCCAGAGTGGAACCGATACTACACAGACAGGTATCAACAATGCTGCTGCAGGTACCAGCATAACACCAACCAATCCGGGGGACCCTTTCATGGTTCAACTCCCAGCACTTCTTGACGGAGTCCGGTGTTACTGCGATGCATCAACCGCACCTGATCTTCCCTCACTTCCTCCACGTTCAGCAGGTATCGGTTTGTTCATAATCAACACTCAGGTTGACCCAGTGCAAACCATCTACATTAAGGCGAGGATGATTGGGACTACATCGGTGCTGATGGCTGAAGCAGCTGCAATGGCACTTGCTGCAGTTATAACTCAGCAGCTCAATCTTCAGCAAGTCCACTTCCTCTCAGACAACCAGCAGCTGGTGCATTTCCTCAATGCCTCAGACCAAGGCAATCCACCGGAGTGGAGAATCAAACCATTTACTCAAATGTTTGCCAACTGCACACGCAACACAAACAGGACCATTCTCAAGATTCACAGATCTCAGAATCAAACGGCAGATACTTTAGCCCGACAGGCTCTTTCAGAGTCTCCGCCAAGTTCTCTTACCGTGCCTTGTTCTTGCTCTAATGGAGCACACGTAACTCAGTGCCCATTACAGGATGCACTATCTTCTGTAGTCTTGAACCATGTAAGGCTTTTATCAGCTGCTTGCTGTTGAAATAAAGCATGTTTGTTGTAAAAAAAAAAAGGTAACGCTCTGTATTGGGAGAGAGAGCTTCTAGTTATAGTGCTATACCAAGGAATTGGATCTCTAATTCCAAATCTCAATTCCACGTGCAACCAAACAACACAATTCAATTGGAATTTCCAATTCCATGCATCAATATCTACATCCAAACAGGGGGTCTCGTCGAGCTCGGGGTGCTAGGCTCTCTCCAGCGTGTGGCTCTTTTAGACGTTTACGGCCCTATATACCACCACCTCACCTTCCTGCCAGGCCAAATAGATGCTGTGTGACTGACCGACTGTGTGTTCTATTAAGCGGGTGCACTTGCAGCAGACTATTGAGTTATTCACGCGCCTTTCCAGCTATAAGCAAGTTCAGATATCGATGGAATAAAAAAACCTTTGTAAATCCCCAGCAAGGACGTCAAATACAAATATCATTTTATTCGCCAATTCGCCTTCTATAGCGATCTGGAAACAATACTACCAGTTCCGGCAATTTTGGTGGGTGTAGTTACATCGCGTCCTTGGAAAGCCAGTTATGGGTTGGGATTCCCCGAGCATTGGTGAGCTCATCGACGCCGTCTCCCCGCTCCAATACAGCAGCAGCACCCATCCCAGAACCTGCCATCATCAGTACATGTCAAAGTGAGAAGGTATCTGTTACAATTTCCGCTCCAAAACAACCATTTGATGCAGGTAAAACGGAATACATCAGTAAATCATGTACCTATGCACATAGAAATCACTCCGAACCGGCAATCCTTGCCACGGCGCTTCATCTCATTGAGAAGAGTACTGACGCACCGTGCACCTGCCAAGTAAACACCAATGCTACTGTCATCATCACTCAAAATATTGTAACCAGGCAGCTCACGGGTCTCAATGTTTTGCAAAGTTAGTCCAAGGCACACCACATAGTCAAATGAAATGAATCTGTGGAACATAACAATCTGGAATAGCAAAAGGCAAATACCTGTACAACCCAATGGATGTCCAAGAGCCATTGCACCGCCATTAACATTGACTTTAGCAGGATCAAGTTCCAACTTCTTGCAGCAGTAGACATACTGAGATGCAAAAGCCTATGGACAAGAGAAAGTAAATATTATCTGCCAATTCTAGTTTTATGATGTCGTCTTAGAGAAAGAACTCAAGAGACAGATCAAAATATACCTCATTGATTTCAAATAGATCAATGTCATCCATCTGGAGGCCAGCAGCTTTCACTGCTGCAGGGATTGCAACAGCAGGACCAATACCCATTACAGCTGGATCAACTCCGACAGCGGCAAAGGTCCTACATTTGCACATTCAGATTTATTGCTCAGCCTCTCAACAGAAATTTACAATAATTAATGGTATCATAGGCTAACAATGATAGTGTTGACCAATGGAATTGCTTAGTAAAACTATTGTGCTGTTTGGTAGAAGCGTTGGTAACGCAAATGTAATGGATTTAAAGCTACAGATGTTACCGCAAGCCATTCGATTTGAACTAATATTATTTCCGTTTGCATTACTGTAGAGCGACCCAAACACTGCCTAAGGTGTTTAACTGCTTTTGGTCCTAGCAGCAAAACGGAGCAAGGACTAGATCACTAGATCGATTGCATATGTACTGGACATCATACGGGGACAGTAATGATACCTAAAGACACCAAGAATTGGAAGACCCTTTTTCATAGCAACATCCCGTCTCATTAGCAAGACAGCACCAGCGCCATCGCTCAATTGGCTTGCATTCCCTACAGTTAAACAACAATGAACTTTTGTGTGGATACTACTAATGGACAATCACGAAGCAGGTAGAATTCACTTTTAATTACCAGCAGTGGTGGTGCCATCCTTTGAAAATGCTGGTTTGAGTTTTGACAGGACTGCAAGCGAAGTATCCGCTCGGATTCCATCATCTGCTGAGACTACGATCTTCTTTTCCTCACCAGTTTTTGGATCAATAATCTTTATAAGGTAACATTGTGTTAGCACATAACACAGAAGAATATTTCACCTTTTTAATATGTCAGAAATCTTCAACAGTTAGCATAGTTACTTGACAAAGGTAAATTAAACTACATTACCTTTGTATGAACTGGCACAATTTCCTCTTTGAATTTACCAGCAGCTGCTGCGGCAGCAGCCTTTCTGTGTGACTCAACCTACACAACAGAATAAAGATTAATAAGACTTTAAAAGCAAGAAGCATATTGTGAGACAGCAACCCATAGTCTCATATACACACAAAAACGAACCACAGAACGGGAATCAAGCAACTTACAGCAGCTTGATCTTGCTCCAGTCGTGTTATGCCAAAACGGTGTGCAACATTCTCAGATGTGAGGCCCATTGGGAGAAGGCAATCGCGTGCTTGAGAAAATAGCTCAACCTAAAACAGTAGAAAGATTCCAGACAAAAAATCAATCAGATCAAAGATGTTTGCACATGTATCTAAATATGCAGTTTTGTTGTATTGACCCAACATGTTACACTTACTTTGGGGTTCACTTCCCCAATAAGATCAACTTTATTCACAGTCATGGACTCCAAACCAGCAGCAATACCTTGATTGGAGAAAATAAAACCCAATTCATCAACCAATCCAAAACAAAACAAAGTAACCTAAAATCAGACAGCAACAAATCCTACCAATGTCATAGAGTCCTGCTTTAATAGCAGTAGCAACGTCTGCAACTGCCTGAAGGCCAGAAGAGCATTGCCTGTTTACAGTCTTAAGAGGAACAGTGTCTGCATCCAACCAACAAATTGGTCAAGGCGGGGATGATGGTTGTCCGACATCACAGGAAGATGCAACAGAGAAAATGCCATTACCAGGGAAACCAGCATAGAGTGCAGCCATTCTGCATTCGATTGCCCTCTGGGAACCAGGAGCTAAGACAGTACCGACAACAATGTCGCCAACTTCACTTGGGTCCAGCTTCGTCTTGTCTACCAAAGCCTATGGATGAGAAACAAAATATATGTAAAGTCCCAAGGATAAAGAATTCACGACAAGCAATCAATTCAGTGGTTTAACATTATAAGTTGCATAAAGTGGAACAACGTGAAAAGCACAAACCTTGAAGACAGGAACCAAGAGGTCCTCAGCGAAGGTATCCTTGAAACCACCTCTCTTGGCCTTGCAAATCGCCGTCCTGTAAGCACTGGAGGCAGAAAGGGTATGCAATGAATCATATTTCTTCCATGCTTAAGAGAAATAAGTAACAAAAAAAAACAAGAAAAAAAAACAATTCTATCTACAGAATTATTTGAAACTATCAGGTGCCTAAGATTGTAATACGTATATGTACTACTCCTGTACGTCTGAACAATTATTATAGTCAACAAATGAGTCTAGCATGGCTCCCTAATGACTTCCAAAAAAGGGTGATCCCTACCGATTACAGTCAGTTTGACTAACAGGCAGAGCCCAAAATTCGCCGCAATGCATAATTGCAGTCGCAGTCGCAGCCACGGGCGCGCTCGACCATACAACGTGTTTGGTTCATCCTCGGGTAATGTGACCGCAAATGAAATCAGCTCACGTGGGTTTGGTCGGTGGGAATGTTGATTGCGGACTTTGATTGGTTCGGCGTTGTATTGTAACGGTAATACGTAGAGGCGGGCAGCAGCGCCATAAAATAAGGGCCGGAGGCGAGCCGGTATCACTGATGAATAGGATGATATCTGATTACGTGGTATTGCATAACGGACAGAACTGAAACAAACGTCTACAACGTTATCCAGTCCACCAAGTAAACAGATTACACGTTACATTTCATCAAACCAAACGCCATCTATAATTCTACACGGTCCCTCCCGTCGCTGATTCTCCTAGGAACCATCACCGGACAAACGGCCACACAAAAATGCCAACGTATCATGTGCAAACCAACAAATCTGTCCAAACTTAAAAACTACCGATTAGGACCACCGGACGTTGATCCAATGGATGGGGTGAGAGGTGGAATTTTTTTGCGCTTAACCCCCCACCCGCCGACCTTTTTTTTTTTTTTTTGCGCTTAGGCCCCATCGCCCCAGGATCGGCATCTGCTGATCTGATGGATAGTTTCTAAGTTTGCTGGTTTGCGCATAATATGTTACGACAAAAATAGCCGAAAACAAAGGGAATTCCCGCAGCAGTCCAGTCGCAATCAAAAGCTTTTAACAAAAAAGAGGCCCGCCTGCGGATCAATCAATCAAAGCACAAAAGGCCAGGGAGCCGAATTTCACTTACGCGACGATGACGACGTCGTCAGCGAAGGCCGGCGTCCGGTGGTACGCCGCGCTGTCCCCCGCCGCGCACGCGCTCGCCTGCCACGCACCCACCCACACACACACAGCACCCTCGTCGGTCAGTAACAGATCTGGGGCCGGATACAACGCCGCCGAAGCGGTCGGACCAGCGATTTGGCCCGAGCGAACGAGAGAGAGAGAGAGAGAGAGAGTTCTCACGGAGATGGCGGGCGGGGCGGGGCTCGCCGCCGCCGCCGCGGGGTTGAGGTGCCGCAGCAGGACCCTCTGCCTGTCGATGGCCTTCTCCATTGCTTAACTCTTTTCCTTGGCTCGCTACTAGTCACTACTTGCTTGCTGCAGCAGCCAGCAGGTACTCTCGTCCTCGCCGAGGGTCGGACGAGGTTGTGGGGTTATTTGTAGGAGGGGAGGGGAGGGGGGGGCAACTGCCGTGGTGGGTGGGGAAGGGAAATCGCGGAGGTTTTACCACGAAGTTTTGTGGGGAGGAAGGGCGACGGGCCGGAGAGGAGACCTGGTGGTACGGGAGGCGTGAGTCGGGATGGTCCCGCGCGCCAGGGAGGCGGGATCGCTGCTGCGCTACTGCCGTACTGTGCGTAGGCTGGCAGAGTTGTTGGTTCTTAAACCCTGTGCTGTGCGTGTGAGGACGGATCGGGCGGACGGACGGGAGTCCTGGTCGCGGTCGCGGTCACGGTCAGTCGTGCACCGACTATCGGAGGAGAGTGTTTTCCACGCGGTGCACCATACACGGGAGGAGTGCTCTCCACGCGGTGCACGGGCGGGCCCGCCGGAAAAATAACACACAGATCTTCTGAAGTATCTTTCAGCGACCCCATTCTCTTTCTCTATAAAAAATAACACCCAATTGTTTAAACATGTCGAATTGTGTATGTGGGTGTCGGTGTTTCGTACAAGCACCGGCAAGTAAATTTATAGTAATGTGTGTTAGGCTCGGATGGTGCGCTAAAGGACACAGGATTTATACTGGTTCGGGCGGAACGTCCCTACGTCCAGTTTGTTGCTGCTTGTGTTATTAGCACCGTGAACGGTCTGTAGTAAGGGATACAAACTGCCGAGAGAGGGACTAGTCCCAAGTCTCTGATGGAAGGATTGAAAGGTGGTCAAGAGCTTCGTAGCTGCTTGAATGTGTGTATGAGTGCGTTCTATTGTTCGGTCCTATTTTTTCCGTCTCCTTGATGGAGGAAGCGCATCCCCTTTTATAGATGAAGGGGCTGGCTTTACAAGGGTGAGGGTTCCAGGATGCGTACTCTACTTAGTCTTGTGGCTCACGTCTACCTGGCCAGGTCCTCAATTCTGATGAGTGCGAAGGAAGATAAGTGCTTACCATGTTGTCGATGTCTCTGTAGGATGTCAGGTTAGTCACTAGAATGCTGCCCTGCGCAGGGTATGGGCTGTAGTACAGTGGTTTTGACTTATGAGCCTCCCCCCAGCCTTGCTCCGCACGCCTTCTGGTTCCCATGATTCCTTGTTGGGAGAATTCGGGGTCGGGGTCCGGTGTAGCGCCGTGGCCAAGGCCTTCTGACTGGGAGGACCTGAGGGGTCAGGAAGAGGGCGCCGCTCCCTCGGGTCCACAGCGTGGTGACGGAATATCCGTCGTTCGTGGAGATAGCAAATCCGTTCTTGGAGCGTAGCGGTTGTCGTATATCTTCGTTGGGTTCCGTGTCCCAGAGCTGAAGGCGGCACCTATAACTCTACAGGGTGAGGTGCACGCACCTGTAATACCTTTTGGGCTCTGCGGCGCCCGGAAGGGTCTAAAGCATCAGTCACGTCGTTCCCTGGCAGTCTTTTTCCTGCCAGGGCGCAGGGTATGGTCGTTGGAGTCATGGTTGACCCGAATGTCTTGTCTCGTCCTGTACCCATCATTATGAGAGATAGATATCGATCAGGGCGAGGCTCGTTCTGGGCCGTCGGGTGAGACGGAGACCAATCCCTATCTCTTGGGCGAGACTAAACCTATCCCTCCGGGATCGGGCGAGGCGGAATCCATCCCTTAGCCTTCGGGCGAGACCGAGCCCGCCCTATAGGCGTCGGGCGAGACGGAGATTAGCCTTGAGCCTTTGGGCGAGGCAGGGTTATCCCACAAAGGCGTCGGGTGAGGCTGACCCTGCCCCTCTGGGATCGGGCGAGACGGAATTCATCCCTCAGCCCTCGGGCGAGACCGAGCCCGCCCTCAAGGCGTCGGGCGAGACGGAGTTTATCCCTCGGCCCTCGGGCGAGACCGAGCCCGTCCCAAAGGTGTCGGGCGAGGCGGAACCGAACTCCTATCACTCGAACAAGGGATGACATGGCGCCCTTATGCGTCCAGAAGTTTTTCACGTTCGGTGGTTATCGGTTCCACCTTCTGGGATACCCTACTATTGGTCCCCGACAGTAGCCCCCGAGACTCTAGGTGATTCGAGTAGAACCGCCTGGAGGGTGTTTTTGATTTCGTCGAAGCTAATTTGCCGGAGGGTGCGCGCGAGCGCACCCGATGGGTGTAGCCCCCGAGCCCCCGGGTGACTCGAGTAGAGTCGCCCGGGGGGTTGTATCGGCCCCTTCGCGGGTAAGGCTGAAGGACTTAGTTTTTTATCAACTGGATGTTTTTCCGAGTGGGTCGTGGCGTTCCGTTCGCTGGGAACTGATTCGGGGCTGTCCTAACTATGCTTCTGCCCTTGATGGCGGATCGTTCGTGGATTCCTTCTTAGTTGGGCTGGCGAGTTTCTGGGCCCTAGGTGGGCCAAAGAGAAAAGAACAGGCCTTTGTGGCTTGCGTTTCCCCGGTGGGTAGAGAGTCCGGATTCGCTTGGGGAAGGCGAACCATCCGCCGAGATTTTTAGGGTGAGAGGATAGGGACTGCAGGCGCGTGTCCCGCGACGTGACGTGGTGGCGCGCGTGGTAGGCCCAGAGATCGAGGCGGACGGTTGCCCTTCTCGCGTCCGTCGCCCCCTATAAAACCACGGAGTTCACCCCTAGGGTTCCGTATTTCGCTCCCCTTCCTTTGCATTCTGAAACATCCGCCGCCAATCTTTCCAGCCGCTCGCGCCCGCATCGCCACCATCGACCGGCCTGCGTTCGTGTTCCAGCCGCTGTCAAGCTCGCGCCTGCCCTTCCCTCCTACTGCTTTAATGGAGTTGTGGGGCAGATCAAGCATCACCTCCCGGCGTCTGGAGGGCCTCGTCCGCCGTGGCCTTCTCCGTCCACTTGTCCGCCGTCCAGGAGTGGTTGCTTCCTGGCGACGAGGGTGAGCCGGTGCCGCCTGAAGGGTATGTCGTCTCTTTTGCCATCTTCCATGAGCGGGGATTCGGGGTACCCGCGCATAGATTCCTTCGAGGGCTATTAGATTACTATGAGGTAGAGCTGCAGCATCTAACTCCCAATGGGATTCAGCATATGGCAGCGTTTGTTGCCCTGTGCGAGGGTTTCCTGGGGATCGACCCCCATTTTGATCTGTGGCGGTATTTCTTTAGCATTAGTCTGTCGAAGAGAAAGATTGGGGGGAAAGAAGTAAACGCGCCGATGGGGTGTGCCAGCATTCATCTGCGCCATACCCGGTCGAAGGGTTACCCATACATGCGTCTGGCGACATCCAACAAGGGATGGCATTCGCAGTGGTTTTATGTTAGGGATGACGTGAGTGCCACCCTACCGAAGTACACCGGACGTCTTATTGTGGATGCCCCAGAGTCGTGGGGCTGGGGCGTCCAGTCTAAAGACAAGAAACACATCTCCGACCTTCTCTCCACCCTCCATGCCCTGAAGGGTCGGGGTGTAAAGGGGACGGGGATTATCACGCCTACCACGCGAGGAGGGTGGCGCCACTGATGGCGTGTGTGCTTCCCCTGCATCGGATGATGCCCGGGATATCGTTCGAGGGGACGGTGCTCGTTGACGAGGCGCTCCCTTATTCGGAAGTGGTGCAGCATGTCAAGGAGGCGACGGAGCCGACGAAGGATTCCGCCGGCATGGTCCTCGACATCGTGTATCCGGTGCCCGGGCATCCTCCAATGCGGCCGGAGCCTGGGTTCTTCGAATTCGTAAGCCCTCTTCTCCCACACTCTTTTCTTTTCTCCTGAATCTCCCTTTTTTAATACTTGCTTTTGTGATGTTGGGGCTAGCCGAGGGGGCTAGTCTTCAAGGATAGTCCGGCTCCACAGCCGAAGGATAGGGTTGTGGCGGCGGCGAATCGACTCGCGGCCGAGCGGGACAAGAAAGCAAAGGAGGTGATGAAGAAGGCGAAACGACTGAAGCAAGAGGCACGGGATCGGGGAGAGGACGTGAGCAGTGAGGATGACGACGATGATGATGATGACGACGACGATGATGAGGTAGCCGTCGACGTGGATTGGGGCGTCCTGGAGGATGAGGAAACGCTTACAAGTGGCCACCCACCCGTGCAGGAGCCCTTCGCTTTTCACGCAGAGGGAAGTGAATCGATGAGGTCAGTGGAGGCCGGCGAGTCCGCCGCTTCGCATGGCGTGCCAGCCGAGGATCGATGGATGGGGGACGCTGGGCTTGCTGCCGCCGACCCTGAGGCGATCGTGGAGGAGGGTGGCACCGGAGCCGCGCCCGGCTCTGATGCCGCGCCCTGCGAGGTGATGGAGGGGAGCAGCTCCGGTGCTGCGCCCCATGAGACAATGGAGGGGGATGGCTTCGGTGCCGCGCCCGACGAGATGATGGAGGGGAGCGACTCCGGCGCCACGCCCGACGAGATGAACCCCCCTGCCCTGGAGCAGGGGGCAGGCACGAAACGGTCCTGTCCGGACGAGTCAGGGCAGGGATCTAGGGATCCGTCCCCAAAACACTTCCGTCGGCCGAGGACGTCAATGTAAGCTCTTGATTCCTCTGTTTTCATCCTTTTTCCATTTTTATTTTGACTTAACGGTTATTACCTTTGTGTAGGTTCTTGCGGACGGGTCACCCTCTGGGGCTGGCGCCCAAGAAGAGTCTCGCCCTTCAAGCGGGACAGACGGCGTCGCCTGGAGTCACCCCTGTTTCGGGCAGGAGTGGTGCCAACGTTGGGGCCGCGTTGGCCGAACCGATGGCGTCCATGGTGGCTCCCACGCCCGCGGAGGTTACTGAGCGAGCGGTTTCTTCCGTGGCGGGCGTGGAACAGCCGGCCGAGGACCGCATACCACCGGTGAAGGTGATCGTGACTGCGCCAAGCCAGGATCAGCCGGGCGCGGTCGTGGTGGCACCCGAGGGCGTGGTGCAATCCGCGCCGCCAGGCGCCCATGTGGATCCACTTGTGGCGCCCGAAGCGGTCCAGACAGGAGGAGGGTCCAGCCGGAGGGTCCTCGAGTGCGGCGGTGGTGCCGCACAGGGTCAGGAGGGAGCCGCCACCGGCCCCTTTGTCGGGAGGAAGCCGCTCCCCTGCGCGGGGGGAGCCGCCGCTCCAGTGGATGGCTGCTCAGGACCCGACGTCGGCTCTTTTCTCGCTCGATGATCATTCCGAGAGCATGGAGCGGGAGGGTCTTGACATCGGGATCTCGACCATGCTGAACGCCCTGGACCAGGCCAGAGGAGCCCTCCGTGAGATCGTTATCCCTACCACTCAGGTATTTTCTGGACTTTCTTCTTTCTTCGTGTGTTTCTGTGTTCTCGCATTTCTGATATCAGTCTTCTTCCTCCTCAGATTCTTGTTGCTCGTAGCTGGAATAAATCCCAATTCCTCCGCGAACAGAAGGCGGAGTGGGATCGCCTTTCTGAGGAGGCCCGACTGCGAGCAGACATGGCCGCCCAGCTTGCTACTATCCAGGAGCGGGAGGCCCAGGCATGTCAGGATGCGAAGGAGGCGCACGGGATGTTCGAGGACCTGTCGGCGAGGTCTAAGCTGGATGGAGAGGAGATTGCTAGACTCCAAAAAGAGCGAGACGAGCTGCTGCAGAGGAATGCCGTGGCCAATGAGAAGGCCGGCGAAGTCCTGAAGGAGCTGGAGATGGAGCGGGACCTCCGGCGGAAGGCTGAGAGTAGGGCCACAGCCCTCCAGCAGAAGGTGGACGAGGACGTCGAGGTGGTCCGCTCTCTCCGGGCAGAGCTTGGTGACACGGTGGAAGGAAGGTTGAGTGCTGAGAACGTCACCACCAAGCTGGAGAAAGAGGCTGCCTATACGCGAAGGGCCCTTCAGGTTGAGAGCGATGAGCATGATCTTCTACAAGCTGCGGTCGGGGTGGTCCTTAACGCCCTGAATGTGACGGAGCCGGTGGAGACCAGCCCGCTCGCGGCTCGTGTCGGAGGTATCACGGCTCGGGTGGGCCAACTTGAGGAGAGTGCCTTTCACGCCGGGATTACCCAGGCCTTCACCGTCGCCCACGCCCATTATGAGAAGGAAATAAACCTGAAGGTGATGAGCGAAGGCTTTCTGTCCACCTACGAGGATGAAGAGCTGGAGGAAATGGAGAAGATGGTCGCTCCCCTTGCGAAGAACCTGGCAGACAGTCTGAAAGAAATGGTTCTCCCTCCGCGGGAGTAATTAATCGAACAATTTTGAGAACAGCTTATATGTAATATGTGGACAAGTGTCGGTACTTTTCGAGTCTGGACGCCTTTCGTGCTTTTGCGTCTTAATTTCGTTTTGTTTGATTTTTTGCGATTTGATTTTTTACGGTCTTACCAATATGTTCCCCTGAATTATGCCGCTGATTATAATGCGAGGAGATTGTTCCGAAGGAAGGAAAGGAGGTGGCCGTACCTTAACAGCCCCCGAGTAAGGTCCGACCCCCGCACCTGCTGGGGTCGGGTGTTACTGGAGACCGGAATCGTGGTTTTGGTGACAATGGATGTCATCGCAATAATCCCCGCCCTGTCTTCCAACAGAAATCCCAACTGGGGACTCTATGGGCTCGGCAAGGTGGGGCCTTTGAACCTATGTCCCTGCATTGTTTGGCCCGAGCCCCCGAGCCTTGTTAGGGTCTGATAGGGGTCGGCCGTTTTTTGCGTGTTACCCCATCCTCGGTTTTCGCAATCAGAGGGGCTGAGTGAACGACACTTGCCTCGACGGCTTGAGTACCGCGCTCAACGAGCTCGCTAACGGGTACGTTCGTGCAGAATCCGGGTCCATCATTTGCTGATGGGGTCGGCAGAGCCCTCTGGTGGCACTCCACAACTTCTTAACCCGCCTCCCGGCAGATGCCTGAGTCGTTCGATAAGCTCAGGGGGCCCGATGGCCTCTCCTCGATGGAGATTCTGTGGGTTTGGCTCGAGGTTAGAATCGAACGAGAGAAGGTCGAGACGTCCCGGTTCGTTTCTGAGCGGGGTCAGGCAGGGCCGCTGGGGCTCGTCTCGGTTATCTCTCCCTGGCTCTGTTCGGCGTGAGGCGGCCTCGAGCCCTTCGCGGGCCGACCTTCGAACCTCAGCCTATGGTTGCCTATATCGAATGAGGCGACAGCCGTTTCGTGGTGCGACACGAATCGTTGGGATGCAATTTTTTGCATATGAAATGTTTTGAATGCAAGATTTAATTGAAAATAAAGGCGGGGTCGGTAACGTTACCTTGGTGATATGAGTGGCGGAAAAGCTCCTACCAGATGGGTTCGGGCCCTGACGTTTGTGACGAGGTTGGAAAAACCTGCGTAAGAATTGCCATTCTTTGTTTTCGTGTCTCGGTGACGATCCGAGCTGTTCGATTAACTTGGGCAGCCTGACAGCTTCTCCTTTGGGGGAGATTCTATAGGCGGACCCCTCCGATCCCTTCTTTGAGAAGGCAGACGTCGAAACTAGAGACGCGAGGGGCGTTGAGTAGGATTTTTCTGGTGAACAGAAACACCGTAGCTATCGGGGCGTAGGGTTTTGCTAGTTCGTCCAGTTTTACTCAAAGCTTTGTGCCTGTATGTCGCGCCCTTAGTTTCAAGCGTACGGAGGGGTCGGGTGAAGAGGATGTCTAGACTGGTAGTCATCCTCGGCAGCCCCCGAGTGATGTTCGCGTCCCTGCTATTTGACGGGGTCGGAATCTTGCGAACGAATTTTAAGCGCATAAAGTGAGAAAGCTGAGAGGCTTATCTTTCTTTGGTCGTTCGTTCGTCGTGTCTTCTGGGCCGAACGGCCGACCCAGGAGATCTGAAAGGTCCCGTCGTCGGGTCGTCCGTGGTCCTGCATGGGGAGGCGAAAAGTTGTCTGCCTATGTGGGTGCCTTAATCGCCGCGTCCGGAGCGGGTCAGTGGCGGGCCATACCCAGGCAGTGTTCAGTTTGACCAAAGAGGAACGCCTCGTAGACCGGGGTTCGTCCCGTCACTTCTGGCGCGTCCCCTCAGATATCAATCAGCATTGATTGCGTATTAAAAAAGGGGAAGGGAGAGGGTTTTTCGTCCGACCTTTCGCCTTTCCTTAGTTACAGCGCCTCCTCTTTAAATAGGGAGGGGGAGAGGAGTTCTCATCCCACCTCCCCTTCTGCCTCCGAGCCGCTATCTCTCCTTCTTCTTCCTTTCCGCCGAACGCGTCCGTGCGTCGCGGCAGTTCCTGAGTGAGGAAGAGTAATGCCAGAGAGAGATAGAGAACTTACAAACTTGCTCGTGAGTCTGGTGCGTGATGTCGAGCCGGAGGTTATCCAACGTAGATGAGATGGTGCGCGCGGCCCTTGCTGAGGAGTCGCTGCTGCTGAAGGAAAGGAGGCAGTCGGTGGGCGTCGTACGTCGTTGACTGCGCCGTCGTTCGCTGTGCTCCTCCCTTGGCGGGAGGCATTTCCTGCCCATACGCCGTTGTCAGGGTTATGGCTGGGGATGATGGCGTAGTCCCCAGACGTCATGGCGGTGGCGTCGCTGCCGGGGTCGCGGCTGACGACGATGGCGTAGTCCCCGGACGCTCCGGCGAGGCGTCGTAGATGGTGGCGCCTTCGAGGATCCAGCGAAGATGTCGCCGATGGAGAGCGTGGCACGGCGACCGCAGTAGACGAGCTGGCCCGTGTACACGCCCCGGACGTCACTGATGGAGAGCGTGGCGCGGCGACCGCAGCAGCACTTGTGGTAGAGCTGAGCCGAGACTGTAATGAAATAACGTTGTGGGGAAGCCCCCGAGTAAACAGTCCTCTGAGTATATTGTTCCTTTTTGTAATGACATCGCTTTGTAAGTGGTGAATTTGTGCAAAAAATGAACAAAATTACATCCTTTGCTTATGGCAAGTCATTTTAGCGCTTTCCAACTCTTCTCATGGTCTAAGTCATAGGAAGCTAGGAACGTGGGCGAACTAATTCTGATTGAACTGGTGAGCAAAGAGGTTGCAGCCGCTGGGGCGTGGGTGTCTCGCAGTCCTACCAGTTGTATTCAGAATTGGTTCCCAAGATCTTAGCCCTCGAGACTCGTTTACGAGGCGAATGGAAAACTTAGAGAATGTTTGTAAGTATAACACAGGGATTTTTTGCAAGCGTAATACTTGTATTACACATGACATATGTTACGATCACATGCCAGCCCCCGAGTGAGGTCTGACCCCTCGCGATTTGCAGGGGTCGGAAGTCACTAAGGATCGGGGTTCTGTTAAGACAAAAACTGATAAGGAAAAGTGTAAGCTTATTTTAAGGATAGAAACGACGTAGCTGCTCAATGTTCCAGGCGTTGGTGAAGACCTCGCCTTTGATGGTTTTCAACCGGTAGGCGCCTGGGCGAAGTATTTCCGCGACGATGTAGGGCCCTTCCCAGGGCGGGGAGAGTTTGTGGCGATCCTTGTTGCTCTGCACAAGACGGAGGACGAGGTCTCCGACGTTGAAGGCTCGACCCCGCACCCGTCGGCTGTGGTACCGCCGTAACGCTTGCTGGTACTTAGCTGAACGGAGGAGGGCGATGTCGCGGGCCTCATCCAGCTGGTCCATGGCGTCTTGGTGAGATGCCTCGGCTCCCTGTTCGTCATATGCTCTGATTCTTGGTGCTCCATAGTCGAGGTCCGTCGGGAGAATGGCCTCGGAACCGTAGATAATGAAGAAGGGTGTGTAGCCGGTGGCCCGGCTAGGAGTCGTCCTTAGGCTCCAGAGCACAGCCGGGAGCTCAGTGAGCCAACGCGCGCTGAACTTGTTCAACCAGTTGAAAATTCTAGGCTTGAGGCCTTGAAGAAGCATGCCGTTTGCGCGCTCGACCTGTCCATTCGTCCGGGGGTGCGCGACGGCTGCCCAATCGATTCGGATGTGTTGTTTATCATAAAAACGAACAAATTTCCTACCGGTGAACTGCGTGCCGTTGTCTGTGATGATGGAGTTCGGTACTCCAAAGCGATGGATGATGTCGAGAAAGAACAGCACAGCTTGCTCGGATTTGATTGTGGATATTGGCCGAGCTTCAATCCATTTTGTGAACTTGTCTATGGTGACAAGCAGGTGGGTAAAGCCCCCGGGCGCCTTTTTAAGTGGCCCAACCAGGTCAAGCCCCTAGACCGCGAAGGGCCATGTGATGGGGATCATTTGAAGAGCCTGGGCCGGGAGGTGTGTTTGCCGAGCATAGTATTAGCACCCTTCGCAGGTGCGTACAATTTGCTCGGCATTGGCTACTGCGGTGGGCCAATAGAAACCCTGTCGGAATGCCTTCCCAACCAAGGTTCTTGGTGCGGCATGGTGACCGCATGCTCCACCGTGGATGTCGCTCAGTAGGAGTTTTCCCTGTTCGCCAGGGATACAAAGTTGCAAAATTCCGATGTGACTTCGTTTGTAGAGTTCGCCCTCTACAAGAACGAAGGATTTGGCACATCGCGCGAGCCGTCGGGCTTCTGTCTTGTCAATTGGTTATACGTCGTGGAGGAGATAGTCGAGGTAAAGTGTTCTCCAGTCATTGGGAGGATCGGACTCCATTGCTGGGTCTTCTTCAAGCTCCATGACCTCGGGGTCGGGAGGAACAGTTGGCGGATCGGCCTTGGGGGTCGGACTAGAAGGGCCACCGTCGGCTTGTTCCGACCCCACGTAGTGTACCGAGGGTTTGTGTTGGTCACTGGCGAAGACGCCTGTTGGAACTGGCTCTCGGCTGGATGCTGCTTTTGCGAGTGTGTCGGCCGCTTCGTTGAGGCGCCTGGGGATATGATTGAGTTCGAGGCCATCGAATTTGTCCTCCAAGCGTCGGACCTCTTGACAGTACGCCTCCATCTTGGTATCGTGGCAGCCTGATTCTTTCATGACCTGGTTGACGATCAGCTGAGAGTCGCCCCTGACGTCGAGGCGTCGGATGCCCAGCTCGATGGCGATTCGTAGGCCGTTGATGAGCGCTTCGTATTCTGCAGTATTGTTTGATGAGGGAAAATGAAGCCGAACCATGTACCTCATGTGCACCCCGAGGGGGGATACAAAGACTAGTCCTGCTCCGGCGCCCTTCTTCATCAGCGATCCGTCGAAGTACATTATCCAGTACTCTTGATCGACGGCTGCTGGTGGCATCTGGACCTCGGTCCACTCCGCGATGAAGTCAGCTAGTGCCTGAGATTTGATCGCCGTTCGGGGGACATAAGAAATGCCCTGATCCATCAGCTCGAGTGCCCACTTTGCGGTTCTTCCCGTAGCGTCATGGCTACGAACGACCTCGCCGAGGGGGAACGACGTCACTACTGTCACGGGGTGTGACTCGAAGTAGTGGCGTAGCTTCCTTTTGGTGATGAGGACGGTGTAGAGGAGTTTCTGGATCTGGGAGTAGCGGGTTTTGGAGTCGGATAACACCTCGCTGATGAAATATACAGGGCGCTGCACCTTGAAGGCGTGCCCCTCTTCCTCTCGCTCTACTATTAAGGCGGAGCTAACCACTTGGGTGGTGGCCGATATATATAGTAGGAGAGATTCTCCATCGCATGGAGGAACTAGGACCGGTGGCTTAGTTAAAAATCGTTTAACCATGTCAAGTGCCTCCTGAGCCTCGGCTGTCCACTCGAAGCGGTCAGTTTTCTTCAGGAGTCGATAAAGGGGGAGTCCTCGTTCGCCGAGGCGTGAAATGAATCGGCTGAGGGCGGCAAGGCACCCGGTGATCCGCTGAACCCCCTTTATGTTTTGGATCGGGCCCATCCTCGTGATGGCTGATATCTTCTCTGGGTTGGCTTCGATGCCACGCTCGGAGACGATGAAGCCGAGCAGCATGCCCCTCGGGACCCCGAAAACACATTTTTCGGGATTGAGCTTGATGCCGTTCGCCCGGAGTTTCGCAAAGGTGCGTTCAAGGTCGGCGACAAGGTGGTCAGCCCGCTTGGATTTGACTACGATGTCGTCGACATAGGCCTCAACGGTTCGCCCGATGAGGTCTCCGAAGCAACTAAGCATACAGCGCTGGTACGTTGCCCCAGCGTTCTTCAGACCAAACGGCATTGAAACGTAGCAAAATGATCCGAAGGGCGTGATAAAAGATGTCGCGAGCTGGTCGGATTCTTTCATCGCGATTTGATGGTAGCCTGAGTATGCGTCCAGGAAACAGAGGGTTTCGCACCCCGAGGTGGAATCGACTATTTGGTCTATTCGTGGCAAAGGAAATGGATCCTTTGGACACGCTTTGTTGAGGCCAGTATAATCAACACACATTCTCCATTTCCCGCTCTTTTTCGGACAAGAACATGATTTGCTAACCACTCTGGGTGGTATACTTCCTTAATGAATCCTGTGGCCAGTAGTTTGGCTATCTCCTCGCCGATGGCCCTGCGTTTCTCCTCGTCGAAGCGGCGCAGGCGTTGTTTCACCGGCTTGGAGCCCGGGAGGATTTGGAGAGTATGCTCGGCGACCTCCCTCGGGATGCCCGGCATATCCGAGGGTTTCCACGCAAAGATGTCCTTGTTGGCGCGGAGGAAGTCGACGAGCGCGCTTTCCTATGCGGAGGAGAGCGCGGTCCCGATTCGGACTTTTTTGCCCTCGGAGCTACTGGGATCCAAGAGGACGTCCCTGGAGCCCTCTGCCGATTCGAACGATCCAGACGACTTCTTTGCGTCGGGTGTCCCTTCAATGACCTCCTCCCTGAGGGTGGCGAGCTCTTCGGATGCGATGACCGCGGATGCGTGTCCGCAGCATTCGACCTCGCACTCGTAAGCGCGCTGGAAGGAGGTGCCGATGGTGATGATCCCACGGGGGCCCGGCATCTTCAGCTTCAGGTATGTGTAATTGGGTACGGCCATGAACTTCGCGTAACATGGTCGCCCCAGAATGGCGTGGAAAGTCCCCGGGAACCCCACTACATCGAAGGTGAGGGTCTCAGTCCGGTAATTGGATCGATCCCCAAAAGTGACGGGCAGGTCAATCTGCCCTAGTGGCACGGCTTGCCTTCCAGGCACGACGCCATGGAAAGGTGCTCGGACGGGACGGAGGTGCGTTCGGTCGACGCCCATCTCGTCGAGCGTCTTGGCGTACATGATGTTGAGGCCGCTGCCCCCATCCATCAATACCTTGGTGAGCCGCTTTGGACCGACGATCGGGTCGACGACAAGCGGATACCTTCCCGGGTGTGGGATGGCATCCGGATGGTCGGTCCGGTCGAAGGTTATGGCGGATTCCGACCACCGGAGAAAAGCTGGCGTGGCCGGTCCAGCGGTATAGACCTTCTCGACGTGCGACCTTCTGGCGGCGCCTGGAGTCGTAGGCCGTTGATCCTCCGAAGATCATGAGGGCACCGGTCGGAGTTGGGAAGGTGTCGTCCTTCTCCTCCGTGTCGTTAGTGGTGGGAACAGGCTCCTTCCCCTGCTCCTCCTTGTTCAGGCCCCCGGCCAAGTATTTGCGCATAAGGCCGCATTCCTTGTATAGGTGCTTGGCCGGGAAGGCGTGGTTTGGGCATGGCCCCTCGAGCATTTTCTCGAAGTGGTTCGGAGTGCCCTCCGTGGGCTTCCGGCCACCCTTGCGGTCGGCAGCGGCCACGAGTGAGTTGTCGCGCCGTTGCTTCTTATTTTTCCCTTTGGCGGGACGGTTGGAGGCGCCTTCGCTGGCGTCCTCGTCCCGCCTTGTCTTTCCGTCGGAGCGATCAAAGATGGCTCCGACCGCCTCTTCTCCAGAGGCGTGACTGGTGGCGATGTCCAGGAGTTCCTTGGTAGTTCGCGGGCCCCTGCGTCCTAGCTTGTGGACCAGGGATTCGCAGGTCGTTCCGGACAGAAAGGCTCCTATCACGTCGGCGTCGGCGACGTTCGGGAGCTCATTGCACTGTCGGGAAAAGCGCCGGATGTACCCGCGGAGGGTTTCATCGGCCTTCTGACGGCAGTTCTTGAGGTCCCATGGGTTTCCAGGGCGTTTGTACGTGCCCTGGAAATTACCCACGAAGATCTCAGTCAGATCCGCCCAACTCTGAATAGCATTGGACGGTAGGTGCTCCAGCCATGCTCGTGCCGAGTCGGCCAAGAACAGCGGGAGATTGCGAATAATGAAGTTATCATCACTCGCACCACCGGCCTGACATGCAAGCCGATAGTCTTCGAGCCAAAGCCCGGGATTTGTTTCGCCAGAATATTTAGGAATGTTTGTAGGCGGTCGATACCTTAGGGGGAACGCAGCGTTGAGGATGTGCCGGCCAAAGGCCTGAGGGCCTGGCAGGACGGGGCTCGGGCTTCGGTCCTCGTTGCTGTCGTAGCGCCCGCCACGTCGGGGATGATAGCCGCGGCGCGCTGCTTCTCCCTCGTCGTCGTGGGCACATCTTCGGGCGTCGATGATGCTGCGTACGTCGCGGCCACGGCCGAGGCGTTGATGTACAGGGACGACGGAGGGCTGCCCGCCGGCTGGCGGCGTTTGGTGTACGGATGCGTCCTTGGTGGGACGCACTGAGGGCGCGCGCTGGCTGGTGTCGGGTTCGCGTCGTCGAGACAACGAACTTTCCGCCTGCTGCGCTGCTGCACGCTCGAGCAACGTGCGAATCTCCCGATAAGCGCGTCGATCCTCGGACGTCGCGGCCTCCGGGAGGCCATGCAGCAAGGCGGTTGCTGCGGCGATGTTCTGGCTGGCTCGAGCAAAGTGAGGAAAGGCCCCATCGTCGGTGAGGATCCTTTGATGTACGGTGCGGGCTGTGGCGCGCGCGCGCCCCCCGTCTTTGCGGCGTTCAATCTCGCGATTGATGTCCGCGTATTCCCGTGCGAGCCCTTGCCCGGCCTCATCGATCTCTTGCTGACGAGCCCTTAGCTGCTCCATCCTCAGGTGAGATGGGGCTGTCCCCCCTTCCCCGGATCTGCTGTCAGGATTGTTTGTAGGGGTGGCCTCTTCCCTGGAGGCGCTTTCGACATGACCCTCGGGGGTCTGCATCATGTAGCATTCCCGGGAAGGGTGGTGTCTCCCCCTACTGGAATCTGAGCTGGAGAGCAATACAGGCTCCTCGTTGAGGAGCCCGTAGAGGGTCTCCGTATCCCGTTCAATCGCCCCCACGAACTCGATGTCCGTGGGTGGTTGAACCACACGTAGCGCCAGAAGGCGGCCAGCGGTTGCCGCAACGTTGCGGAGACCGAACGGAAATGCTGTCGGGGCGCTCCATACGGACCCTTCCGGACACATGGTGGCGTTGTGAGAGGCCTCCTTGGGTGACGGGACTCCCCGGGAGTTGCCCGGTGGGCCCTCAAGCCTGAGACGGCTGAGGTTGATGGAAGGGGGAGATGGGGCGGCTGAGTGAGTCAGCGCCAGCTCTCCTCCTAATGTGATGATGAAATCCAGGTCACCGAAACGCACGTGTGCGCCCGGGGCCCAGGTGATTGCGTGGGTGGCCATCCGAGACCTGATTTGGAACGCGCAAAGCCCCTACCTGGCGCGCCAACTGTCGGTGTTTTGTACAAGCACCGGCAAGTAAATTTATAGTAATGCGCGTTAGGCTCGGATGGTGCGCTAAAGGACACAGGATTTATACTGGTTTGGGCGGAACGTCCCTACGTCCAATTTGTTGCTGCTTGTGTTATTAGCACCGTGAACGGTCTGTAGTAAGGGATACAAACTGCCGAGAGAGGGACTGGTCCCAAGTCTCTGATGGAAGGATTGAAAGGTGGTCAGGAGCTTCGTAGCTGCTTGAATGTGTGTATGAGTGCGTTCTATTGTTCGGTCCTCTTTTTTCCGTCTCTTTGATGGAGGAAGCGCATCCCCTTTTATAGATGAAGGGGCTGGCTTTACAAGGGTGAGGGTTCCAGGATGCGTACTCTACTTAGTCTTGTGGCTCACGTCTACCTGGCCAGGTCCTCAATTCTGATGAGTGCGAAGGAAGATAAGTGCTTACCATGTTGTCGATGTCTCTGTAGGATGTCAGGTTAGTCACAGAATGCTGCCCTGCGCAGGGTATGGGCTGTAGTACAGTGGTTTTGACTTATGAGCCTCCCCCCAGCCTCGCTCCGCACGCCTTCTGGTTCCCATGATTCCTTGTTGGGAGAATTCGGGGTCGGGGTCCGGTGTAGCGCCGTGGCCAAGGCCTTCTGACTGGGAGGACCTGAGGGGTCGGGAAGAGGGCGCCGCTCCCTCGGGTCCACAGCGTGGTGACGGAATATCCGTCGTTCGTGGAGATAGCAAATCCGTTCTTGGAGCGTAGCGGTTGTCGTATATCTTCGTTGGGTTCCGTGTCCCAGAGCTGAAGGCGGCGCCTACAACTCTACAGGGTGAGGTGCACGCACCTGTAATACCTTTTGGGCTCTGCGGCGCCCGGAAGGGTCTAAAGCATCAGTCCTGTCGTTCCCTGGCAGTCTTTTTCCTGCCAGGGCGCAGGGTATGGTCGTTGGAGTCATGGTTGACCCGAACGTCTTGTCTCGTCCTGTACCCATCATTATGAGGGATAGATATCGATCAGGGCGAGGCTCGTTCTGGGCCGTCGGGTGAGACGGAGACCAATCCCTATCTCTTGGGCGAGACTAAACCTATCCCTCCGGGATCGGGCGAGGCGGAATCCATCCCTTAGCCTTCGGGCGAGACCGAGCCCGCCCTATAGGCGTCGGGCGAGACGGAGATTAGCCTTGAGCCTTTGGGCGAGGCAGGGTTATCCCACAAAGGCGTCGGGTGAGGCTGACCCTGCCCCTCCGGGATCGGGCGAGACGGAATTCATCCCTCAGCCCTCGGGCGAGACCGAGCCCGCCCTCAAGGCGTCGGGCGAGACGGAGTTTATCCCTCGGCCCTCGGGCGAGACCGAGCCCGTCCCAAAGGTGTCGGGCGAGGCGGAACCGAACTCCTGTCACTCGAACAAGGGATGACATGGCGCCCTTATGCGTCCAGAAGTTTTTCACGTTCGGTGGTTATCGGTTCCACCTTCTGGGATACCCTACTATTGGTCCCCGACAGTGGGCAAGATGTGTTGTGGCCGCTACTAGTTAGTTGTTACACAGCAAATAGCTCCAACCAAAATTATAATCTGGGCCTCGTAGTTACAGCAACCAGTTAAATGTTTTTTTCCCCCAAAACTTCTCATATTCATGCTTCTTCCCGTGGTTTCTATTTAACGTATCATTACAATACGAAAGAGCGAGTTTTTTAAGAGATGTCTCTACAGTACTCATTCGACCCGGATGTTATATCAATTATTTTTAAGCGTGCTTATAAGAATACAAGATTTACCGTGGTTGAGCCTATGACGCATAGGCCCCACCTCCCAATACGAGAGACTCTTCGGCCTGTGCATGGCGCGTATTATTTTCGAGCATGATTAGAGGGTACAAGAGTTACTGTGGTTGAGCCTATGACGCATAGGCCCCACCTCTCGATCCTCCACTCCTTATCTGTATCCATATATCTTCTACTACCCCTCATGCTATCCCTGTCAGCAGCCCATGGCACTGTCCACGTCCAGTGCCATTGCTCTTGGCGGCTACAATCACATCTGCCCCAATCCTATATGTGAGTTATCCACCAACGCCTTTCGGTCCTTGAACCACAAGCACTGTTTGAGCCACTTGCTGATACGACATTCTCAAGATAACTACACTTTAGACAACCTTCGAATATATTAGACAAAAGCACCCAATTACTAAGGAGGATGGAAAACGAAAGGTCATGACACATGCCTTGTTTGGATCATTAGTTGTTAATAGTTAGCTAGTTATAATATCTCATAGCTTATATTAGCCGGTTATTAGCTAGTTTGGTCCTAGTAAGGTAGTTGTTAAATGGGTATTAGCTAACATTTAGGTAGACGAATCAAATAAGCTATTAGCGACTAACTATTAGCTCTATGAATTCAAATAAGGTCTACGTGCCCTCTTTATTTAGACCTGAGCAAAGGCGGAGCCTTGTGGAGGACAAACTGGACTCCGCCCTCCCCATTCTCCATGACAGTTTTCAAGCTTGTTACAAGCACACCAAATGCACCGCCTCCCCACACTAGCCCCTATTGATTACTCTTAAATTTAGTATGGGAGTATGTTGCCTCTACCCTCTGCACTCTGAGAATTAATGCAATATGAGACGGTGGTATAATTTGATAACTAAATACTATTAGAGGCTGTTTGGATCATTTTAGTTGGAGAAATTGAAATCTACTTAATAAATTAGACTATTTGGCTTTGAATTTGACATTCCACCCTTTTCAAAGTTCACATATATAGCCTATCTCAAATTCATAGGGTGGGAGATGAAAACTGATTCTATAGATCATCATGTTATGTTTCTATTTTGCAACTTATAACACGCTCTTCAACTTTCTCCCCTAAGTGCAACACATAAATATCTCTAACCAACAATGATATACAAATATAATCCATATACAACTATATTAGCTTAATTAATATGTGTCTGAATTATGATTATTAAAATAAATTCAATTTCAAGGATCCAAACGGGTATGTTAATAATCATGTTTAGCTCATTTCAAATTCTATATGAGCAAGTACCGTTTTTTTAGAGTACCCATTCTCACTCTCAGACATGCAAGTGTGCACCCGGATCCCAGGAAGTGTTCACCAATAGGCAATATCTATGCTGAGCTTTGATAAGCTGCAAGCTAGCCTGTTGATACAAACTTTTCATTCTTCTTAGGCCCATTACAATCAGACAATGTACAATTTAGCTTCACAAAACATAGCAATTATAAAGTTTCTTTTAATGATCATTTATGTTGTGTAACACTAAAAATCCCCCCCTAATTTCCCCTCACCCTCCGCCATTGGACCTGAGCATTTTGTGAAGGGCTAATGAAAGGCCAGAAATTTTAGAGAACTAACCGCTCTTTTTTAGTTAGAGGAGGAAATCTGGACTCTAACAATAATCGAGAGAGGTACAGACGCCACCTTTTCCTTACATCAAAATGATTTAGACAATTCAATCTGACGGGGCCGATCTTTCTGGGTTGATCATCTCTATCAAATATGGCCTAAAGTCATAAATAGACGCACGAAAATGATCTTTAATCCAGTGGTAAGGCAATCCAGTGGGACGCTACCCAACAGGGTTTAAACTCTGGTTTCACACTTTTTTCTGGATTGTTTTTAGAAAAGTAAGGCATACATATGTGTGTGATATGAGTGTGAAGTGGGTGGCCTTTTTGCGTCTAATAATTGTATCTGATAAAAAAAAAAGTCCTAAACAGACACGGGCCAGACCTAGCCGTAGGGCTCAGGCTGGGCCGGCCCACGTTCGCTCAGGTCCACTCGGAACAGAAACCAGCAAACGACATCTCTCCCCGACGTCCCCGTCCCTTCACCCATCGCCGCCGTCGTCGCCGCCGCGCTCGTATCTGCGGCTCCCCGCGCCGTATCCTGCGGAAGAAGTGTTTAACGGGCTACACCCCACCACTGCACCATGTCGGCAGCGGCGCGGGTGCTGCCGAAGGCGGTGACCTTCGTGACGGGCAACGCCAAGAAGCTGGAGGAGGTCCGCGCCATCCTCGGCTCTTCCATCCCCTTCCAGTCGCTGAAGCTCGACCGTGAGTGCCTCCTCTCTCTCTTCCCCAATCCATCTTTGTCGCCCCCGCATCTGCAACCTTACACGAGTAGCAGCCTAGCAGAGAGGGTTTTAGCGCTAGCGGTTCAAGTGCGCGCCACCATGACTCGGTGGCTGAAGGGGGTGGCATCGCTGAGTTGTGGCCTTTGGGCTTGTGGTTATCTGCCAATCGCGGAATTGAGGATTTGAGATACTCCAGGGTCTTGTTATATCTGATTAGCTGATATCGCTGATGGTACCGAATTCTGATTTTTAGTAACTGGAGATTCAGGACAGATAACACCACGTTCCCTTTTCTCTGATCAGTCATATCGTCAGGGTGTCAGTAATTTGATAGCAAAGCTTCGCTGAAGTTTCTCATCTTGCTGTGTGTTATAATCAGGAAATTCATGCAACAGTTAGGTAGCAAACATTGGAAAAATACAGATATATAGGTGCAGGTGGACTGCATCAGGCGTTCCGGGTTAAATAGCCTTGTAGCCAATGTGTTGTTTAGTTACTGATGACCAGAATTCTAAACGGAGCCTTGTGATTCTTTTCTTTTGCTGTCCTGAGATTAATACTGACTAAGAATTTGTTAATAGTTGGGGTTATCAGTGGTGGACACAGGTACACGAATCATATGTAGTTTGGTGCATTGAAATGGAAGTCCGGGCTACCCACATTTGAAAATTCAGATTCTGACATCCTACACTGAGAATTGACATTGCATCTCCAGTGTATTGCCAAATGCCCCAGAATAGCCAAACACATCTTATCAAATGTCACAACAATATTTTTTTTTAAAAAAAAACTGATGGAACTCATACAAGTTCACTACAACCACTACATCTAAAACTTCTGATGTTATATCATGCCTTTACTTCCTCCATTCCAAATAGTTCACTTTGGTTCTGTCCTAAATTTTTTCTAACTTTGATCAAGTTTTAGAAAATATATTAACATTTACAAAATCAAATAAATGCACCATCAAAATGGATTTCATGGAGAATTTTTGAAAACTAACTTGATATAGTAGATGATGCTTTTTTCTATAAAAAAGGGCGTACCCAGTGCAGAGAACTCCCGCTCTGTGCAGGGTCTGGGGGTGTCAGTGGCAAGCCTTACCCTCGCCTGTGCAATGCGAGGAGACCACGACTCGAACCCGGGGCCTTCCGGTCACAGGCGGTAAGACTCTACCGCTTGCACCAGGCCCGCCCTTCATGTTTTTTTTCTATAAACTCAGTCAAAATTAAAGAAGTTTGATTTAGGACAAAGCCAAAATGAACTATAATTTGGAATGGAGGGATTGCTTCATATTACTTCATGTATTGCTATTATTTTCTTTCTTAATACAAAACATATGATCTCTTTGTACTCTTTCTGTTAAATTTGTATTTGGCAGTGCCAGAACTGCAAGGGGAGCCAGAGGACATATCCAAAGAGAAAGCACGAATGGCTGCATCTCAGGTACTTCCATGTTTCTGACCGCTCGCATATTGGGATATACATCCAATGAAATAACTTTCAGGTCTGATTGAAATCTGCCATCTTGTTCTTCATATAATCATATAGGTGAATGGGCCTGTACTGGTGGAGGACACCTGCCTATGTTTTAATGCACTCAAAGGCCTACCAGGTGATTTATTTGCATTGTTCTTCCCTTTGAGTTCTTGTAAATTGATTATGCAGAATTTGACATGCACATCTTTCTGCTGCAGGACCCTACATGTAAGTCCTTTTATTGCTCAAGCATTCTAACCGTACAATCTTATCCCTAAGTCACTTAATAAACATCCTTTTCCAACATAACTCATTGACAGACTGTATCTTAATCTTGGAGCCTTCAATGCCATTACTAATGTATCTGCTCTTTGTTTGGATATCTTGCATACATGAATGAACAGAAAGTGGTTTCTTGAGAAGATTGGGCATGAAGGTTATAGAGCCAACTGATTCTCATCTCTTGTGTTCCTGGTTCTTTTGTGTTTTGACTAAATAACCTTGTGCACCATTTTTTTTATAGGTCTGAACAATCTGTTAAAAGCTTACGAAGATAAATCAGCGTTTGCAATGTGCATCTTTTCTCTTGCTCTTGGACCTGGAGAGGAACCAATCACATTTGTTGGAAAAACTGCGGTAAGATGTCATTTTCTGTTTCTGGAGTTTTGAAGTCCGATGCAGCTGTGGATGAACTGATTTATTAAAATCCTTGCTACAATGCTGCTGTTGGCAAACCTGTATCTTGGGTGTATATTTTAGTAACTTCTTTTTGTTTTAGTAGCAAACCACAGTGGAACTATAATTTTGTAACATGTATACAAATTTTCTATTGGGAGCATAAAGAGAAAAATAATGAACCATTAACTCTATCAGATTGTTAGTTAGCCTTGTTCCAACAGCATGCTTGCCTTATTTCACCCAGATAATTTAATTGTATCATAGCATTTTGATGAATGCCGCAACATATTTATTTTGGAATGTCATGTTTTGAGACTGGCTCTCTTTGTGCAGGGAAAGATTGTACCTGCTAGAGGTCCTAATGATTTTGGATGGGATCCTGTATTCCAGCCAGTTGGTTTTGAACAAACGTGAGTACAGTATTTTCCTGACAGTTCACACTCCTCCTGCATCCTTCTTCACACTGATTGCATTACATGTAATGCAGATATGCTGAGATGCCCAAGTCAGTGAAGAATGAAATATCTCACAGAGGGAAAGCTCTTGCTCTGGTGAAAGAACACTTTGCATCTGCTAGCTATACAGTTCAGAGCGATGACTCAGCTTAAGTTTGACTTTGGTTCCCAGACGAATGAACGTCACATTCTGGAATGTAAACTGAACTAGTTTTAGTGGATACTGTGGTCTACTGTTAAGTTTATTCATAGCTGTACTATAGTTTGTTTGATTGTAATATACTTGGTGCCTATTATCAACTTACGATATTTCTTCACTGGATCAATGACACCTTTATACAAAAATGCATTAGTTTGGCTAATCTTCTTATACCTAGGACAAAAAGCCTAGTACAGAAAAAAATCTATATAACCACAATTATATGACCAGTTGTATATCTTTTTTTTTTACTTCATCCAAAAAGCTCCTTTTTGGATTCTTTTTTACAAGGGAATTTTGAAAATTCAAATTCTAAAAAAAAAGAATTAGCAGATCCATAAAAGATATATGCTATGAATAGACCAAAAATTGCTAAACTTACAGAAGAAATTGCATTAGTGAGAAATTCATACAAATTTATGGAAGAATTAGAATTTTCCTAGAACAAGTTTATTGAAGGAGTTAGCCACTTTGATAATATGGTTAACTCCACTATTCTATTATCTTTTACTCTATTTCTATAAGATTTAATAAATAATATAATTGCTATGCTTAGTGTGTGACTCATTAGTTTTCTCTGTAGGGTCAAAAATTGAAAGAGAAAAAAAAACGTTGGCTGAACCCTACTAAAAATAGAAACATTAGAATCTGAAGGAATACATCTTCTGCCCTCGATTATGCATTGCAAAAGAACCAAAGTCACAACCTGGATAAACAAATTATCTTAGCAACCTTCAGTACCAACGCCGATAAGCCAAATGCACACCCAGATTTTCACAAGAGAGACTACACACTATCTTCTGCACTTCAGCAGCTGCAGAAGACATCAAAAGAATCGTTGCAACTCGAAGCCTAAAAACCAACTACTCTCTAGGGCCTCCTGAGCTTAACGTGGAGAGGCATCTCCTTGTAGGTGGTGACTCGTCCCTTGGCCTGCCGCAGCGGCCTTCCAAGAGATGATCTGCGCAAGAACTGGTGCCCAGGCTTCTCACTGCCAGAAGCACTCTCTGGATCGATCTTGCAGCTGCTGATGGCGAGCTGGACGTCCTCTATCTCGAACAAGTCCTCCGTGCGGTTGCTTGGCTGAGGTATTCTCATGGACTTTCTGCAGAAGAAGACCAACGATCTTTAGCAAAACTCAACTGTCAAAACTTTGGCAAGGGTTTTCAGCTTTGGTGTTTTACCGTCTCTGAGAGGCATCCCTATCCTTATCCTTCGGAAGCGCCAGTTTCGCCGATGTCGTAGGTCCTAGAGCTGAAAAACATTGGGCATTCGGTCAGACATTCAGACGAAGTCGATACCAAGGTCATGTGGGATAATCGGGTAACTGAGGATTGGGGATTATTACATCGAGATCTCAGCACCCGTTTCCTGCTGGCGTTCCCGGACCTCTGGATGCTCCTCGCACGCGATGCGTCCGAAGCGGGCTCTGCATCGACCACATCTCCATCCTTGGTCTGCGCAGCTCTGTCAGGACCCAGATGCTGCGTCCTTTGCACAGGTGCGTTGCGCCGCTGCATCGTCTTCTTTACATCCTGTAGCAAGAACACAAGAGCCGGCATCGCACACCGTTGTTCATCAAAAAGGAAAAATGATCGGACATGGAAATGAACTGATTATAGGGAGAAAAAATAGTGTCCTGGATCCGGTGTACCTCCAGTTCAGATGTTTTCGCTTTAAGGCTGGCTCTTGAGCACGCAAGCTCATGTTGCAACGCTTTCAACTTCAGTGAGAAAAGAAATGAAGGCTCAGATTCTTGCTGAACATGCTATGAAGAAATCTACCGTGTCTGACGATGTCAAACTGTACTTACCCTGTTTTTTCCAAGGTTAACCTCCTGCAAAATTAATAAACAAAACGATGAGCGACTAAATACGCCACATGGCGACTAAATATGCTTAGCTGCAAAGACGTCAACAAGAACTGAACATTCTAAGCTTTCTTGGCGATAATTGGAGGACGAAGCAGAGCAACATACCGCCAACATCTGGGAATTGGCCCGGGCAAGCTCCCAGTTGGCAAGGCGCAGCTTCTGAATCTCTGCCCCGCTCAACTGTATGATCTCGCTGCACAGACACCCAAACCAAACCCAATGGAGTCAGACCAAAAGGGGACACCCCAAGATCACTGCCCAAGAACCATGACCGGTAGAATAATTCGGCGGAGCAGAGCGCGCAGAGACTTACTCTCTCTCCGCGAGGAGCCTCACGAGTTCCATGTTCTTCTGTTCCGGTGAAAGAGAAAAAGAAGAGCCACGTTAGCCATACACGCCAAGACAACTATCAGGAAGAAGAAGACGGGATTATGGAAGGGCGATCTTACCTTGGCTAGCTGCGCAAGCTCCTCAACACCGCCCGCGCTCGCCGGTGCCGGCGCCGCCGGGCACGCCGACTCGTCCGGTACCGGCACGTCGGCCGGGTCGCGCTTGCTCAGGTTGGTGATGTCGCAGAGCGTCTTCCTCCTCGCGGCCCTGCGCTTGGGGGTCGACGCCAGCGTCTTCTTGGACAGCGCGGCCGCTGGGGGCGAGACGGCCTGTTGGGGCGCGAGGACCGGCGCCTCCACCTCCATGGGCTGTCCGTCAATCATGGTGATGGGGGCGCACCAATCGATGAACAAATCGGAGAGAGAGAGGCGGCGGGTGGAGATCCTGAGATTAGGGGAGCCTTTGGGGGCCGTTTTGCGGGGTTGAAGACGGAAGAGGGGCGGCGCAACGGCTAGTCGGAAGGCAGCGCCCTGTTTGAGGCAGGGTGTGCGGAGATCGGACGTCAGGGTCCTTGGGCTGTTTGGTAAGCCGGCTACCCGGTAAAAGTGTTGTCTGAAATTTTAATAAAAACTGTCTTGAAAGAAATTTAATAGAGAGAGAATATGTTTTCTTGTGTATATAATCTTACTTAATATCATGAGTAATATACATAATTAAAGTAAAGGCAAAAATAAATCAAACGCTTTTATGAATCAATAATATACAAAAAAAATAAAAATAATTTTATTGTTTTACTTGATAACTATTTATACATATAATTAAGGAATGGATATATAAGGAAACAAAGAAAGGTGTTTTGACCACACCTTTATATCCTGATGTTGAGACAAACAGAAAAAGAACAAGATTAAATGACTACAGAAAAAAGCAAAAAAACACACACACACAACCCGGGCAGCAGCGTGCTGCAGCCAGGTGGTCATTTTCGGTGGCCTAGCGGAGGGTGCCCTCGCCTGGCTCAAGCACAAATGCACTCCAGACAACATCTAGACAGTTATGTGTTTTCTCTCCAAATGGAAATATGTGTTTATGCAAGAGAAAGGCCAATTCTACTCAAATCCTTCTCCCTCACTTGGATCTAAGAAGAAGCAAGGCACAAGCTTGAGCTTGGTGACACAAGGTCACCATACCACGAAAGTTAAGTCTAGCAAGTTCAATTCCATGATTTATCTCTCTTTATTCATGTTTTGCTCAAAGTCCAATGACTAGCTTAAACCTCTTTATGCAAGGCCACTACACAACACCAACACCAACACCTCACCTTGACACTCCTAGATAATCACCAAACACCCCTAGGAAGCATCATCCCTAAGAACAAATCCCAATAATACTAAGGACAACAATCTACATAGGTTATGTTCAGTGACGAAGCTAGGAAAAATTTTAGGAGGGGCTAAACAACGGCAATTAGCAAGAAAAGAGGTTCAGCAAATCTCAGCCCCTCCTACATGTACATCTACAGCTGAAATTTTAGACGACGGCTCTACGGGGCTTCGCTTGCTCGCGAGCGGTAGGGGGGCTGGAGCCCCCCTAGCCCCACCGCTGGCTCCGTGCCTGGTTCTGTTGATGTTTGCATGGACTGTTCGGAGGAACACCCAGACTATCCGCGAGATCACTTAGAGCCGATGCAACCTTAGGTTCACCCACAAACTGTTATCCTGAACTTTTCGCCGTCCCTCCCCCTCGTACTATCCGTGGGAACAATGTGACCCCAACCAAGAAGAAAAAACCCTCTTTGGAAATACACCCGCAGACTATCCTACAGCACACCAGACTCTCTAGAAAATAATCATGAATATTTTATGCTACAAACTCTTGAACCCTAGGCATGACCACTCTATTCTATGCCTAAATACCTCTTAGTACAGCACTAAAGGACTGTTTGGATGGAAGTTTAGTCCATGTTTTGGATGCCAATTAGAAGGCCTAAACCTTAAATAATCATGGTTTAACAAAAACTAATAGAGACTAATTGACGAGTAGAACACATTAAAAAAAGAGTTTTAATTAGTCCATGTTTAGCCTAAACATTAGTCTGGTGATCCAAACAAACCCTAATCTACTCTCGGATTATCCAACAAGCTCCCCATTTTGGATTACAAGATTTATATCTCCTACAAACACGAGACACCGGGATGTAGCCGTTCTTGCCAGAAACGGAGGTGCGACTACTCACTTGGTGCGCTCCTACAAAATCTAATCAGCCGAACACTCGTGTAGATGTCCAAATGCATGGTGATTACGGAGGCCTACCCTCTCAATGCCTCCGCGCGCAAGAGCTGGGACGAGAAAAGCAGAAAACAAAAGCAATGAAAGAACTATGTTGAGTAGGTGCTTTTGGGTTTCGTGCGTGAAACTGGAAGATGACCACCACTCGTATAGGAGCTAAAGGTGGACGACATTTTGGGTTTCATGCGTGAAACTGAAGATGACCACCACTCGTATAGGAGCTAAAGGTGGAAGACAAAAAGAGGAGAATGAACCTAAATGTTATGAAAGCGTTTATCTTTTACCAGTAACCAAAATAGTTACTAGTAATCGTAGTTATTATCATGATTGCTACAAATCTACCCCATTTGTTGCAAATTATATGTCACTTTCACCTTTTGTATATCAATTTTGTTATCTCTAGATATAATATATGTCTAAATACATAATAAAATCTATAACAAAAAAAAAGTCAAAGCGACTTATAATTTAGAACGAAGGGAGTATCTATAGCCATCAATTATAATAAACTTACGATAAATCCATCACCAATCAGCTCAAGTGTCGAAGCCAGCACATCCTCACCATGTTGATCCGGGTCGGCCTGATCAGTCCGAACCCGTGCGCGTCATGCCCATGCCAAGGCTCAGCCAAGCCTCCAAAGAAAAGCAACGAACACGATTATCTTATCCCAAGCCATGGATGGATACCTCCTTTTTTGTGTTGGTGTGGTGAATGAATCTACGGAAGCAAAGGATTTTGTAGCTTACGTGCCGCCCATTCTTGGTCCTCGGTGGATGCAAGGGAAACGGGTTTTGGGTTTTGGCACGTAAAGATGGGACTTGATCAGGTGCAGTTACAACTGCCACTGCAACTTTAGCAGTAGCACCCGATCCAACCATCTAGCGTTGCAGTAGCACCCGATCCAACCATCTAGCAAAGATTCAAAGTCCATGATCAACCGCACATGACCTCTGTAACTTGGTAGCTGCTGATCTACTGCGGGATGACTAGGAGGTATTTGGTTTCTCCTCTTAAATTTTACTCGTTGTTTCATCGAATGTTTGACATATGCATGGAGTATTAAATATAGATTAATTACAAGACTAATTGCACCGCTTGCGACTAATTTACGAGACGAATCTTTTAAGCCTAATTAGTCCATGATTTGATAATGTAGTGCTACAGTAAACATGTGCTAATGACGGATTAATTAGGCTTAATAAATTCGTCTCGTGGAGTACTGACGGATTCTGTAAATTATTTTTTATTAGTATCCGAACACCTCATACGATACCCTCACGTAACACCTCCTAAATTTTAGTCACCGGATCCGAACACCCCCTAAGTAAAGCTACTGCTGTCAGCAATCTGATGGGATGTCATGGATATTTAAAAATTGTAGGTAATAAACAACATTAAAGAATATATCATATTATAATAATATAATTTGCTATAAATTGAGAGGTTAATGTTATCTAAAGTAGAATTGTTTTTGAAGTCGTTGTAACGCAGAGTACATGTAGTACTCCCATGAATGTAACCATCAACTCTAGGAGAAAAAAATGCAAACATCAACGTAGGGTTAGTGCGATCTTTTTCCTGACCAACTGAAACATAGCATAAATTATTTTTCACCGTGGAGGAAAATCTGGGCATGTATGATTTGTATATTATATTTGCTGTAAATTTTCCTTACTTCTTGATATTGTGTAAATGTTGTTTTCTGGCCTAGCCCTAGACGCTGGGCCAAATGTTTTAGATCCTCTGGCCCAGCACAGAGAGGAACACAGGCAGAGAGCAGCCATAGTGATTCGCGATCGTGAGTGCCGCGCCCTAGGACTCCTCGTTCCTGCTTCTCTCCGGAGTCCGCTCTCTCCATCGGGCACTAGGGCTCGCCGCTGCTAACCCTACCGCCAACCGCCATCCTCCGCCGGTCCTCTACCTCGTTGAGCGCCGCCCGCCGCCCAGAGCCCCTGAAGGCTGATGCGGTGACGCCAGTTAGCCACTGCCGCCCGACGCCTGCCAAGGCCTAGCCGTTGGACGCAGCTGACAGCGCTAGCCGACTGGGCGCGGCGACCCGGTGCCAGCAGGCTAGCATCTGCATCTCGGCGTGACCACCGCGTGGGCTGGCTGCAGGAGGTAGGCCACACACCGTAGCCAGGCTCTGTGTCCGTGCCTCTATCAAAGTGCATCTAGCTTTTTAGTGGGTTTTGGATGATTGAATGACAACACGATTAAAGGTCTAACCAGTTTGCTAAGTGTGGACAGGAAATAGATTATATCACAGGTACTTAATAAAAGCAAAAAATGATCTATTATTGGAAACAATCTAGTTCAAACATAAGACAACAATGCAAATGTTATTCATGCAAGGCTTACTTAATTGTGGGATTTTTATGGCTTATGTGAAAGCAAGCACGTTGAAAAACTAATTAATGAGACATAAATGATTGCATATGGAATGGTCTCACATTCTAAAGCTTGCTACTTTGAAAAACATTTATATAAACGTTCTAAATGGATGATTGTAACACCCTCGGTGTTACACCATAATAACCTACTTAACCATGTCATGAGCATCATATTTATGTGGTAATACATGTGATAAAGTGTGTAGATAAATTTCTTGTAACCTAAAATGAATAATAAAAATATTAAATGAAAGTTGATTCAATAGCTCGTGTATATCATGTAGGGTTGAAAACCAATTTTTATTGAGCAAAAATATTATAGAACATGTGTGTGGTACCTAAATAAAGCTTAATGTACAAACTTTGTAGATGGCAATGCAACCTTTACTGTAAAAAAATAACATTGCTAGCCAATACTTCTAACAACCTAGAAATGGAACTTGGAATCAAAATTCAGCTCAAAGACTTGGAAGATTTTTAAGTATATAGACAGCAAGACAATGCCATAGTTGGGAATTTATTTTGTGGAATTGAGTTAAGAGGTGGTGTCATATTTTAGCTCGGGTTGGTAGCCTGATATGCCCTTTTGAGCATGGTGAAGGTGGTTTGGTTCCAAGAGCAACAGTTTAGTTTTTATAGACGCTTTAAAATTCGTGCACGACAAGATTTTGGGCTAGTTGGCCAGGTGGGCGCGGTTACCACGTCCTGGGGGCGCGACGTCGCCACGCTGGCTCGCCCTGTGTGCGCACGTGCGCTGCCACATGTGGTGGGCCAAGGCCGCCTCTGGCCTAGCCATGGCCTGGCTATAGCCGAGCGCTATGGGCCGCTACGTTGCTGCTCCACTCGCCACCATGCAATCGTCACCGCCATTGTTGCCTTGCCGAGCTACCAGGGCACACTCATTGCTGTACTCGGCCGCTGCCGCGCGATGCTGCTGCCACCATGACGCCATGCTACGCTGCTGCTACTTGCCTTGCCACCGTGCGCACATGGGCTATCTCGACTGCTCGCGTCATCGCCTTACCTTAATGGCACTGCGGCCGCATAGGCCGTGCCCCCACCTGCCTCCTCGCGCACGTACGTGGTCTAGCCATGTTGTCGGGTAGTGAGTGCGTGGATGCTACCTCGGGTTCGGCCGACCTCTTGCCACCAAGCCAAGGACGACCAGAGCTCGGACCCATCTCCTATCCTTACCGCTTCCGTTGTCGGAGCCATGCCCCACGCAATTAGCCAGCGAGAGATCACCTTAATCCAATTCAGCGCGTCCATAGTTCCATCACCAAGCCCTCTTGCTTCCTGACCCCACCTAGCCTTGAAGCATGCACGGCCAAGCTCCAATTTGGAGTCTTCCCCGCCATCGTGCCGATAAGGCCGCGCTCGGCCATAGCCGAGGGCAGTCCTCTACCTGTCCGTCCTGAACCAATTCCAGTGCACCGCTAGCTTTGCTTCCATCCTCTCTTTACCCTACGCGTCTTAGCCAAACCTCTACTACTTCCACGGTGTCGCTGATGTGACCGTGCCGCCACGGTGCGTCGCCGCCGGCTCGGCTGCATGTGGCCAGCCCTCCTCTGTCATCCTCCACTCCAACCATCACCTCGGGCAGACCCGTGGTAGTTTCCTGATGTTCGCTCGCCAACTGTCTAGTCCTATAGTTGCTTGAGCTCACCGGAGCAGTTACAGCCTTCCTCGATGAGTCCCGCCACCCCTCACCGCCGTCTAGTGTAGCCACCATGGTCGAGGATGGTGACTGACCCAATAGGTGGGCCGACGCATGTCCCAGGTGGCCGACGCGACCACGCTGTGTCATCGTCGGCCGCGCCGCCGTGCGCTGAGTCTAGGGGTGCATGCGGGGGAATTCTAGAAAGGTCAGGGGGTTAAGTGAGAGGGTCTGAGAGAGGGGGAAATAGTGTTAGGACTTAGGTGTGATTCAGAAGGAAACCAAGGACCTTGTTGCAAAAGCGCCAGCACGCGTGGACTTCCCTACCGTGGGCCACCTCGTGTGCGTGGGCCGCGTCGCACGGGCCTCGCGGGAAATTTTCTTTTCTTTTTTCTAGGGAATTAGTAAGAGTTTTCTAATTTAATTTCTGAAGTGATCTTTAGTAATTAATAGAAAATCATGTAGGTGTCCAAAAATTATGAGACAAATTTTGTTAGGTTTCTAAAATTATGATCTATCTGTTGGTGTATTTAGTTCATATTTATATGTGTTGACACTAGAAGCTATTAAATCTTTTAAAAGTGCTTCATATTATTAAGTTAATCATTGTAGGATTTTTTGTCGTAAATTGGTGATAGCTTTTGTCCTAAAATATTTATGGTAGCTTCATTGTATTATTATGTGCTCACTGTAATTTTTGTGGTGTTAGAATAGACTAAGCATTGGGGTAGTTAAATGTTCTTTGTTTCAAAATACATTAAATCTTTAGTAGAAATAAAGATATACCCTTAATTTGCAAAGCTAAGTATTTGTTAGTGAACCCAACATTTTGCTTGGTGAAGATGATAGTTAGCTTAGTATCTTAGTCATTAGAGCTAACTTAGTAGCTTAATAGGTGTATTCTTATTTTAAGAGGTGCTGTTGCCTAAATACTAAATAGCTGTATTACTATAATCGCATGCATATAGAGAACGAGTCGGCGGAGATTGTGACCACCGGCGAGCATGAGTTCGAGAAGATCATCGAGGAATACGAGGAGGAGGTCCCGGAGCTGCCACTGACTAACTTAGCTGACACCGCGCCTGCCCAAGGCAAGCCCCGATGCATAGTTCCTATTTTTCATATTCACCGTATATATGTGTTGTGTATTTACGTTGTAGGAATTTTATGGAAACCACATGCATATATATATATATATATACCCTATGAGTCCCACTAATATAGGTTCGAGTAGCTACTATGCTTAGGGTGTCGGTAGCGTGAGTAACCTATCGTTACTCACAATAGGTGAACATTATTACTCTCATAATAAAATGATGAAGATAAAAATGGAGACCGAGAAGAGATATGGTATGGGTATTGGTGGGTGTAACAAGTTATGTCCCGTAGTCATGGGGCTTAGCTTGGTTAAGCTGTTTTCCCTATCCGTGTCGATTGAGGACCGTCCGGTGCTGTGGATGGTAGTCAAGTCATAGACTTATTATCCTGAGCACATACTTGCTTATGAGAGCGGGAAGGCTCATTGCGCTCTTGTCGTGGGTTCCGGCTCTTTCTGGACCAACTGATTGGAGGCGGAAAAAGGTGGAGGTCTAAGCACTACACCGAGACTAGGTCTCAAGTGTGGGGGCTTGGAGTCCAAGTTTAGATAGGGACCTAGACCCCTCGACAGGAGTGGAATGGGTTGGTTATGTTTGTGCCTAGGGTACAAGTGGGGCATGTGTTTCGAGGCACCCAGCTGGGATACATTGGTTCGCAAATCGCCATTTTTGTGAGACAATACGACTTGGCTATGGTCTAGCACCACAGTAAGAACTTGAAGATGAAAGATGGCAAAATAGTTTTGATTGCCCCCCCTTGCTTGAAAGTAGAACAGGTGCTTACCTAGAATGGTTAGCTAATGTAGTAATCATGACTGCTAATAAAACTTGACCTTAAGGATGTACTATTAGTAATGCTTTTCGCAAACAAAAGAAAACAACAAACCATACTGCCTATTGTATCCTTGAGAGTTGGGAAAGTATTTCCACGAGTCGGGTAAGTCTTACGAGTACATTGTGTACTCAGGGTTTATTTTACCCCTATTGTAGGTGCAGATTGAGGAGTAGCCTTATGTGGAGGATTCTTTTGGTGGGTACAGATGGATCCTTGTATCGTTTATGCTAGATGTTTATTTTAATTCCGTTGTTTAATTATCGCACTCTGAACTCTGGTATTGTAATAAATAATTTTTAAGAACTCTATGTTGTATGAAATGGATTAAGTGATGGAAGCTCGTACTCATTATTGGATTCTAGAGGTAAAAGATGGATTGTTTCGAGTTCTTCTTTGGGGTAGGCTCGATAGAACTGTTCGGTTTAGCCACTTCTAGGGTGCTTAGTGTCTAGTGGAAGATAAGCGCCTCTGAAAATGTGTTATTTTGGGTAGTTCTGCCACAATGATTCAACACTAAGTGTGACTTGATGACTAGAGATGGTGCAAATAGCAAGGAAAGGCTTCGAGGTACTAAGCAAGGTTGAAGGGCAAGTGACGGCTTAATGACCGAGGAACCTAGCTAGGGTGAAGAAGGAAGTACTTGCATTTAGTTGGTACCAATCAAATCATGTTGGACACATTAAAGTGGAGAATCAAATCTTGAACGTATTAGTGTAAAGTGACTTGAAACATTTGGAGTCAACTCACATTTATTGAATGCAACCAAGTCACATGCTCAAGATGGCTATGCTCAAGGAGAAAATCAAGATTGACATGATTGACATCCTCACTTGATGATCATTGAAGTATATGGCATTTCGGTTCAAGGGAAATCAACTTAAGCGCTTTAAATTTCATTTTCATTTGATCTTGAGTTTATAGGTATGCCTACTATTAGGAGGGATACATCATGTTGATAGATATTTATTCACAAGTGCTCAAGCCAACCCATGTGAGTGTTTTTGAGAGCCAAAAGAACTAACCCGTCTTGCTGAGTCTGTCAATACCAGACGTGTCCGGTATTTGCCCAGGCACAGTGATCTTCTCGGTTTTCTTAGGTTAGTTCATCGGGAGTTCTGACACAAGTCGGGAGTTTCAGGAGTCAAAAGTCCCAGCAATCGTCGGGAGTTCCAATGCCTCGTAGCTTTACTGACATTGTGTCCGTTGGGGTTGTACGACCAATAATGGATGTGTCCGGTATTCATACCAGATGTGTCCGGTATTCGCCAATGGCTACATAACGGCCAGTTTTTCAAAGGGGCTATAAATAACCCTTAGCCTCCACCTATGGAGGCTGCTGAATCTGTTGACTCTCTCCCATGTTTTTGAGCCTTGAGAACACTCTCCAACCCTCTCTTAGTGAGTGATTGATTTAAAATTACAAAATCCATCTTGTGGGTTGAGTGAGATTCAAATTTGAGAGCAAGCCACCCTTGAGCACTTATGCATATTGTCGATCTCGTGATTTACATTTGTTACTCTTGGACTCTTCAATTCTAGACAGCTAGGCGTCACCAGAGAGCATCCAAGATATTATGGTGTGCCTCGAAAAGTTTGTACCGGTTCGATTCCATCGCCGCATGGGAAGGAATCAAGCTAATGGAAGGAGGAAAAAGGGGTTGGAAAAGACTCTAGCTAGAGTGACCTTTGTGGTCCTCTAGAGCTGACCTTCACTGGGTCGCTCGTAGCCCCCTCAACGGAGATTAGGACTCGATGGAGTCCGAACTTTGGTAAAACAAATACCGTGTCTCAATCTTCTTTTTCATTTGGTATTTGTGATCCTTGTGTGTGTTGCTTAAGCTTGTATATAGGTTTCTAGATAGTGCCTATAGCTTGGAAGCAAGGAGGAACCAAAAGGAGCATTTCAGGGGCTAACGCGCCCAGCCCATGAATATCCATACCGGACGTGTCCAGTATTTCATCCCGCTGAATTTGTTTATTCACTGCTCAAACTTTGTATTGTAGGGTTGTAGCTCCTAGATATACTTTATATACCTTGTTTACTCTGTTGGCTAAATCGTGAGGGGTTTATTTCTCTAATCAGGAGTTTCCAAGTGTTTGGAAACTTCAACACTAATAGTTTCTGCATTTTGAAGGGTTAAATTTTTAGAAACACCTATTCACCCCCCCTCTAGGTGGCATGCTCGGTCCTTTCAATTGGTATCAAAGCAAGGACTCACTAAAAGCTTCACCGCCGTGAGAAAAGGATATCGACGCCTAATGAGTCAGAGCCGGTGCTTCTCTAAAATGATGGTTCAAACTTTCTATCTTGGTCAATTCATGTACTCAATGCTTTTAGGGATATTAGTCCTCTTGTTGAGCATATTATGGATGCAAGCATCCCTCTTCTGATAGTTGATTGGAGCAACTACAAAAATATTCCAAAAGAGGAAGAGAGATGCGTGCAACTTAATGCTCAAGCAATTAATATCATGTTGAATACATTGAGTGCAGAGGTTCTAGATGAGACAATCTTCAATGGACAAACACCTCTGGAGAGTGCTCATCTCATTTGGATTAGACTCATTGATTTGTATGGAAAATCCAAATATGATGATGCATATGAGCTCGAGTCAATGGAAAGTATGTCCATTGTGTCCTCATGCAGTGAAAAGGCCCCACAAGACCTCAAGCACACCAAGCCAGAGCAAGAAGTGCAACCAGCAGATGCTATGCTATCTGGCTATGCATACCAGACGTGTCTGGTATCTATACCAGATGTGTCCGGTATTGCTGAGACAGCAGGCAGACAACAGACTCTTGCAACGATGATCAAGCTCAATGGAGGCCAAGTGATGAATCATGTTTAGTATCTCAAGACACTCATCACTTGTGTTTCATGACCAAGAAAAGCAAGAAGAAAGCCTCCAAGAAAGATCAAGTGAAGGAGAAATCACAAGTAGATGATCAAGATGAAAGTGATGTAGAAGTAGAAGACAACTACAACCTTGATCATCTCAACCGCAAAGACAAGTTCATCATCATGAAGATAGTTGAAAAGAATAATGAACTTGAAGAAGAGAATGAGAAACAAGAACAATCACTTTAAAAGCAGGAAAAGTTTCTCATCTCCAAGTTGGAAGAACTAAAGGCATTAAATGAAAGGTATGCATAATTATTAATTGAGCATGCTTTAGTTACTAACTCCTCTTCTAGTGTGACACAACTAGAAAAGGGAAACTTTGAGCTCGAGATAAGATTAGATGAACTTTCAAGCAAATACAATGTTCTCCAAGCCAACCATGTTCATCTCAAGTGCTCACATGAAAAGTTAGTGGAATCACATTTCATGCTTGAGGTGGCTCAGGAGGTTGTGATCACATCGGTAAAATCATCTCAACCTTCCACCCACACACTCACTTGCACACCCTCTCAATTAAATATTCCTTGTACTAATGAGTGTGCTTCTCAAGCAAGCCAATCTTTGATTGAGCAAAATCTCTTAGAAAATAATGAGCTCAAAGAAAAAGTAGGAAAGGCTAAGAAAGGATGTGATTCGGTTGAAGGATAAGGAGGAAGCACAACCTTCTCAAGATAACCATGAAAACATGGTGAAGAAGCTTGAGAAGAGTTCAAACCTTGCTCCCTCCAAAACCCAACAAAAGAATCACAACTCAAGTAATGTCAAAGCAACTAAGAGCAAGAAACATGAAAAAAAATTATGCTATGGTTGTGGATTGTATGGACATGAGTGGACTATATGTGCACATAAGAGTTGGGCCGACAAGATTGAAGTCGCCGATCAAAGGGCTTCTACCAAGGTGGCCAAGCAAGTAAAGATCAATGAGCCAAGTGCTTGTCTCATGTGCAAGAAGTTGGGCCATCCTACCAAGCATTGGCCCTTGTACAAAGAGGCAAGAAAGAAGGCCCAAGTTACAACAAGAAGATGATATGGATGCAATGAGATAGGGCACATGATTGATAGGTGTCACAACAAGCAAAATAAGCATAGAGCAAATCAAGGCTGCATATGCTATGCTTGTAGGAGAAAGGGGCATCTAAGCTATGATTGCCCAAATGGTAACATTCCTAAGCTGAACACATTTGGTTATGATAATATGCTTAGGATGGCTACAAATGGAGTTAACACTAGCAAGGTGATATGTTCACCACTAGCTAGTACTAAGGCCATTTGGATACCTAAGCACTTGTTGACTAACTCAAAAGGACCCAACAAGAGTTGGGTACCAAAGTGTGCTTAGAATGTTGATGTAGGTACTTAGTGGTGAGATGAAGCCTTCGGGGTGGTTGAGCGATCAAATTGGAAATATTCACTCAATCTATCAACCAATCCTAATCATAACCTCTTATATGGTTGATCCGAAGAACAATAATTGATCATATCCTTTGCTTCATCATTCACTATTGGTAATAATTACCTAAACCTTATAAGATAGCCACTTTGTGTAGAACTTGCTCAATAGCTCACAAATAGGCATATTTGTGAAATATTGAAAGTGGCTAATTAGATCTATTTGAGAATCCTAGTGCTTGTTGTACGGTGCTTTTAATGGCTCTCTTGTAGAGCAATTTATTTGTTGAGATGCAGGTATACACAAGAAGTATTATGTGGTAGAACCATCCGGAATAGCATACTTACGGAGGCGCTCATCTTCCACCAGACACTAAGCACCTTGAAAGCAAGCTACAACGGGCGGTATCCATCGGGCACACCTCAAGGGAGAACCCGAAAGATCCACATTTTTCCCAAGGATTCAATAATGAGAACGAGTTACAATACTAGTCCATTTCATACATCAGAGTTTCTTAAAAAGTACATTATTACAATACCAAATATCAGAGTGCGGAATGATAAACAATGGAATTTAAAAATAAACATCTAGTGATAGGGACGAGGATCTGTCTAAGCCCACTAGAAGCATCCTCCACACAAGGTACATCTCATGCATCACCTGCAACAGGGGTAAATAAACCCTGAGTACACAATGTACTCGCAAGACTTACCCGACTAGTGGGATAATTTTCCGACTCCAAGGAATATGAGAAGCTTTATGGCTTGCTGGTTTATTTTTAGCAGAAAGCAATATTAATAGTGAGTCCTTATTTAGGTTGTTATTATTAGCCGCGTTAAGTTATTATCTATGCAATCTATATAAGCACTTATTCTACTTTCAAGCAAGAGTTGAGTAATCAGTTCCATTTCATCACCTTCCATCTTTCAGTTCTTACTACGATGCTAGAGTTAAGACAAGTCGTACCGACTCGGTGGCGATTCATTAACCAATGTGCCCAGCTAGGTGCCCCGAAAACACATGCCCCGCTTGTACCCAAGGCACAAGCAGGGCTAACCCATCACTCTCCTATCCCAGGTGTCCAGGTCCCCATCCAAACTTGGACTCCAAGCCCCCACTCCTGATTCCTAGACTTAGGGTGGTGCCAGGACCTCCACCATCTCTGCCTCCAATTAGTTGGTCTAGAAAGAGCTGGATCTGTGACAAGAGAGCAACAAGTCTTCTCTGCGCCCATACCCAAGTATGCGCTTGGGACAATAGATCTGTGACTTGCCTAGCATCCATTGCAACGACCGGTCCTTAATCAACACGGATAGGGAAAAAGTGTAACCAAGTCATGCCCTGTTGGCCGTAGGACATAACCCCTTACACCTACCAGTATCCAAACCATATCCATGTCCGGTCACCATTTTTCTTTCCACCATTTTATCATGAGTGATCATATTTTATCACCTATTTGCGAGTAACGGCAGGTTACTCACGCTACTGATATCCTGAGCATAGCAGCTACTCGACCTGTACTAGTAGGACTCATGGGTAGATATACTTATGCAAGTAGTTTCCCATAAAATGCCTGCAACTTAAATGCACATCACATATATATATTCAGTGATCATTAAAAATAGGGGTTATGCACCAGGGCTTGCCTTGGGCAGGCGATGGGTCAGTAGGGCCAGCACCAAATGGCTCTGGGGCTCCTTCCTGCTTGAGGATCTCCTCCTCATACTCCTCAATGACCTCATCGTACTCCTGTTCATCGATGGACACGACTTCTACCAGCTCGTGATCTACATGCATGAAGTGATGATGCAATACTTAGTAATCTAGCCACAATAGCTCTTACAATAAAGTACCTCTGTCTAACTACTACGCTAGTGCTACCGACCACGATATTAAGTTATCTATTGCTATCAACAACAAGTATGAAGCATGACATTTATCATTATCGCAACTACAACTATCCTTACTCCTAATGCTGATTTACGCTATATACAGTAAAGCAAGGATAATAGCTACTCTACTTATCAACCTACCCTAGGGCTACAAATTTTTACAGCGAGTACCTACCAACCTAGCAAGCCTACTGTAAAATTCTTATATCTATAGTTATCACCAATCTTCCACAAATATTCCTATAATTATTAACCTACATAATATTAGCTCTCTAGTTTTGAATTTATGACCCAACCCTTATCATAGCTAACTGCAATCTAACTGTACTAACAAGTAGATGGTATTTTTGTGAACCTAACAAAATTAGTCTCACTATTTTTGGACCACTACACAATTTACTACAAATTACCAAAGTTTAGCTAAAATCTTTATTGAATAAACACTTCCTATTTTACTGGAAATTGGAAAACGCAATTCTATTGCGTGGCCCACTCAGTTTGGCTCAGCCCACCCCGGCTTCTCGCCCACGCACAGGCGCAGAGACTGGCGTAGCCCGCTCGGCGTCGCTTGACGCGGCCCAACGCAGACGGCCCACAGCGGAGCCACGCGTGGCTGGCGCATTTAGCGAATAAGCCCCCGTTCTTTACCCTATTCTCAAAACTAACATGAGCACTATTACACTGAGTCACATATTTTTCAACTGCCACCCCCTCCTTTCCCTTCTTCGCCGCGGCGACGTCCCCCGACACCCGTGTGCGCATCGACGCGATGGCGCGGCATCGGGCAGCCATGCCAGCCACACTCGACTCCCCAATCCCAACCTAAGGAGTCGATGCTCACCTTGACTTCAATGTGCAATGATTGGAGGTGATACAGTGAACGGGGATGCTGTCCTGAGCTCCTTCCCCGGCGATGGCCCTTTCCCTGCAACAACGGATGTGTTCCCGTGAGCCACAACCTCAACAGTGTGAACCAACTCATGGGTAGGCAATAGAGACTCACCCCGTGCTCACCGGTCGTGATGGCTTGACCGAAGACGGCTCTAGTGGGCTTGGCCACGTGCACCCGGTGGGCCTTGCGGCGGTGGCTATGGCGAGACTACGGTGGCAGTGCTGGGCAGGCCACGGTAGGGCGAACTAGGGCGAGCACACGGTAGAGTGGAGCAGGATGAAGGTGCGGTGACAACCAACTAGACAGTGGTGGACGTGGGTAAGGGAATTTCATAGCACGGCTGTGGGTCTTAAAACGACCGACGATGATGGAACGGTCCAACTAAGCATGGCAAAGGCTGGTGAAAGCTCTAGTTTGGTTTTGGTAAATTGATGAAACCCTAAGTGCTAACCTAGTTTATCAAGTGAGCATGAGATAGGTAGCACACTCCAAGTGGTGAAGCAAATGAAGATCATAGCATGATGATGATAATGCCATGATGATGATCAAGTGCTTGGACTTGGAAAGAAGAAAGAGAAAAACAAAAAGCATAAAGCAAAGGTATAAATCATAGGAACTATTTTGTTTTGGTGATCAAGACACTTAGAGAGTGTGATCACATTTAGGTTTGATAGCCGTACTATTAAGAGGAGTGAAACTCATATCGGAATGCAGTTATCAAAGTGCCACTAGATGCTCTAACTCATTGCATATGCATTTAGGATCTAGTGGAATACTAACATCCTTGAAAATATTTGTGAAAATATGCTAACACATGTGCATAAGGTGATACACTTAGTTGTTGGTATATTTGAGCAAGGGTGAAGAAGTTAGAGGTGAAAAGGAGTAGGTCTTGCTGGTCACTGAGTGACCGGACGCTGGTCTCAGAAGGACCGGTGCGTCCGGTCAAGTGTGGCAGCAAAGACGCTGGCATCGGTCAAACGATCGGACGCTGGGTCTTGGATTGACTAGACGCTGAGTTCCAGGGTCCAGTCCCATTGTCGGACAGCGTTGAGGAAAGTCATTGTGTGACCAGACACTGTCAGGGTCCGATCAAGCTTGACCGGACGCGTTCAGTCGAAGAAATCTGTTTCTAGAACCTTACTAGAAATGACCGAACGCTAGAGGCTGAGCGTCCGGTCAGTTTGTGCGCTGTGTCTGGTCAACAGATGACCGTTGAAATCTAACGAACACTATTTGAAGCAGGGGACACGTGGCGTGAATCACGTGACCGGACGCTGAGGGCCAGCGTCTGGTCGATCAGACTGGAGCGTCCGATCACCCCGCATTGTGCTCAGTGAAGGGGTACAACGGCTCTATTTTGTGGGGGCTTCTATTTAAGCCCCATGGCCGGTTGAAGCTCACACCTTTGGCCATTTGCATTGACATAGCAACCTTGTGAGCTTAGCCAAAGTCCTCCCACTCATCTCCATCATTGATTCATCATCTTTATGAGATTGAGAGTGAATCCAAGTGCATTGCTTGAGGGATTGCATCTAGAGGCACTTGGTGTTCGTGTTTCGCTGTGCTGTCTCGGCGTGGCCCGGCGATGGTGGAATAGGGGAACGTAGGCACGACGGCTTGGCGCTATCACCACAAAGGCTGGCATGGCAAAGGAGACAATGGCGTAGCATGGCAGCGGACACTGACGCGCTGGCGAAGTAGGTAGCCGCCCCACGCGCATGCAACTGCATGGCGTCAATAGCATGCAACTTAATGAAAGCAAAAAATGATGTATTGTTGGAAACAATCTAGTTCAAACATAAGACAACAATGCAAATATAGTTCATGCAAGGCTTACTCAATTGTGGAATTTCTATGGCTTATGTGAAAGCAAGCATGTTGAAGAACTTATTAATGAGACATAAGGGATTGCATATGGAATGGTCTCACATTCTAAAGCTTGCTACTTTGAAAGATATTTATACAAATGATCTAATTGGATGATTCAACACTAAGTGTGACTTGATGGCTTGAGATGGGGCAAATAGCAAGAAAAGGCTTCAAGGTACTAAGCAAGGGTGAAGGGCAAGTGATGGCTTGACGACCGAGGAACCTAGCAAGTGTAAAAAAGGAAGTACTTGCATTTAGGTTGTACCAATCAAATCATGACGGACACATTAAAGTGGAGAATCAAATCTTGAATGTATTAGTGTAAAGTGACTTGATACATTTGGAGTCAACTCACATTTATTGAATGCAACCAAGTCACATGCTCAAGATGGCTATGCTCAAGGAGAAAATCAAGATCGACATGATTGGCACCCTCACTTGATGATCATTGAAGTATATGGCATTTCGGTTCAAGGGAAATCAACTCAAGTGCTTTAAATTTTGTTTTCATTTGATCTTGAGTTTATAGGTATGCTTACTATTAGGAGGGATGCATCATGTTGATAGATATTTATTCACAAGTGCTTAGGCCAATCCATGTGAGTGTTTTTGTGAGCCAAAAGAACTAACTCGTCTTGCTGAGTCTGTTAATACCAGACGTGTCCGGTATTTGCCCAGGCACAGTGATCTTCTCGGTTTTCTCAGGTTGGTTCGTCGGGAGTTCCGACACAAGTTGGGAGTTTCGGGAGTCAGAAGTCCCGGCAATCGTCAGGAGTTCTGATGCCTCGCAACTTTACTAACATTGTGTCCGTTGGGGCTGTACGACCAATACTAGACGTGTCCGGTATTGATACCGAACGTGTCTGGTATTCGCCAATGGCTACATAACAGCCAATTTTTCAAAGGGGCTATAAGTACCCCTTAGCCTCCACCTTTGTAGGCTGCTGATTCTACTGAGTCTCTCCCATGTTTTTGATCCTTGAGAACACTCTCCAACCCTCTCTTAGTGAGTGATTGATTCAAAATTGCAAAATCCATCATGTGGGTTGAGTGAGATTCAAATTTGAGAGCAAGCCACCCTTGAGCACTTGTGCATATTATCGATCTCGTGATTTGCATTTGTTACTCTTGGATCTTCGGTCCTAGACGGCTAGGCGTCGCTGGAGGGCACCCAAGATATTCTGGTGTGCCTCGAAAAGTTTGTACCGGTTCGATTCCACCACCGCAAGGGAAGGAATCAAGCTAATGGAAGGAGGAAAAATGAGTTGGAAAAGACTCTGGCTAGAGTGACCTTCGTGGTCCTCTAAAACTGACCTTCACTGGATCGCTCGTAGCCCCCTCAACAGAGAGTAGGACTCGACGAAGTCCGAACTTCGGTAAAACAAACACTGTGTCTCAATCTTCTTTTTCATTTGGCATTTGAGATCCTTGTGTGTGTTGCTTAAACTTGTATACAGGTTGCTAGATAGTGCCTGCAGCTTGGAAGCAAGGAGGAACCAAAAGGAGCATTTCGGGGGCTAACGCGCCCGGCACGTGACTATCCATACCGGACGTGTCCGGTATTTCACCCCAGCGCTGAATTTGTTTATTCACTCCTCTAACTTTGTGTTACATGGTTGTAGCTCCTAGATATACTCTATATACCTTGTTTACTCTGTTGGTTAACTCATGAGTGGTTTATTTCTCTGATCAGGAGTTTTCAAGTCCAACACTAATGGTTTCCGCATTTTAAAAAGTTGAATTTTTAGAAACACCTATTTACCCTCTCTAGGCGGCATCCTTGGTCCTTACTGCCTGATTGTGAGTTTGTGAATCATGTTGTTGTCTCTGCGACTCTGCTCTCTGTGGCTCTGTTCATTGCCAATGCAATTATGCAATCGAAGAACACCGACTGAAGCTGGGTAATAGCACATTCTCAAATTTAAGTGCTATTTTAATGTTCTCTTTCCGATCTAGTAGAAATTCCAATGATTAATTGATTATATCATTTTTTAGAGTTGCAGAATGAAGAGACAAGGGCAAACCAGACCATTATTAGTTAGGTATTTTCACGTTTCCACCACTTATACTATGGATTCAAGTATGGAATTATGATAATATTTAAACTTATGTATTTATGAGCTGTTTTGTTATCTATCGTTATTAGAACTTGTATTTTGACTCTATATGAATGCTATATATACGCTTGTACAGTGGCCTAAGCCGTCAAAATTGACGAGCTCCGCCGGCCAAGCCTCCAAAGAAAAGCAACGAACATGATTATCTTATCCCAAGCCATGGATGGATATCTCCTTTTTTGTGTTGGTATGGTGAATGAATCTACGGAAGCAAAGGATTTTGTAGCTTACGCGCCGTCCATTCTTGGCCCTCGGTGGATGCAAGGGAAACGGGTTTTGGGTTTTGGCACGTAAAGATCTTGCACCTCCAGATTATACTTTCCTTCGCTCCACTCAACAAGACACGAGAAATCGGAAACAACAATTATACCACACTACGGAATGGATCGCGTCATTCAAAAAGAAGAGTAGAGAAACAAAGAAGCACTCAATTTTGCATTTATCTACCGTTTTGGTGCTAGCATCTCCGCCCCACGCAACTCTCTCATCCTCAAACCCTTCCCTTTACGTCTTTTAACAAGCAAGCAAGCAATCTCCCCAAGGTGATTCCAAATCACCACCTCCCTCTTTCTCTCTCTTCCCCCGGTTTCAGGTTTCTCCCTCCCCTCCCGTGTCTGCGCCTCAGACAGACCTCGGTTCGTTCATCCCCTTCCCCATTCACACTCGCTGCTCCCATAACCACTTGCCCCCGCTGCCATTGGTGCCCCAGTCCCAAGCTCCAAATCTCAGGAGCTTCGTCCCGGGCCCTGAATCCATGCCCCCACTAGCCTCACCCCGCTGCCACTCCCCTGCATTGCTATAAATTCCACTGCATCTTGGCTCTGGCCCATCTAATCCGCCAAGGAACCATGGCCCGAGCTCCCAAATCCACCGGCATTGCCCTCTCCCTCCTCCTGCTGGCAGCCGCCGCCACCGCCTCGGCCCTCCCTCTCCTCAACTCGTCGCTCCCCGACCCCGCTGCCGTCGTCGCCGACTTCCACAGGTACAGTTCACCCAAATTCAGTCTTTTTCAAGCCGTTGCTGCTGCAAAGCTGCAGCCTTTATAAAAGGTGGGTTCCGCTGATGCTGAATGCGATGCCCTGTCGTCTATCTCCGGCAGCAAGGTGGCGACGTCGCGGCGGCGGATGCAGGAGGCCGGGGCTGCCGGCGGCGGCGGGTGCATGACGGGCAACCCAATCGACGACTGCTGGCGGTGCGCGGGGACGGACTGGCGCCAGGACCGGCAGCGCCTGGCGGACTGCGGCATCGGGTTCGGGCGCAACGCGCTGGGCGGCAAGGGCGGGCCGGTGTACGTGGTGACGGACTCCTCCGACCGCGACCCCGTGAACCCGGTCCCGGGCACGCTCCGCCACGCCGCCATCCAGGAAGGCCCGCTGTGGATCGTGTTCGCGTCGGACATGGCCATCCGCCTGAACGAGGAGCTGCTGATGAACAGCTACAAGACCATCGACGGGCGCGGCGCCAACGTGCACATCGGCGGCGGCGGCGCGTGCATCACGCTGCAGTACGTGTCCAACGTCATCATCCACAACGTGCACGTCCACGACTGCGTCCCCGCCGGGAACGCCAACGTGCGGTCGTCGCCGACGCACTACGGGTGGCGCACGCGGTCGGACGGCGACGGCATCTCGCTGTTCGGCGCCCGGGACGTGTGGGTGGACCACTGCGCGCTGTGGCGGTGCGCCGACGGGCTGGTGGACGCCATCATGGGATCCACGGCCATCACCGTGTCCAACAGCTACTTCGCGCACCACGACGAGGTAATGCTGCTGGGCGCCAGCGACGCGTACCTCCCGGACTCCGGGATGCAGGTCACCATCGCCTTCAACCGCTTCGGCCCCGGGCTGGTGCAGCGGATGCCCCGCTGCCGCCGGGGGTACTTCCACATCGTCAACAACGACTACACGTCGTGGGAGATGTACGCCATCGGCGGCAGCGCCACCCCCACCATCAACAGCCAGGGCAACCGCTACATCGCTCCCGCCGACCCAAACGCCAAGGAGGTGAGCATGCCATGCCCCTTCGCCCTCGCCATCAGAGCTGCTGCTGGCTTCTTGCCGTCATGCCGTGCCGTGTGCTCGTGCTGCTTTGGCCGTTGCCGTTCTGGCCTTCTGGGTTACCTACGCGCTGCTCTGTTCTTTGCTCCGCTTGGGGGGCAGAGGCGCAGAGCACGGGCAGCAAGCACGCACGACTTTCCTCGCGTTGCCTTCCCCTGCCTGTGTCTTTCCAATGTTTTTTTTTGGGCTTGGTTTTCATTCTTTTATTTTGGATCGTGACCACTGTCCCAAGTCCCAAACCGGGCCTTGCAAATTTTTGCAATATGGATACTGTAGCACGTTTCGTTTGTATTTGATAAACTTTGTCCGATCATGGATTAACTAGGCTCAAAAGATTGGTCTCGTGATTTACAACCAAATTGTGCAATTAGTTATTTTTTTTACCTACATTTCATACTCCATACATGTGTCCAAAAATTGATGTGACAGAGAGAGTGAAAAAACTTGAAATTTGGAGGTGATCTAAACAAGGACCTTGTTTTGTTTGTGTTTTCCAACTCAAAGTCGAGTTGAGAGAGAGAGAGAGGCATTTCTAGGCATGTTTGCAGCATTTTGACCTGTTTGTTCGATCCGGATTGAAAGAGGCCGTTGTTGTTGCCTGGGGCTGTGGGGAATGTTTGGTGGCGCATCTTCCTCTTCCTCATCCCTTTTTTGATACAAACACCACCTCGCATCATGTTTTCCCCAATTGCCCAATCGGGGGTCCCGGCCAGTCTGCCAGTGTCCCCGTCCCCAGCAGCAGCACCCGAGGCGCGTCACGCGTGCAGCTGGCAGTGTTCCCGTCGCCCGTGCGCGCGGGCAGCAAGCAGCACGGGAGAGTTGGAAGTTGATGAATGCGACGGTACGTGATGTGCAATGTCTGTGTGTGTGGCATGGCACTATGGCAGGTGACGAAGCGGGTGGACACGGCGGAGGGGCAGTGGGCGGGGTGGAACTGGCGGACGGAGGGCGACATGATGGTGAACGGCGCCTTCTTCGTGCCGTCCGGCGAGGGGCTGGAGGACATCTACGACAAGGCGTCCAGCACCGACCCCAAGTCGTCGGCGCTCGTCGACGTGCTCACGCAGAACGCCGGCGTCCTCGGCGATCCCAGGTACGTACGCCGGATCACGTCACCGTCACCCCGTGAACTCTTCTTGTTCTTCGTGACTGCCGAGGGAGCTCTCTCTCTCCCTCTGACCCTCCTCTCCTTGCTGGAATTCGGAAATATCTCTCGGACGGGTGGACCCCGCCACCACTGGTATGTGGGCCCGCGTAAGGACGCCCCCGCGCGTCTTTTTATACGCGGCGCTTTTGACTTTCGTTAACTTCCTCCAACGGCCATCGGTCTGACGCCCGGACTGGGGCCCTGCTAATGCTAGTGCTCGACAGACTGCTCCGCGCGCTTCACGGCGGCCCGGATCATCGGTCCTTTGTTCTACATATATAGACGCTCTGGCCTCTGGGCGAGAGAACTCTCCGGCGGAATTCGCCGTTCCGGCTCCCGCGTGTGCCGTCCGCGTGGTGGAAAGCTGGAAACAAAACCCTTCCCCTCGTTTATGGCTTTCCCTGATCCATCAAAATCCTGCCGATCCAGTACACCAGTTCGAGCAGTGCAGTTCACTGCAGAGGACGCAAATCCATCGGCACCCTACGTCCCTACCGGCCACCGCATTCCTCCAGACCAGAGTACCAGACGACAAACCTGGGTCCTTGGTGCATGGCCGGTAGTAGAGTAGTTTGCCTGGCCGTGCTACTACTGTCGGAGTCAAGATACATCAGGCTTGGCAGAGCATTAGACTTCCAAGGGATGCCAGATGTTCCGACTCCGATCCTCGTGTCCTTCACATTTCTTCTAGGGGGGTGTTTAGTTCCCCCAATTTTCAGAATTTGGCACTATACAAAAAGAAGATTCTCGTCACATTAAACTTGCGGTACATGTATGGAGTATTAAATGTTGACGAAATCAAAAACTAATTGCACAGTTTGGTTGTACTTTACGAGACGAACGTTTTGAGCCTAATTAATCAACGTTTGGACAATTATTACCAAATACAAACGAAATGATACAGTAGCTACTGTGGCTACAGTTCTGGCGGCACCGATTCCGCGCCGAACTAAACGAGGGCTAGTTTTCCTTTCTTTGCACCTTTCTCTCTGCACACCTGTGGCCCCCTCCCCTTCTAAAAAAAACATATACCTAGGGCCAGTTCGGTTGGCAAAAAATTTGGCAAAACGCTACGGTAGCGTTTTCGTTGTTATTTGACAATTAGTGTCCAATCATAGTCTAATTAGACTTAAAAGATTCGTCTCGTGGATTTCGTCTAAACTATGTAATTAGTTTTATTTTTTATTTATATTTAATGCTTCATGCATGCGTTCAAAGATTCGATGTGACGGAGAATCTTGAAAAATTTGACGTTTTGGAGGGGACTAAGGCCCCGTTTAGTTCCGAATTTTTTTGGTTTTTTTGCTACTGTAGCATTTTCGTTTGTATTTGGCAAAAATTATCCGATTATAGACTATTTAGGCTTAAAAGATTCGTCTCACGATTTCTCAGCTAACTGTGTAATTAGTTTTTTTTTCGTCTACATTTAGTACTCCATGCATATACCGTAAGATTTGATGTGACGAAAAATCTTGAAAATTTTTTGTTTTTGGCTTAGACGTAAACGGGGCCTAAACCGTGCCCTAGACAAAAAGATCCTTGCACGCTCAAGAGCATCTGCTGCTATTTTGCCGGGAAGCGAGGACGAAATAGTCCCCGCCGCCGCCGGGTAGTATGCATGGGACATCGAGTGCGGCGGTAGGCAGTCGTAGTCACTCTGCGCCTCCACATGCGCGCCACTGGTCGATGGTTTTGGTTTTGTCCCCCGGATCCTGCGCTGTTTTGCATATATAATCAAATTAATAATGCCCTTTTGTTAACTTGTCCACTCACCCTTGTCCTGTTAGTGTGTGTGAGTGACCTTGTGCTGTGGAATGTGGACCAGCACCGTCGCCGCTTGGGGTTGGGGAGAGGCTGCTCTCGGCGGTATGACTGGCTATGATGATTCCGGGCTCCGATGGTCACTTTGATTCCAGACCACTCAGACCTGTCATCTGAACAAGCAACGAGTCCATGCACATGGCCTAGAATATAGCAATTATCCTTCTACTGGTACTGGGATGCTATACACTTGGAAAAAGTCTACTTAGCCCCCAAACTTTCATACATTGTCTACTTCACCCCCAACTATGAAACCGTCTGTTTTACATCATGAATTTTTCAAAACCGTCTATTTTAACCCCCGGCCGTTTTTTTGACACCGGTTTGCTACAGTAACAGCGGGTTCGCTACAGAAACGGTGAGTTGCTACAGTAATGGTGGTCTGAATTTCCTTTTTAATTTTCGGTGAATCTTTGAAAAATCACAGTAAATCATAGAAAAATCATAAAATAAAAAATCTAATTTTGTTGGACTCCACATGAGTAGATCTATATAGTGAATATATAATACGGTATGCTTTAGTACAAAATTTTTACTGTAGTCTTAGATTAATTGGAAAATCTAATTTTGTCTGTAATTAATTGGAATAATTCATAGCTGCAGCTTTTATGGTCCAATTGTGGTGAAATTTTTATGGTATGCTAATTATTGTATGCTTGAACTATAGTAAAAATTTTGTACTCATTGGACTATGTATAATTTAGTTATAGATAAATTCTAATTAATTACAGACAAAATTGGATTTTCCAATTAATCTAAAGGTACAAAAAAAATTTGTACTAAAACATACCGTATTATATATTCACTGTGTAGATCTACTCATGTGGAGTCCAATAAAATTAGATTTTTTATTTTATGATTTTTCTATGATTTACTATGATTTTGCAAAAAGTCACCGAAAATAAAAAAAGAAAATCCAAAACCATCGCCACTGTAGCAAACCCACCGTCGCTGTAGCAGACCCGCTGTTACTGTAGCAAACCCGTGCTGAAAACCGTCCAGGGGTAAAATAGAGGGTTTTAGAAAGTTCAGGAGGTAAAACAGACGGTGAAGTAGACCAAATATGAAAGGTGGGGGGTTAAGTACACTTTTTCCCTATACACTTTTAGCGTTCTTGATCCCAATAGTGTCCTTTGCTAAAATAGTGAATCTTGCTGCTAGCATCATTGTTATCCTAGTACAAGTGGCCTTTTAGGAACGGTCCAACCAGAACGACCGAATGGTTCACTCCTGCCCCCACTGTCTCCCAATGGCGAGAGTCCATGTCCAGCCCAGCGAAAAACTTGTGGCTTTTGGCTTTTTCGGACGTTCTATTCCACCACCCTCCCTCTCCCAGTCCTAGAGACCACGTTCCTCGGAATCGAATTCCTATTCCTTGCGCGCTCGTGACAGCTGTGGTAGATATCTAAGCTTCACCAGCACTTAAACGCACTGTCACGTTCAGTTTGCACTTGTAGATGCTATTCTCGCGGTGTATATTTGTTTATGCATGTGTTTTGTTTTTGTAACGAGCAGTGAGTTACTCATTCTGTTTTGGCAGGAACGACGCCGAAGAAACCGGGTACAGGGGCGTCAACTACGCCGGCGTGGGGACTGGCGGTGGCGGCAACGGCTACGGCTACCTCGGGATGGTCTACGCCAACGGCGGCGGCGATCAGAGGTGCAGATCACACTCGGCGCTGTCATTGATTTCTTCAGTTATCACCCTCATTGCGCTCGGATGCTGCTTGCGCTTGTTGTAACATATATATATCTAGCAGCGCTGAAGCATCACTATGATTCTCAATTGGAAAGGTAGTAGCAAAATGGGAGAAGGGAAAGTTTGTAGCAGTGGGGTGGTAGTAGTAGTAGCAGCAGCCTAGTAGGGAGGTAGGCAGGCAACAGAAACCATGTGTAAAGTTGCACATGGGTGGGAGGATATTGCCAGGCTAGTCACTGTACTTCTTACAAGGAGAAATGGACGATTCATTCTACCTCTGGTCTCTGGTCTCTCTGTGATATCTAAGACATTATAATTCTGGGAATAAAAATGAAATGGAAAAGCAAGTTCAACCAACAAAAAGGTGACAGAGAAGTAGCACCATGATTAAATCATGGTTAGCCACATAATAACACTATAACACTACAACACTTGTTCAAAATTTCCAAAACTCACTGCTTCGTCGACTATATAAAAGCCATGGCATATGAATAATATAAAAATAGCAACAGAGCATCTAAATCAGATCAGGACTATAAATTCAAACAGAGTTTCTATTGCCGCTTGCACCACTGGTGATACCGATCATATCTAGCAGCGCTGAAGCATCTGGAACCACCTTTCTACCCTCCCATCAAGTGCATCACAACCACGATCTAATCTAAGAGCTAAAAGTTGGCTAAAATCATGACCCAAATAGCTTTGTTTGAAATTCCCACCTTCAATAATTCAGTGGCAACAGAACATGCGTCGTGGTCATTCTAAACGTATCATGGCATCCGAGAACACAAAAAGTGAGTAGACAATCACAATTCATTCATCTTCAACATAACATAAATAGTTGTTAATCTTGAGGTTGTATCTGTCAGGTAAACTCTGAAATCTCATTTTCACCCAGTGTTGACAAGTTACAGGGAAGATATATGAAAGGAACCAGCATCCTTAGTCTACAGTTACAGCTTGCACATTGACCAGACAGTACTTTCCTTTGCATGTGCTTAACCAGATGGTGGTGGAGGCGGTGGCGGCATAGACATGGGAGGCGGAGGCATTCCACCTTGTTGTGGCGGGGGTGGGGGTGGAATCCACATAGGTGGTGCTGACATACCAGTGGGAGGAGGTGGCAGCCTTACCATGCCAACCGGAGGGGGCATCATATTTGGTGGTGGTGGCCTCACTGGGAGCCTGTACTGGAGTTGCGATGTCATGGGGGGCGGCATAGATTGTTGAGGAGCGGGCCAAGCAGGTTGCCCGTGCATCTGCATTGGAGGGGGGAATTGTCCAACAGGTGGAGGTGGTTGTCGAATGTGTTGAATCTGTCCCGGAATTGTGCCATTGCCATAAGGCCGTGGCACAGGGGGACCACCATTTGGAAGACCTTGGGTCGGCGGACCACTTGCAAACATTGTGTGTGGCCTATTCTTCTGAGATCCTGGATTGTTTGCTGCCAGCAGTCGCTCTGCCAATGGTAAACAACATATTAGATCATTGTGAGTGTAAAAATATTCATGAAGGAACTCTAGAATGTAAAAGGATAATTCAGTTGAAGAATTTCATATGTATCCGGTTTTTAAGAGCTAAAATAACTTCTTCGCGAACTAGCTCCTGTTTGGCGGAGCTTCAGCTCAATTTTTTTTTAAAGCTGAACCAAGCAGATCTCAAGACCAAGAATGGAAATTTGTCTTGGATATACATATAATACGATTTGCTTGGAGACTGTTTGGACTAGGATGAAATATAAGTATTGAAGTGAACTGAAGAGTAACCCATGTGCTGGTAGCCAGGGAATCAACTGGATCAATTAGACCACACATTACCTGCTGGTGTGCCATGGCGCTCTCCTTTCGTGTCTTTCTTGTAAGCATAAGAGACAGTGATTGGCCGGTTGCATAAATGTTGGTTGTTCATGGCCTGAAAAATATAGCAGAGAAAGTAGCATGAAACAAATGCCAGACAGCCAGAACCACTGCAAATTGAAATACAGGAAATCAGTGTGATGGATACATTACCTCTATTGCTTGATCAGATGATTCAAAGGAGTCATAGCTCACAAAACCAAAGCCTCTAGAATTTCCAGTTTCAGGATCTCGCATTATCTTTGACAAAAGAAAAAGAAGATCAATAAATTACTGCAGGTGACAACTAGTTTCATCAGAAAATAACAGACACTGCATACAGATGATGTGTTACTCCTAAAACCATCAATTTTATAATAGACACATGACATCTTACAAGACGACTGGTTAGATGAGTTTATCTCAGGGACATGCACAGAATACCCAAAAAGATCTATGAGCAATATCAAACGGGATAATCTCTCAGCTATTATTGTATTTTGTACAAATGAAAGCAGATAGTGCTATCATCTGATGAGCGCTTAATAATTTCAAATTGACTAAACACTGTTACACAGAAGTTCCAGTGACACAAGACCTTGAAAGTAATTGAATTATGAAATGACTATAGTGAATTCATTTTATTCTATGCATAAACTATCACTTGTATTTGCTTCAGGCGTTTATATAAGACTGCTGCTCGTAAATCAGATATTATGCTTGGCTGCTAGATCATTAGCAGAAAACAACAAATCAATATAACTTTGCATGAAGATAAAAGTTGCTGTGTGTCACCTTAGGATTAGTAACAATCACTCCAAATGCACTGAAGGTATCATATAGCAGCTTCTCATCAACATCCTGTTAACAAAGCAAACATGAAAATATTACTCAGTATTCAGATGAATTGAAGAGCGGATAATAAAGAAAGTAGGATTTAGGCCTTCACCGGATCAAGATTGCCAATAAACAGATTTGCTCCAACGTCCAAGCTCTTCTTATCCTGGGAAGCCTGGAATAAGAAAACACAATCATTTTATGTTCAAATGATACTTGTTTTTTCAAAGCCATAATGATAAAGTACTACAGATGAAGGGAAAATACCTTGTTTACTCTTATGGGCTTACCATATAGTTTGATCATGTTCAAAATCTTAATGGCCTGTGGAAAGCAAACAATTAGATAAAAGGGTAACTAAATATGGATGTGGTGATCTGCTAGAGGAAATATAAGAGGTCAACTATGACTTCGCAAAATAATAGACTTACATAATCTGCATCTTCCTCACTCCTGAATTCTACAAATCCATATCCCTGGTGTAAATTCGTAACTCTGTCTTTTGGGACATACACATTAACTACAAATGGAAGAATGTTAATTCTGTTAATAAAACCAAAAACAAATGTATTTGTTTGATATCCAAAATAAAAAACTTCAATTACATAATAATATAGACTGTCAAAAACCAAAAGAAACCAAGAATAAGAAATGCTGAAAGGCAATTATGCAACAAAACACACAAATGCTATTATAGGGCAAGACAAAAGTGTTACATACAGAAAAACTCTCATCTCACTACAGAAAAATATATACATAAAAAGTCCACTTACCAACAGGGCCTGCTTGGACAAACAATTCCCATAGAAGCTCCTCGGAAACCTATCAGATATGGAAGAACTATCAGCATCAGTTCATGAATTTACAGAAACCGGAGAAACAATATATGACCATATACTACAGGATGTTCATTGTTTCCTATACAGGAGAAGGAGCAAAGGTGTGCTCCATCAGGTAACTGTCAATGTAATTACTATGTGTATTCCGAATCTATGGTTCTATTTGTATAGAGCGTACAGAGAAATTGATATGAATCTGAAAGAGTAAACAGCAATGTTCATCCCAACCTAACAAATAAGCAGTACACTTCACATATAGTCTAGATGAAATGTACTTTAACAACAACGATTGTAACATTACCACCTAGCAAAACACGCACAATTTTCCCAGCGACCGTTCAATCGCAGTCTCATTACTTGTTAACATCTAGCGTCTGCCGTCACTCACGCTGTCCTTGCAAAATGGTTGCGCCACCGCCACTGTACCTTCGATTAAGGAGCAGCGACTTACTCATCCGGTCACCAGTTCACACAAGTAATTATGTGCTTTAGGGATATTTTATCGTGGGCGGGGATCTACTAAGCGTCGCAATAGCGAGAGGTTGTGGGGAACCCTAACCTGAGGGTCGAGGTTGCCGACGTAGGTGGTGGCGTCCTGGTTGCGCTCCGCCGAGTGCTGCCCGAGCAGGTTCGCGCCCACGCCCGGCGCTATGCGGGTCGTCATGGCTGGCTGGCTGGCCCCTCCGTCGCCGCTGCAAGGAGCGGCGGGGTCACTGGATGGCGGCGGAGCTGGACGGGGCGCGGAGCGTCGCGGCGGTGCCGAGGTGAGGTTTTGGTTGAGGTTCTCGTGTCGGGCCTGAGTCCCTTGATTACTGGCCCAGTTTCCACCTCGAGTCGGTGCGGAGAAGGCGGTAAGTGATTTTGGGCCAGGCTGTTAGCACCGTGGTCCATGGGCCTTCCAAATGTTTAAAGACGACCCGAAATGAAGAAGATAAAAACTTTGCAGCTCTGAAAAAAGATAAAGCAAAAAAAAAAAAAAAAAGATCACCAACTAACCTACACAGTAGATTTCAATTTGAAAACCTAAAATATTTGGCTGAAAGATAAAAAAAACAAGTTAAGAGAAGTAGCACTCCCAATTCATTTGCATAATGGCTACAATAGTTGCATGCGGTGAGGTGGTTTAGTTTAACGAAAGGGGCTAGTACGAATCTTCGGAGCACCATTTAGCAAGTTTAATAACATAGAAATACATTTATCAAAGTTTATGGACCTAAGTGTTACCTCGTGACAGTTTTAGAGTCCTCTTATGCATTTAAATATTCTTTTAATGTGATTTTTATTGCATATGTTAGATCCAGATATCTTATTTCCATCATTTTATCCTATATTTTTATGCTATAAAATATGCGGCTTACAAATAGTTAGTGTGTCTTGCTTTTTCTCTGTGTTTTGCAACAACAAAAAAACTAGTAGGCTAACTTGCTCTTATATTATATATACAGTGGTCTTGAATGCTTGAAATATATAATGAATCGATGATTCTTCAATTTTGATTTTAAGCTTACACTAAAATGTGGCTTTACCTGCCAGAGGTTAATATACCCAGTGGCCGAGCCTGAGCTAAAATCAAGATGGGGCCAATTCCATAAGCTCATGCCACACCTAACTAGATGCTATGAACAAGCGAAGCCAAGAAGTAAGATGAAAAACGAGATGAAGTGCTTGTGCATATGTAAAACTCGTTTGATGACATCGTGGATGAGCTCCAACATCATTCAATACAATGCCTGCCAATGCTTTAAGAAGAGAAATGCTTGCGAAACATATATTGTCTTTACGTAGTATAGCAATTGTTGTAGGCAGCAGCAGCCAACTGTCATGGGAGCTAAAAAAAAATCTATAGTGCGTAATAGCAGTTGTAACGTTTAGAATAGAAGGTATTGCTAGCCACAGTCCACGTCAAAGAGGCTATATATCTTAGTAAATTTCAGTCCAGCATATTGCACCAAGCTAGCATGAAGTCCAACATATCAAGTATCAAGCATTAGTAACAAATAAAAAGTCACTTTTCACCTTCCTACACGTAGACTAGGGAGGGAAGGAGGGAGGGAGGAGAGCAGTTCAAAGACTTCAGGTGCATATATAGCAGTGCAAGTTAATTTTTTAATCGAAGCACCATGTGCTGAGTTCGGCAAGAGGTGCTGGGATAGCACTAGACGAAGAATTCACTCAAGCGTATTGCACTTAATAATGTACGTCACAGCTGCTCACGTTTCGATCTTCAGAAAACTCCCTTGACCAAGGGGGGGGGGGGGGGGCGTAGCCCCCTATGGCCCTCACGTGGCTCCGCCCATGAATATACCTATAATCACGGATTAATTCAAGGCACGGTGATTTCTAGACATTGCCATGGACCTTTCATTTGGTATGCATGATATTTTATTTGAAACAAGAACTGATTTTTTATTTAATTTCTGTGTGTTCATAGAATGTAGAGATACTTGTAAAATTGATAAATGGAGAGGATAGCAAATATACCCCTGGTTAAAGGAAAAAATAACGAAGTTCCTTGGCCAACCATAGTGGCGAAGCTATACATTAGTGTAGGTGCGCTCACAGTTGGCCCCGTTCGCTTGTCTTAAATTTGGCTTGTTCGGCTTGTTTTTTCAGCTGGAATAGTGTTTTTCTCTCACAACAATTCAGCCGGAACAGTGTTTTTCAGCCAGTTTCAGCCAAAGTTCAGACCAGCGAACGGGGCCATTGAGTAGATCAATTTCCCACCGTGGTTGACTTAAGTATACAGTATACGAGGCAGGTCCATCCTCCTCTGATTGATACTAGTGCTACGAGATCACTTTAGAACTGAGGCTTTGTTTAGATAGGGGTTAGGAATCAGTATTTGGCACTGTAGTACTTTCGTTTGTATTTGACAATTATTATTCAATCACGGCCTAACTAGGCTCAAAAGATTCGTCTCGTAATTTACAATCAAACTGTGTAATTAGTTATTTTTTTATCTACATTTAATACTCCATGCATGTGTTCAAAGATTTGATGTGATGGAGAGAGGGTGAAAAAACTTGTAATCTAAACAAGGCCTGAAAATATGTACGTGGATACAAACTACGGCGGAATTGGTAGTCGCCGGCAATTCTCGAGCCGTAGCTCAACGCCAGTTCCGACGCCAACCAAGTCAAGTTCCTGCTCTTCTCCTCCCCTCTTTTAATACTCTCTGTTACAGCTGCCAAGCAGCACACGCTGGGTTGGTGAAAGCTCTAGTTTAGCTTTGGTGAATTAATGAGATCCTATGTACTAACCCATTTACTCTAAGTGAATATGAGATAGGGTAGTACATTCTAAGTGGTGGAGCAAAGGCTGATGATCAAGATGATGGTGGAGGCCATGGTGATGATTAAGTGTTTCAGACTTAGAAAAGAAGAAAGAGAAAAATAAAATAGGCTCAAGGTAAAGGTGATATCTATATGACCATTTTGTTTTGATGATCAAGACACTATAAAGAGTGTGATCACATTTAGAATAGATGGTCGTACTATTGAGAGAGGAGCTCTTATCGGATAACTCGATCATCTAGTGCCACTATGTGTTGAAAAACTTGCATATGCATTTTAGACCTGCTGCACAATCGATGAGAAGTGATTAACCTTTGAAAAATGATTATGAAAATGCTAGCACACTTACACGTGATGGTGAAACACTTGTGGTGTTGGCACATTTACAAATGGAGCAAATGAGACGAAGAAGGGGACGAGGTGTTGCCTCTGGGGCACTGCCACCCTGTCGACGAAATATGGTCGGCAGTCTACCTAGGGGTATGCCCAAGGTATTAGATTATCTGTAGACAGATGCGCAAGCTACAAACAAGATGTTGACGCAAGACAGACACAAGATTTTATCTAGGTTCGGCCGCCGTAGAGGCGTAATACCTACGTCATGCGTCTTATTGTATTGCTGTATGTCAATGAGAGATGTTTTTTAGAGGGGTCCCCTGTCCGCCTTATATAGTCCGAGGGGCAGGGTTACAGATCTGGAAACTAATCCTAGCCAGTTACAATTGCCTTAGGTGGCCGGATAAGGATTCCTATTATAACCGACCAGGATCTTGCTTGATCTCCAAATCTGTCTTGATTCCTTGCGCGGGATTCCAAACAGGTTGGCCGGGCCGCGCGTCGTCTTCTAGTGGATCGGACCCCCTGATCCGGGCCGGCCCAAGCCTAGCCGTAAGGGTATAGGGGTTAATACCCCCACAGCTAGTCCCCGAGCACCATGTATTATGCTGCGACACACCGTTCGATCTCCTTCGACTAATGCGATCCGTCTTCATATCATCTCCAACTGATTGAAACATTGACCAATCGAATGTGTCAGCATTCTGGTCAGAACAGAGAGCAGTAGACCACGATTATAGTCGAAGATTCCGGTTGTCTAAAGAATGCATGGTGCTCTTAAAGAGAAAAGAAAAAGATTTCTTTTCTTATCAAGTGTGCCCACTTGTATTTCTGAAAATAAATGTAAGTGACCCTTGGACAATAGTAATTCTGGCAATCTGTCAAAGCGTAAGGGTCGATAAGATAAACACATTCACCGCAAGGTGAAGTATGCCCACTTAGTCCCCGAGCCTGGTAGTAGGTGACGTAGGCACGTGGTGCCAGGGTCTAAAAAGAATTTCCACTAAAGTTAAGAATCCAATAGTCGTACAAGCAATACGAGATGCACCGGCAGGTGCATCGTACCGATGTAGTCCCTGAGCTTGCTGGAAGACGAAGTATAAGCCTTGTAGCAAGGTCCAAATAAATGCCTCTCGACTGTATGTGAGTACAAATCACATGTAGCCGAGGAGAGCGGTCTCCGAGCAGTGGTCGGAACAGTCCCCGAGCACGGTAGTGGTCGGAGCAGTCCCCGAGCACGGTAGTGGTCTAAAAAGTCCTCTAGCACGGTAGTGGTCGGAGCAATCCCCAAGTACGGTAGTGGTCTGAAAAGTCCCCGAGCACGGTAGTGGTCTGAACAGTCCCCGAGCACGGTAGTGGTCTGGGCAGCCCCCGAACACGATAGTGGTCTAGACCATCCCTGAGCACGAGACGTGCAGCAAAGAACCAAATGCCACTTGTACTATTATTTGGTGTATTTATTTATCTTCTTACTCTGTCAAGTCCAATCTGACACGTCTGGTCAAAAAAGTAGACAGGTATAGCACGTCATACTGTCTTCTTGTCCTTTCAAGCAAATAGTCACTTAGCACCTGTAAGGAGGTGCGTCAGTGTGGGCCCTGTAACAACCCAAAAATCCATACACCAAAAATACCAACTACAATTTTTTTCTCAAAAACTCCCATATGTTGATAAGTGTCATGTATAGAAACCCAACCAAAGAGATGCATTAGGTCTAACCCCAACCCAAGTCAACATATAAGCATGGCATGCCATATGTTAAATCATGTTTATCTAAATGCTGACAAAAGAAACATAGCATATAATGTTAACTAAAATGGTGATTTGGATTTTCATCTATTTTATGTAATGCATAAAAAACTCCTTTAAAGAAACACACCATAAAGTAATTATTACTCAAATCAAAGAATAAATGTTTAAAAACAAAACTATTTTCATTTGTGTATAACAAAACTACACCTATTTTTGTTATACAAAATAGCTAAATAAATTCCTAATATATATAATAATGATATGGGCATCATATCTAAAAGGTACACCAATTTGGAATTCAAATTTCAAACTAAATTTGAATTCAAAACAAAGAAGAAGAAAAACAAAATAGAAAAAGAAAAGGAAGAAGGAAGCCTCACAGCAGCTAGGCCAGCTCGGCTTCACGGCCCAGCCAGCCCAACCGCGCCCACCTTCCACTCAGCGCGCGCACACACGGCCCATGAGCCGGCCCAGCACGCCGCTCACGCCCGCGCGCCCGTTTGCCTTGCTTGCTGCCGCTGCCACTGGACCCCACCCGTCAGCCTTCCTGCTCATCTTCTCCGCCCACGCCTCAACTGCCTGCGCGACCGGAGGCCGACAGCGCTGGCAGGAGCAGGCCAGGGGGGTCACGCCCGGGGCATGGCCTTGTCCCCTTGGCGCCACGCTCACGCAACCACGCGTAGGCCGTTGGATGCGATGCATGCGCCTCCGCCCCTCGATCTCCATCCGCCGTTCACCGAGCTCCATGGCCGAGCTTCGGCTATAAAAGCCCCGGCCCCGGGAGCCCTGAGCTCTCTCATCACCCCGCCGCCACTGTGTGGCCATCCACTGCGCACCCGAGCCAAGAGAGAAGAGGGAGAAGAGGAGGAAGAAGGGGGGAGCGCTAAAGCCGTGCGACGTTGCCGGTGTCGCCGGAGCAGAGGACGTCGCCCCGATCAAGCACGTCGACGCTGCGCTGCACTGCACTGCACTGCGCTGCTTCTGGAGCTACACGGCTGCAACTCACCACTACGTCACCATCCTATCTTCCACGACACCAAAGGTGAGCCTCGGCCTTCCCCTGCTCGCCGTCGGACCTCACTGTGTCGGCCATGGCGCTCCACACCGGGAGCACGTAGGCCAGGGCCGTCTCCGGTCTCTGGGTACACACGCACTCATGCGCACATCCACGGCCACGCTGTGACCGCCCCACCGGAGCCCCGTAGTGCTCCTGCGTGCCTGCACCGTTCACCACCAGACCGCCGCCATGGCCGAATCAAGCCGCCACCGTGGCCAAGGCCACTGGAGGCTCCAGAAGTCCCCTCGACCTACCCGATGAGCCCGCTGGAGCACCGTGACGCTCACGCGCACCACATGACCGGCTTTTGGCCACTACCACCGTGCTGTCCCCGTACACCGTCATGCTCGAGCCGCCGACCGCCGTGGCCAGTGCCCTGGAAAGCCCCGGCCGCCACCTAGACCCCACCATCATGTTCGCCATGGCCTGGTGGAGCTTTCCCCCACCTTAATTGGATGCCATCGCCGCTGTGGAAGACTCACCGGTGAGCACACCACCGACGGGAACACGCCGAGAGGGAAGCAGAGGGCCTCCTCTCGCCGGCCGCACGCGCCTGCACTCGGTGCATGTGAGCCGAGCCAAAAGGAAAAGACGGTGGACTCAGTCCACCGTAGGCCTGCCAACGATCCATGGACCGTGAACCTGAGTTCACCGTGGACCACATAGTGCGGGCCACACGGTAGACGAAGCCCAGTGGGAGCCCATGGCAACGACGTGGCAGCGCCACAGCATGCCACGTGTCTGGGTCGGCCCGGCCCAGACCGGCCCAACGTGAGCCCGCCAGAGCCCGTTTGAGACCCAGTCCGAGTTGACCGTTGACTGGTCAATGTTCACAGTTGACCGGACCCACATGTCAGTGTCACAAAGACTCAGGACCCACATGTCGGTGAGTGACGTCATGCTGACGTCATGACTACATCACGCGGGTCCCACCTGTTAGTAACAGCACAGCCACGGTGACGTCATGCTGACGTCACGATGACGTCAGCTGCTGACGTCAGCAGCACTGGCCCCACATGTCAGTGACCCTACCCGTTGACCGTTGACTCGCCTGTGGACTTGACGTTGACTTTGACCGGACCCACATGTCAGTGACTCAAGAGCCTCTGGACCCACCTGTTAGAACGATGATGTTGCTGAAGTCATGCTAACGTCAGTAGGACCCCACTTGTCAGCTCAGAGCTGAGCCAATGACGTCATGCTGACGTCAGCATGCCACATGGACCAGTCACAGCGTGACACGTGTCAACCCAGGATTAATTCAGCCTTTTCCATTTTCAGAGATGATTTAATCTTTGGAAATTCATAACTAATTCATATGATCTCAGAAAAATATGAAACCAGGACCAAAATTCATCTAAAATCGAGCTCTACACAATGAACCTATGTTTGAGTGCATTTGGCTCTTTTGAATTTTCATTGCTTCTTTGTGCTATTCTATAAACGTCGCTAACGCGACTATAATGCGATCGTTGTAGACTCGGAGGAGAACCAGACGGACGAGGATCGTGAGTACCGTGAGGAGTATAGAGATGACTACACTGAAGGTGCCACATCCCACCCAATATTGTAGCACCTATTATGCATGGCTAATATAGAACTGCTATTGCTTTACTTTACTGTTATAATCATACTAAGATAGGACTTGCATGGTAGCATGCTTACTTGATGGCCTTTACCTTAACGCAACCCTACCCCTACATACCCTGTTATTAGGCTAGACACACGCTCACTGCTATATTTCGTTGCTTATACTTCTACTACGCTTATACTATATTAAATGCATGGTGGAAACTGGTGTTATCCAGACTATGGGGAGAGTGCGGCGTGTGTGACTTGGGTGTGTGGAGGGTGAGGGTCGTGTCGACCAAGTTGGAGTATGCGATGAGCCTGGGGCAAGTCTTGAAATGGGGTGCTACCTGGGCACCCCTAGAATGGATACCTGTGGTGGGTAAAATGGTATATGAGGTGGTCCTGGGTGTGAACCTGTGATGGGAGGAGCCCGGGATGAAGGGTGCTATGGTGGCACAGTAAATGGAAACCCTGATAGAGACATTCTAGCTTGGTCATCCCTAAGGACTTACTAGTACTCAGATTCACCAGGAAGCCTTACGTACCACTCGCCCTATATGGTGCGGGACGGCCGGACTACTTGGTAGGATATTGCCACTACTGCTAGGTTGATAGCGGACAGTGTAAGAAGGTACAGGGCATAGAGGATTTCCCCCACACCCTTCCGAGACTTCATGGAGACCTTGTGGACCCGGCTCATGACTCATAGTTTCAGCCACCCCAGACTAGACTTAGGGTGTACCAGGGTTGAATGGTAGAGTGGCATTATCCTAGGCTAGCAAGCGGCCGGAATCAGCCTAGTTGACGTCGGTCAGCGAAGAAGGCGGATCTTGTGGTTATGTAAAACCTCTGCAGAGTGTATGGTTGATCGATCGATACATGTGCCGACTTGTCGGCTATGGACCTTTCCTGGGTTTCGCTTAAACTAGATAACGAGATGAGTCCTTCTCTTCTTCCCCCGTGAGAGAGTGTCGGTCGTAGCTAGGGGCTACGGGCCTTGAGACAGTGCCGAGAGGGAGTTAGCCTGTCGACTGAGCGATGGTATGGTGTTGGTGTGGATGGTGGTATATCGATCCTAGGATCAAAACCTGGCTCTGGAAAGGGAATAGGGTGGAATGTGTGTGGGAATGGTGTTAAAACTTGACCAACTATTATTATATACTTGACATGCTAAGACCTAGGAAACCCCAGCCTTATAGGTTCCTTTTGAATATATCCAACTTGCATCCAATTTCCATAAAGCAATGCTCATAGGGTGGGAGTGGCCAGTACAAATCGTACTGATAAATTTTGGCACACAGGTTCTGCTGAGGAGTATAGCTCCGAGGAGTTTGACGGTTGAGGGGTTCGTGCCTATGCTCGAGTTTGGTGATCTTACCTTCAAGCTGTTCTGAATGAATGCTACTTTTGATTCCGCTAATGCGGCGATGTAATAAATTATGTAATTCCGCACTATTTGTACTCTGATATTAACGTTGTATGGATGTGGTATTCGACTGGAAAATTGGGTAATATGATCTATAACGGTCTTATTACACTTCGACTCTGTGGATTTCCCTTCACGGAAATTAGGTCGTTTCAGTTGGTATCAGAGCCATACTTGACCATAGGACGAAACCCTTGGAAATGGACAATAGAATAGGACATGAACAGCCCTTCTTTCGGTTATATACCGACCCTGCATTTACTTTTATGCAAGGCTTATCTATTATTGACCTGCTAACACCTGTTCCTTAAAACATCCAGATGGCAACGAACGTCGACTGGCCGCCTCTAGGACCGCTACCTCTGGACCATGCCAAGCTCTCCTTCGACCTACGTGAGCTCGGGGGTTTTGCACAGACCCTCTGCCGAGCTCTCGTCACGTTAGGAGTCCCCGACGAGCTTGTCAAGGTCACCTGCACCAGGAAGCCAGCTCAGGAAGGAAGAATCGAAGGACCGGTTGTCACCTCAATCGAGTTCCCAGCTAGCACTATCTTACCTTCTATCCTAGCTTTCACCGAGTTGACTATAAAGGACACAATCGAGGAGGGACTGCAAGCTATCTCACATAAGGCACTTCGTAGAGTGATGAGGCACCACTACGAGCACCTAAAGGTGACAGAGTTCCATCTACTTCCCTAGGCCCTCGACCTCAGCCTTACCCCTAGTGAGCAGAGCTTCACAGCCGGTAGAGTTATCTTTGCTGAGGAGGACAGATGCCTTCGTGTCTCGGCTATTCACTTACTAGAGCAGGATAGGTACGTGACCCAGCTGGAGCAGAGGAGACGTCAGGACCAAGCCCTTCTGTGGGAGTACCAAGAGCGAGACTCGCAGGGAGCACAGGAGCGAGCTAGTCTACTTAAGACAGTTGCCAAGCTACAGGGTGAGCTCAATCGTCATGAAGAAGTCTACAGAACCGAGGTCGCAGACTTACAGGACAAAGCCGCCGACCTAGGCAATAGGAACTGCTACCTCGACAGCAAGGTCTTGGAGTTGCAGAGAGAGTTGGATGACAAGAAGACCAAGTTCAACCGCAGAGGAGATAGAGAGAGATCCAAGGGGATTGATATGCTGAAAATCCAATCTCAGAACAAGACCATGACTCAAGAGCTAGAGGAGTTCAGGAAGAAGGTCATTCGCAACCAGGGTCACCTGATCGAGGCACTCAGGCAGATCGAGTACCTACAAGACAAGTGTGAGAGGACATGGCAGGCTTGGTAGAAGTCTGACAGGAAGCGCCTCAGGGAGATGAAGGGAATGTGGGATCAGCTACCCAAGGAGATTCGCAGCAAGACGAAGCCTAGGATAGAGGAGTTCGAGTTAGCCCCGACTCGCCTCAACCTAGATGCCTGCCCTACCCTACCTGAAGCCAAGCCTACTGAGGAGCTCACCGAGGCCTTGAAGTACGTGTCCTGACTTCACAAGTCTGACGAGGAGATCGAGATCGAGAACAGTCGTATCCCAGCTACGGTGTACGAGTTAGAGTAGAATGACCCTACGTGGTCATGAGTCATGTCAGTAGCTTTCGTAAGTTGTACCCCATGATGTACCCCTTATGAGATGTAATATGAGACACTATGCATAGTATGATTCTCACAAGTCTTCAGGTGTAGCTACTAGAGATGATGCTATGTAATAAAACCCATGTAATGAATGTTTTGGATCTTATTGCATCTTATGGATCTTATTGCTTCTTTATAATGAGTGTTGGATAGTATAAATGTTTTTCTTTAAATCATCAAAATCATGTAATCATACTAAATTATAAGCACTTATGGCATAAGCACTAAAATTCCTATGATCTGTATTGCAGATGCCGAACCGCCGATCTAATCGTCTAATGAATCATGGACGTGCGCCCACCCCCAAACCAGTCAAACCAAATGGGGGGCATGGTGGCAACAACCGTGGCCGTGGCCGTGGCCATGGACGTGGAGGGATACCCTTCAACCTGGAGAATACCCCACCGCCTGAGGAAAACATTCTGCCACCACCTCCACCGAACCTAGCAGAGGTGATGGCGCAACAGACTCAGCTTCTCGCAGCTCTTGTTGACGGAGCAAACCAGCGCCAGGGAGGTCAGCAGAATGACTTCTAGAGGAAGCTGGAAGGATTTCTGAAGCTAAGGCCACCTACCTATGATGGCACCGACCTTAACCTGCTTGTAGCCGATGACTGGCTCAAGGAGATGGAGAAGAAGCTTGACCTCACTACTTTCACCGACGATGAGTGTGTTGGAGCTGCCACACACCAGCTCACAGGTGCAGCACGCGCCTGGTGGGATAGTTTCAGTGATTCCCATGAGGACCCTGCCAACATCTCGTGGGATGAGTTCGTTGAAGCATTCACTAAGTACCACATTCCCAAGGGTATCATGGAGGCCAAAGCCGAGGAGTTCTGCAACATCAAGATGGGAAAGGATAGGGTGACTGAGTACACTACTCATTTCACCAACCTTCTGCACTATTCACCTTCCTACGTTGTGAACTCTGAGAAGGAGAAGCTGTACTATTACCGCAAGGGACTTAACCCACACATCAAGCTAAAGTTTGGCGGTATTGAGAGTAACACGTTGTGTGCTCTGGTGGATCACTGCATCCAGATCGAGAAAGATCGTGCTGAAGCTAGAGAGGAGTATAGGGAGAGGAAGCGTAAGCCTAAGGAGTCCTTCCATGGCCGTGATCGTAAGAGGTTCCGTAGAGATGCACCATCTAGGGAACGCTCTCGCCACAATAGGGATGACAACCCTGGATCGAGTAGGGGTAGTGGAGGCTACACTGCCAAATACTCCCGCCCTTCTCAGGATCATTACACCTAGGACCGTTATGCTCAGGACCGCAACACTCAGGACCATTTCAATTGTTCCCGCTCGGTGAATGAATGCCCAACACAGAACCGCTCCGCACCAAGCACGGGAAACTGGAAGGCACCCGGGCCAACCCCTACAGGCGGTGCACCTTTCACCTACTTTGCTTGTGGCCAACTAGGTCACAAAGCCGCTTAGTGCCCACAGACCTCAGCTGCTCAGAAGTCTTAGTTCAAGGGATCTGCTACTCGTGGACGTCTCAACCATTTGGACGCCGAGGAAGCACAGGCTGCCCCTGATGTTGTGTATGGTATATTTTTAGTTAATGGCAATATTGCATCAGTTCTATTTGACTCTGGAGCAACTTGTTCTTACATATCATCCAAGTTTGCATGAGAGCATGACCTACCTATAACCCCACGTGGAAAGCCTATCATCACCAGCTCACCTTTAGGAGACCTAAAGTGCACCCACATCTATAAGGGAGTGAGTCTTGCCATTGAGGGTCTTACCTTTAAAGCCGACCTAACCCTATTACCTTCCACAAACCTAGATGTCATCTTAGGTATGGATTGGTTAACCATTCACCGAGGTATCATATCATGTTCACCTAGATATGTCCAAGTGACCCACCCATCAGGCCAAGTCATTAGATGTGAACCCTAGTCCAAAAAGTCCACCTCTATCCTATGTGCCCTTAAAGCCAGTTCAGAATCAAAGAAAGAGGAGAAGACAATACATGATGTGCCTGTGGTCAGAGACTATCCCGATGTATTCCCTAATGAATTACCGGGTATGCCACCAGACCATGATGTAGAGTTCATCATTGATCTTTTGCCGGGAACAGGACCTATTGCCAAGAGACCCTATCGCATGTTAGTTGATGAACTGACCGAGCTCAAGAAACAGCTTGATGAGCTCATCTCGAAGGGATATATCAGATCCAGTGCTTCACCCTAGGGATCCCCTATTCTGTTTGTTAAGAAGAAGGATGGTTCGATGAGAATGTGCATTGATTACTGGAACTTGAACGTAGTCACCATCAAGAACAAGTACCTCTGCCAAGAATCGATGATCTGCTTGATCAGCTTCGAGGTGCTAAGTATTTCTCTAAGATTGATCTCAGATCTGGCTATCATCAGATGAAGATTCAAGAGAGTGACATTCCGAAAATAGCTTTCGTGATGAGGTATGGGCAGTTTGAGTTCACCGTGGTGTCCTTTGGACTCACGAATGCTCCCGCCTACTTCATGAACATGATGAATAAGGTTTTCATGGACGATCTGGATAAGTTCGTGGTAGTATTCATTGATGACATCCTTGTCTATTCATCCACCGCTGAAGAACATGAACATCATCTGAGAACGGTGCTTGAGAAACTAGCCCAACATCAGCTCTACACAAAGTTTAGTAAATGCGAATTTTGGCTACAGGAAGTTGCCTTCTTAGGCTATGTACTATAAGCTGAAGGTGTCGCAGTTGACCCAACCAAGATTGAAGCTGTGAAAGAGTAGGATCAACCCCGTAACATGACAGAAGTCAGAAGCTTCTTGGGATTGGCTGGATATTATCGCTGATTCATCAAAAACTTCTCTAAGATAGCCCGTCCAATGACCAACCTTCTGAAGAAGACTAAGGAGTTTGAATGGACGCCTGAGTGTGAACAAAGCTTCCAGGAATTGAAACAAAAGCTTACCACAACTCCTATGCTAGCATTGCCTGATATCAGCAAAGATTTCATGGTCTATTGTGATGCATCCCATCAAGGACTTAGTTGTGTACTGATGCAAGATGGAAGAGTGATAGCATATGCGTCTTGACAGTTAAAAGAACACGAGAATCGTTACCCAACCCATGATCTTGAGTTAGCAGCAGTTGTGCATGCTTTGAAGATCTAGAGGCACTACTTGATAGGCAACAATTGTGATATCTATACCGATCACAAGAACTTGAAGTACTTTTTCACTCAGGAAGATCTAAATATGAGGCAACGCCGATGGCTAGAGTTGATCAAGGACTATGACCAAGAAATTCACTATCATCTGGGAAAAGCTAATGTAGTCGCAGATGCTCTCATTCGCAAGAGTTACTATCACACCTTGATCACTGAATCTGTACCACCTGAGCTTAAGGAAGAGATTGATGATTTCCAACTAGAGATACTACCGAATGGCTTGTTGAATAAGCTCCGCATACAATATGATCTCACAGATCGCATCCGTCAAGCTCAGAAAAGTTGTGAAGAGATCGAATATCTCTGTGGTCTGATGAAACTAGGCTACAAGACCAACCACCAAGAAGATGAACAAGGAACCATCTGGTTCAAGGATAGAATCTGTGTCCCTTTCGATCTAGCCCTATGAGGGGAAATTCTATCAGAAGCTCATGATTCCAAGTACTGTATTCACCCTAGAGGTTCAAAGATGTATCAAGACTTGAAGAAACACTTTTGGTGGAATGGCATGAAGATAGACATTGCAGGACATGTGGCACGATGTGACACCTGTAATAGAGTCAAGGCTGAACATCAAAGGCCTATAGGTTTGCTAAAGCCTCTTGACGTTCCCGAGTGGAAGTGGGAGAGCATATCCATGGATTTCATAGTTGGATTGCCCCGTTCGCAGAAAGGCAATGATTCCATCTGGGTGATTGTTGATCGTTTGACCAAGATTGCTCACTTTGTATCAGTTAAGACCAAGACCAATGCCGAAAAATTAGCAGATCTATATGTTGAGCATATTCTTAGACTGCATGGAGCTCTCTCTAGTATCGTATCTGATCATGGTCCTTAGTTTGTGTCCCAATTCTAGGAAGCTCTGCACAAGTCCATTGGAACCAAACTTGATTTCAGTACTGCTTATCACCCACAGACAGATGGACAGACTGAATGAGTGAATCAGATCTTAGAAGACATGCTTCGCGCTAGTGTACTGAATTATGGCTCTGATTAGGAGAAATGTCTACCCTATGTAGAATTCTCTTACAACAACAGCTACCAAGCCAGTATCAAGATGTCGCCATTCGAAGCTTTGTATGGCAGACCGTGTAAGACACCTTTGATGTGGTCTCAACCAGGAGAAAGATCATTCTTTGACTCCGCTAAGATTCAAGATGCAGAAGGAGGAGTTGCGCAAGTAAAGGAGAATTTGAGAATTGCTCAAAGTCGATACAAGAGCTATGCTGACAAAAGGAGAAGAGAACTTGAGTTCAATGTGGGAGATTTTGTCTATCTCAAGGTATCCCCGCTACGTGGAACTGTTAGATTCCATGTGAAAGGAAAGCTTGCCCCTAGATTTGTTGGCCCATACAAGATTTGCAAGAGGATTGGAAAGCTCGCCTACAAACTTGAGCTACCTGAGGAATTAATGGGTGTACATCCCGTATTCCATGTCTTACAGCTACGCAAGTGTTTGAGAGTGCCTGATGAAGTAGTTCCAACTAATACACTTGACATTCAAGATACACTTGAGTATAAAGAATATCCTATTAGAATTCTAGGCAGAGATACCAAAGAGACCCAAAGCAAAACTATTCCTATGTGCAAGATCCAATGGAGCAATCACACAGAGAGAGAAGCAACATGGGAGAAAGAGTCTGACCTCCGGCTACACTATCCTTATCTTTTCGAAGAGTACGTTACGCTTTAATCTTGGGGATGAGATTCTGTTAAGGGGGTAGGACTGTAACAACCCAAAAATCCATACACCAAAAATACCAACTACAAATTTTTTCTCAAAAACTCCCATGTGTTGATAAGTGTCATACACCAGAAGAAGGAAGCCTCATAGTAGCCAGGCCTGCTCGGCTTCGCGGCCCAGCCAGCCCAACCGCGCCCCGCCTTCCACTCAGCGTGCGCACACGCGGCCCACGAGCCAGCCCAGCACACCGCTCACGCCCGCACGCCGTCTGCCTTGCTTACTGCCGCTGCCACTGGACCCCACCCGTTAGCCTTCTAGTTCATCTTCTCCGCCCACGCCTCAACTGCTCGTGTGACCAGAGGCCGACAGCGCTGGCAGGAGTGGGCCAGGGGGGTCACGCCTAGGGCATGGCCTTGTCCCCTTGGCGCCGTGCCCACGCAACCACGCGCGGGCCATTGGATGCGATGCATGCACCTCCGCCCCTCGATCTCCATCCACCGTTCACCGAGCTCCATGGCGGAGCTTCGGCTATAAAAGCCCCGACCCTGGGAGCCCTGAGCTCTCTCATTGCCCTACCGCCACTGTGTGGCCATCCACTGTGCACCTGAGCCAAGAGAGAAGAGGGAGAAGAGGAGGAAGAAGGGGGGAGCGCTAAAGCCGCGTGACGTCGCCGGTGTCGCCGGAGGAGAGGACGTCGCCCCGATCAAGCATGTCGACGCTGCGCTGCACTGCACTGCACTGTGCTGCTTCTGGAGCTACATGGCCGCAACTCACCTCTGTGTCACCATCCTATCTTCCACGACACCAAAGGTGAGCCCCAGCCTTCCCTTGCTTGCCGCTGGACCTCACTGTGTTGGCCATGGCGCTCCACACCAGGAGCGCGTAGGCTAGGGCCATCTCTGGCCTCTGGGTACACACGCACTCACGCGCACATCTGCGACCACGCCGTGACCACCCCATCGGAGCCCCATAGTGCTCCTGCGTGCCTGCACCATTCACCACTGGACCGCCGCCATGGCCGAATCAAGCCGCCACCGTGGCCAAGGCCACCGTAGGCTCTAGAAATCCCCTTGGCCTGCCCGACGAGCCCGCTAGAGCACCATGACGCTCATGCGCACCACATGACCGGCTTTTGGCTGCTGCAACTACGCCATCCCCGTACACCGTCGTGCTCGAGCTGCCGACCGCTGTGGCCAGCGCCCTAGAAAGCCCCGGTCGCCACCTAGACCCCACCATCATGTTCGCCATGGCCTGGGGGAGCTTTCCCCCACCTTAATTGGACGCCATCACCGCTGTGGAAGACTCGCCGGTGAGCACACCACCAGTGGGAATACGCCGGGAGGGAAGCAGAGGGCCTCCTCTCGCCGGCCGCATGCGCCTGCACTCGGTGCATGTGAGCCGAGCCGAAAGGAAAAGACAGTGGACTCGGTCCACCGTAGGCCTACCAACAGTCCATGGACCGTGAACCTGAGTTCACCGTGGACCACACAGTGCGGGCCGCACGGTAGACGAAGCCTAGTGGGAGCCCATGGCAACAACATGGCAGCGCCACAGCATGCCACGTGTCTGGGTCGGCCCGGCCCAGACCGGCCCAACCCGAGCCCGCCAGAGCCCGTTTGAGACCCAGTCCGAGTTGACCGTTGACCGGTCAACGTTGACAGTTGACTGGACCCACATGTTAGTGTCACAAAGACTCGGGACCCACATGTCGGTGAGTGACATCATGCTGACGTCATTACTACATCACGCGGGTCCCACCTGTTAGTAATAGCATAGCCAAGGTGACATCATGATGACGTCACAATGACGTCAGCTGCTGACGTCAGCAGCACTGGCCCCACATGTTAGTGACCCTACCCGTTGACTGTTGACTCGCTCGTGGACTTGACATTGACTTTGACCGGACCCACATGTCAGGGACTCAAGAGCCTCTGGACCCACGTGTTAGAAGGATGATGTTGCTGACGTTAAGATGACGTCAGCAGGACCCCACTTGTTAGCTTAGAGCCGAGCCAATGACATCATGCTGACATCATGCTAACGTCAGCATGCCACGTGGACCAGTCACAGCGTGACACGTGTCAACCTAGGATTAATTCAGCCTTTTCCATTTTCAGAGATGATTTAATCTTCGGAAATTCATAACTAATTGATATTACCTTAGAAAAATATGAAACTAGGACCAAAATTCATCTAAAATCGAGCTCTACACAATGAACCCATGTTTGAGTGCATTTGGCTCTTTTGAATTTTCATTACTTCTTTGTGCTATTCTATAAACGTCGCTAATGCAACTATAATGCGATCGTTGTAGACTCAGAGGAGAACCAGACGGATGAGGATCATGAGTACCATGAGGAGTATGGAGATGACTACACTGAAGGTGCCGCATCCCACCCAATCTCGTAGCACCTATTACGCATGGCTAATATAGAACTGCTATTACTTTACTTTACTATTATAATCATACTAAGATAGGACTTGCTTGGTAGCATGCTTACTTAATGACCTTTATCTTGACTCAACCCTACCCTTGCATACCCTGCTATTAGGCTAGACACATGCTCACTGCTATATTTCATTGCTTATACTTCTACTATGCTTATACTACATTAAATGCATGGTGGAAACTGGTGTTATCCGGACTATGGGGAGAGTGCTGCGTGTGTGACTTGGGTGTGTGGAGGGTGAGGGTCGTGTCGACCAAGTTGGAGTATACGACGAGCCTGGGGCAAGTCTTGCCATGGGGTGCTACCTAGGCATCCCTGGAATGGATACCTGTGGTGGGTAAAATGGTATATGAGGTGGTCCTGGGTGTGAACCTATGATGGCAGGAGCCCAGGATGCAGGTGCTATGGTGGCATGGTAAATGGAAACCCTAATGGAGACATTCTGGCTTGGTCATCCCTAAGGACTTACTAGTACTCAGATTCACCGGGAAGCCTTACGTACCACTCGCCCTATATGGTGCGGGATGGCCGGACTACATGGTAGGATATTGCCACTACTGCTAGGTTGATAGCGGACAGTGTAAGGAGGTACGGGGCGTAGAGGATTTCCCCCACACCCTTCCGAGACTTCATAGAGACCTTGTGGGCCCGGCTCATGACTCACAGTTTCAGCCACCCGGACTAGACTTGGGGTGTACCAGGGCTGAATGGTAGAGTGGCATTATCCTAGGCTAGCGAGCAGCTGGAATCAGCCTAGTTGATGATGGTCAGCGAAGAAGGCGGATCTTGTGGTTATGTAAAACCTCTGCAGAGTGTATGGTTGATCGATCGATACATGTGCTGACTTGTCAGGTATGGACCTTTCCTGGGTTTCGCTTAAACTAGATAATAAGATGAGTCCTTCTCTTCTTCCCCCGTGAGAGAGTGTCGGTCGTAGCCAGGGGCTACGAGCCTTGAGACAGTGCCAAGAGGGAGTTGGCCTATCGACTGAGCGATGGTATGGTGTTGGTGTGGATGGTGGTATATCGATCCTAGGATCAAAACCTTGCTCTAGAAAGGGAATAGGGTGGAATGTGTGTAGGAATGGTGTTAAAACTTGACCAACTATTATTATATACTTGACATGCTAAGACCTAGGAAACCCCATCCTTATAGGTTCCTTTTGAATATATCCAACTTGCATCCAATTTCCACAAAGCAATGCTCATAGGGTGGGAGTGGCCAGTACAAATCGTACTGATAAATTTTGGCACACAGGTTCTACTGAGGAGTATAGCTTCGAGGAGTTTGACGGTTGAGGGGTTCGTGCCTATGCTCGAGTTTGGCGATCTTACCTTCAAGCTGTTCTGAATGAATGCTACTTTTGATTCCGCCAATGCGGCGATGTAATAAATTATGTAATTCCGCACTATTTGTACTCTGATATTAACATTGTATGGATGTGGTATTCGACTGGAAAATTGGGTAATATGATCTACAACGGTCTTATTACACTTTGACTCTATGGATTTCCCTTCATGGAAATCAGGTCGTTTCATGCCCTCTCACACTAGTAACGAAGAGACGCATACACTGATAACGAAGAGGCGCATATATTGGCATAGATCTAGAGGTTGTGAAAACAACCGTCTACGGCGCGTGCGCACATCTCCCAAGAATCTCGGGCAGACGAAACGGCGGAACTCTTGGTTAAATATAGTATAGAATTGGTAAGTTACTTTTTACCGAACCCCATTACCATTCGCCGCCGCAACCTTCTTCTTCCTCTTGCCAACCCTAATACCTCCGAAATCATCACCAATCACTCCTCCATTGTATCTGCTTTCATCAGCAAGGCCGGATTCATGGCGAAAAGTGACGCCCAGAAGAAAGCCAGTGTCATGGTGAAGGAGTGGTGGAAGTCGAGAAGCAACGAGCAAACCATCAAAGACCTCGTCATCATGGGAGTACTCCACAACAAGGAACTCGCAGGATGGCGCACGTCGGAGGGCGAGGGGTACCCCGATCCACAACCAGGTGAGATTGTGGTTTTCGAAGATTTCTTCAAGCGGGGTTTTGGGGTTCCAGTGCACCCTTTCCTTCAGGGGCTCTGTCTGTATTACGAGATTGGGATTTGCAATCTGCATCCCAACTTGATTCTTCTTGTCTCCACCTTCATTCATCTTTGCGAAGCATATGGCGGCTTCCAGCCCCATTTCGACTTCTTTCGCCATCTTTTCTGTCTACGGAAGAAAGGAAGTGGTGGCTCAAAGATAGCCGGAGGTGTGTACCTCAACCTTCGTGATGGGATGAAGGCCAAGTACCTGCACTGCCCGTGGAACACGTCGCTTGACGACTGGTACAAGAAGTGGTTCTACATCCACGAAGAGCTAAACAAGATCACACTGTGCGACATGGGGTTCATTCCGGAGAAGAGGACCAGCTGGTCGGAGAAGCCCGAGCACTTGGAACAGATCCTAGAACTACTTGGGATGATCCCGTGGAAGAAACTGGATGGTCCAAGCGTGGTCGGGAACTTCATCAGCCGAAGGATCCAGCCCTGCCAGAGGAGGGTGCATCCAGGCTACGAGTACCAAGGTAGCGCAGACCCAACGAGGACAAGGCAAGAGGTGCTTGACAAGATCGAAGTCAGAGCCAGAATTGGAGAGCTATTTAACTTAGCTGATCCAAATTATGTCAGATTGAGCGACATCGAGCACGCTTTCAAGCTCGCCCGACCTCCCCCAAAGGTAAATCATCCTGCCTTGTACCCATAGTTTTATGTTGTAACAGAAACTTACTGTGTTATCTCCTTTGTGTTTCCTAGATTAATGGTCGGGATAGAGCAACAGTGTTTGTGTCTCCACCCCCTGGTATAGATTGGCCGCAAATTGCCGGCCCAACCGCCTAGACCAGCACCGGGATCAAAGACGTCGACTGGGCCGTGCTCGGAGTTGGGGAGGAGGCAGCGGGCAAAGCTGCTGGTAAGCGGCCGGCGGCCAGCAAGCGTCGTCAGGCGATCTTTACTCTGTCTGACGATGACACAGAGGATGCAGACATCTTTTGACTCGTCCCTCGAAAGAGGAGGAGGCAACTAGAGTCAACGGAGCAAGGTGGCTCCTCCATGCTGGTGGGACCTGCATCACCGACCACTGCAGCATGGAGGACAAGCGGCGAAGGGGTCGAGCACCAAGCCCCGGCATCAGTGCTGGATGTAGAAGGAGACCAGGTGTCACCCTCACAACATGTGGAGCAAGCACGGCCGAAGAGACGTGCCTTTGCCACATCATTCTGTGCTTCCAACATGTAAGTATTTGTAACTTTGATGTAAGCTTGCAATTTTTATTGACTATGGTTGCCTTCTGAACTTATCTTGGATGTACTAGGTCGGTGTCCACCGAAAATCTAGATCAACTAGCCAGGAGCAGCGTGGCTCCGGCAGCAATTGTAGAGAAGACTGCGCAACAGCCGTCCATGGAGGAACCCATAGCAAAAAATCCATCAGAGCCTCAGCCCACCAGCAGTCAAACAATAGTCCCCAAGCAGGGGGTTGAGGGAAGAGCCGATGTAACACCCAAAAAAATGCCTCTTTTGAAATAGAGCTAAAATGATTTATTTATGAATTTTGTGCACATGAAATATAGGAAAATAAATTTTTTTTATTAATTTAAAATTCATCATAAGGTAGTAACATGTGTGAGCATACATGCTGTTGCATCTTATTTATTGTGATGAATGATGTTGATCCAGAACTCCAAAGTAAATTGGAATGTTTTTGAAAAGAGTTTGAAAATGGCTTTGAAATAAAAGAAAAGAAAGAAAAGAAAATTAGAGAATAAAAGTATTTCAAAAGTTGTAAAATTTATTTTTGGAAACTTACCAAAATTTCTCATTTATATTTGAGATGAAAAGTATATTGAAAACTACACTTGAAATTGATTTCAATTTGGCTTAGGATTGAAAACTAGAAAAAGAAAATGATTTAGAAAAAGAAGGAAAAAGTCCTCTCTCATTTTGGCCCGAGGGCCCACGTTTTCCCCTTCGGCCCACTCTTCCTTCTCCCTCTTCGCTGGCCCAGCCTCTCCTCCATTCCCGCCTCCTTCCCGACTTTGGCCCGCTCGGAAGCCCAGCTCACGCGCGCTAGTCGTCGGCCCAGCTCGCACCGCGGCTCACTTGGCCTTCACCCGCACATGCTCGGCCTACGCCCGCACCACACACGCCCGCTCGCTCAGCGCGTTGCTCGGCCCACGCCCGCCGCTCTCCCCCTTCTCTCACTGCGCCCTAGCCCCATCTGTCAGCTGCGCCCACTTCCCTTTCCTTTCTTCCTGGCGCGTTTTCTTTCCTTTCTTGCTCCCGGTAATGGCGCGCCCGTATGGCAAGCCGCCGCCGCCGTCGAGCATGCAAGGAAGGTGACCAATATTCCCCGCACCCCACTGCCCTTCCTTTTTCTGTGCCCTGTCCCTCCTATAAAGCCCCGAGCCAGACCCCTCTTTCTCCCCCTTTCCCATCCGCACGAAGCTCGCACTCACCGCCGCCGGTGAATCCCCGTTCCCGAGCATTAACCTCGACACCGACGAGTCCCAGAGCTCCGAAGTTGTCCCCCGCACCCGTAGGTACTATGATTTCTCGGTTTTGGCCTTGATTTGCCCCGATATCCTCTCACCCACGCTCCACTTCTCTCTCCAGATTGCCGCCGCCGTCGACCGCCCCTTTGGAGCCTCCCCGAACGCCAAGCTCTGTTCCAATCAACTCACGGTGAGCTGCTTGTTCTCCCCATGCCTCTATTCTGTCGTATTGTGCTCTAGAACGCCGTATCGATGAGTTGCCAAACCACCGGCCATGGTGCCGCCGTGGGGCCATTGTTCCTACATGCTTCCCCTGCCCTACCTTTCTGTTGTATCGAAATCGCATCACCGCGCGCATCGTCTAGGTATAGTCCACGTCGAGTTTGGCCGTCAGAATCACCGTTCCCATGTTTTCCCGGTGAGCTTAGGTGCTGGCGTTAATGGCGGCCGCCGCGTAGGGCTTCTTCTCTGGCGGTCTGCGTGCCCCCTTCATTTGGCGCTGTCCATTCTTGGATGGACAGCCACGATTAGGCCATACCGGTTCGGTATGTAGCCGGTCCACCGTGGCCATGGACTCGGCCCACAGCGCCGGTCAGCGCGCGCCCACCGTACGCGTGGTGAACCGCACCACTTGCGCAATGACACGTGGCGCCTAGTCAGCAGCCACGGGTCAACCCACGGTCAGCCATGCACGTTTTGCAGATTAGCCCCCGGATTTTCAAGAAATTAACCCGCAGTCCGTAGCAGTTCAAATTAAATACAAATCAGCCCTGATTTTATTCGTTTAGGACCCTGTAAATTCCAGAAATAGTATGCCCAATCCAAAATACATTTAGATTCAGATTTTTAATTGTTTTAATTCAAATTTGAGTTCAAATATTTACAGGAATGCCACTGGATCTTATTTCATGCGTAACTTTTGTGTTTTAAGTCCGATTTGACCCGTTCGAATTGTGTTAGGATCGTATTTATGTATTCTACATGTTTATACAACTGTTAGGCATGTTTTCAACACTTGAAATTCATGAGTAGATTTAATCTATTAATTAACCAAAGAAAACTTGTTTAAATCATAATTTATTTGTTTTAACTCTGAAAAAGTCCGTTCAAGTTGCGTTGTTTCATAACGACAAGATCTACGTATTAGTAATGATGTTTACTATATTACTATTTCATAAAAATCATAGTTTAAATCATATCTTGATTAATGATTATGTAACTAGGTTTTATACATAAAATATGATTTGTTTTACTTTTGTTTTATAATTTAAATCTAAAGTTAACTTAATATAATCTATATTGTTTATAAAATATCTTTTGTATATGGATTCATATGGTTAACATAAATGAAGCCTATAGTTTATTTTTCCACGTATAAGGCAAATCTCTCGGTAGTTGTAACTTTTCAACCATAGCTTCGATTAGCGTGCCTCTCGCGACTATGTGTTCGTAGTGATGCGTAGAATCGTATATCAATCTCTTTTACTTATTTTTCTATGATTGGTGTACTATTCTGATATAGATACAACTATATGCTATGCATGTATGTGTATGGATGTTTGTGTGGTGTTCTACGATTGTCCAGTCGGTGAGATATACGTGGTGATCCAGAAGAAGAAGAAGGACATTGAAGATTAAAGCTTACCGAAGGGTCGGTGTGTAAGGCAAGTATAGCATGGGACCATCCTTGTTACCTATTCATATATAATTACTTAATTCATATTGCATGTGTCTACCTTGTTACCAATAAGGATATCCTAGGTATTTGATATCTTGTACCTTGAAACCTTTGGGTTATTGCATGGGATAGTTTTTGCTAGTGCTTAATCAAAACCATGATCTTGTAACTTGACTAATGATATATGCAATAAACGTTAAAATATGACTTTTTAGTAACATGGAAACAGGGGGCTGGAGTGTTTAGCTACTTTCTAAATGCTCCAGATTCCTCTCCCTAAGGACTTATCTGTAAGTGATCAACCGGGACTTACAGTACAGCTGTGAGGGCTATATGGCTCTGGCTTTAGCTCAGTATGAGGACCTTTTCTAGCTTGTTAGTGGTTACCCTTACGACGCAAGAGGGGCTCCAACGGGTATGATCTCGGTCTGCCAAGTAGGTGCACTTGCTAGTAACTACTTGGAGGGGGGTTCATGCTTATTGATGGGTAAACCTTAGTGGCCCTAACTGGTTAGACGAACCTTTGAAAGGCTTCATAGTGAACCCTGCCGACCTTCCTTGGTAGTGGGTCAAGAGGCTGGTCACCTCGGGCGAAAGGGTAAATCACGACTCACAGTGAACGTGTACAAACTCTGCAGAGTATAAAACTGTTATAATAGCCGTGCTCACGGACACGAGCGACCTTGGACCCTTATGGAATAGAGATGATCGCTAATGGATAATGATGATGCTAATAATTGATTGTTTATGCTATACATTATTCATGTTTACTTGATCATGAGTTTATGGGCTTATGGATAAACTTGTTGCCAATCAATTGCTAAAATTATGATAAACAAAGGCTAATCGCAGTTAAACCAGTGTCAGCCCTTTTTGAGCCTCATGAACCCCGTGATATAATTGTTAAGTACGACATGTACTTACACTTGCTTTATTTTCTATACATTGGATAAAAATCCCGGATGGGTACCAGATTGCTGGTTTGGAGGAGTTAGGCTTGTGGTCAACCAGTCAGTCGTCCCTGTGGATTTGGAGTCTTCGCCAGAAGATTGGAGTCAACTTTCTGCTGTCTATACTCTGAGGGTACTTTTCTTTTACTAATACGTTATGTAATAAGTATTGTCTTTTGATATTACCCTTATTTGTGGCTATATGTGAGATTTGACTTCCTGGGCTCACATATAGTGTGTATCTAGTTTTGTCTTTAAAACCGGGTGCTACAGCCGAGCCAAACACAAATGCTCCGAGCACCAACCCTGCGGGGGGCGATACCTCAGCACCAAGGGTAATGGGTCAGACCGAGGAGCAGCAGATGGAGGCGAGAGCACAGAGCACGTTTGTCGATGCTGTAGCCCATGGGAAGGCCATAGTGATCGCTGAAGCTGCTAACTTCGGACCAGCACCGATACCCGAAGAAGAGGCCAAATAGGACAAAGTAGAAGAGGTCCTAGGTTGTCCATAGGATAGACAACAACATGTATATGTGTCGCGCTGGTGGAACGACCAATGGGTTGTTCATGAGGAAATCCCAGAGGTCGAAGAGACCATGAAAGTTGAACGTGCGGCGAAATGACTGGTGATGGAAGTCCAGGTATGCTTTGCTTGACCACCTAATCTTGCCATCTAGTCATACTGTCTTACTTAGCTTTTTGCATGTAGGACTTGATGAAGACCGCATGGTACCACAGGAAATGCTTTGACCAGATTGAGGGGATCACAGCAGCAATAAAGAACTGGCGACTGAAGTGGAACGCTTATGCCACCAACTTGAAGCCACCAACCATGAGAGGACAGAGCAAGAGGCGCAGAACCAGAACCTGGTCATCTAGCTCAGTAACAAAGAGCAGGAAAGAACAAGTAAGTAGTTACTTTATCACAACGATTGCATGACAAGTGTTGCTGCGTTGTTGGTAGTAACAGCCATAGTGCAGGCTTAGAAGCCAAAGTAGTCCGTCTCCGATAGGAGAATAGTCGTGCGGTCATAGAGTGTGGTCGCCTGAAGGAGGACAACAGGAAACTGGCGCACGACCAGTCGCAGCTCTGGGACCACACGACCAAGATGAAAGAGGAACTGAAAAGTAAGTGTTCCAGACCCCTTTGCTCACTTTTGTTGCCCACCTTATCTTGTCGTGGTATGACGTTTTAATGTCTTGTGCGGTTTGAAGTTTTAAAAGTCAATTTCAAGAAGCATCTGGAGGCCGTGATAAAAGATCATGACGGCTGGAAGGCGTAGTGCCAAGAGATCACCGAGGATTGGGACACATGGAAAAACCAGTGCCATGAAGTGGCAACGGGCATTTTGTTAGTCCTCTACCTTATCGATCCGGCGCTTACAGAGGACGTGCCAAGGACGCCATAGCTCGGACTGGTCGATAGATGCTGAAAGGCATGGGGATGGTTCCAAGAGTTCGTGAAGGAGGCGGGTGAGTACACAGGCACACATGTGCTAAGCATAGTGCGTGCTCACTACCCCGTGATCGATCTCAAGTGCCTAGAGGCTGGATACCCGAAGGAGGTAGATCTAGAGAAGGCTAAGGAGCTTCGGATGACCCAGCTGGACTTGTCGGCAAAAATAATTGGTGACATTAACCTGTGTGAAGGCGGGACAGCACCTGTATAGGGTACGCCATCAACAAGTCAATTAGAAGCGCCATCAGTTTTAAGCCAACTGGCGAAGCCTGCGGTCTCGACCAGCCAGGCATCGGCGGGGCCATCTTCTTTAGCTCGACAAGTACAAGAGTCCTCAAGACTTGAGCATGATGTTAGGACCAATGAGCAGCAGGTGCCGCATGCCCCGACCAGCCAATAGGATAGGCTATAGCTGTAGAAGAAGATGTAGTTGTGTTATTGTAAACTTAGACCTTTTCAGGCAAGCTTGTAATAACATAACTGTATATCATCATAAGCTTATTTGTTTTGTAGAAAACGTATTTAAGCTTGGATCTCTTGTTGGTGTAACTAAGTGAGAACATGTTAGCGTTCTATTTAGTTGTACCAGTTTAGTCGACACATCATCCTGACAGGTTTGTATGGCCCTAGTTTGTCCTATGGTCAGAGTGTGAGGAGCGTAGCCTGTGCACACGTAGACATAGACAAGTCAAATCAGAGGGGACCTGCCGATCACCCGTAGCGTAGAGAGCAGATCCCATGCACGCGTTGGGAGGAACCGGAGATAGGGCCTGCTCCGAAAACCCGGGAAGGAATGGTGGTTGGTTTTGACTGGTTGAGTTAGAATAACCATAGACTTTGAAGTGACACATTAGAGTGGTCGGAGAAATCATAATAGCTTTATTGAATTAAATCGAAAGTACAAGAGGAGTACATATCTTAGTAGTTAAGCATAGAAACGCCTAAGCTTGTCGATGTGCCATGAATTGGGTACATCCGTACCGTCCAGGTGAGCTAACCTATAAGACGTTGGTCATGTGACTTCCTTGATCATGAAGGGCCCTTCCCATGGAGTTGTGAGTTTGTGGACACCAGCCTGATTCGTCTTCCACTTCAGGACCAGGTCCCCGACCACGAAGAACCGCTCTTTAACGTTCTTGTTGTAGTACCTACGCAAAACAGCAAGGTATTTGGCTGCACGTACGCAGGAATCGAGCCGCTTCTCTTCTGCACTATTCACTTCTAGCTCCCGTGCTTCATTGGCCTTGTCTTCGTCGAAGTTCTCTACCCATGCTAATCTGAAGGCTATATCTGCTGGGAGCACTGCCTTAGCGCCATAAACCATAAAGTATGGTGATACGCCGGTATTGCGACTGGGCTGGGTTCTAAGGCCCTAGACCACAGCTGGTAACTCTTTGAGCCATCTTCCGGGGGCCTTGTCATTTTCTCTGTACATCCTCTTCTTAAGTGCGTCCAAGATCATACCATTTGCCCGCTCGACCTGTCCATTAGCTCTAGGGTGGGCCACCAAGACGTATTTTACTACTATGCTCCTTTCATCACAGAAGTCCCAAAAAGCGTTCCTGGTGAACTGTGTACCTAGATCAGTGATGATGCTGTTGGGTATACCGAAGTGGTGGATGACCTGGTCGATGAACATGATAGCCTTTTCTGAAGATGCCTGTACCAGAGGCATCTACTCTATCCACTTAGAAAATTTGTCGATCAGCACAAAGACACATGTAAATTTCCCAAGAGCCGGTTTGAAGGGGCCGATCATATCCAGTCCCCAGCATGCGAAGGGCTAAGAGGCTAGTATTGTCTGGATCTCATGTGCTGGTACGTGGATTCTCTTGGCGAAGAACCAACAACCCTCACAATGGTGGACTAGCTTCTCTGCATCGGCTACAGCTGACGGCCAATAGAATCCTACTCGGAAAGCCTCGCCAACCAGCGTTCTCGAAGTCACATGGTTGCCACAGGAGCCAGAGTGGATTTGGTCCAGGAGCTATTCGCCATCCTCCTGGGTTATACACTTCATCAAGATTTCCTCCTTTGCGTTCTTGCGCCATAATTTGCCATCCATAAGCAGATACTGCTTACTGTGATGCATTAGGCGTTCGTTTTCTATCCGATCAGTGTAACCGCTGCCATCTGTCAGGTATTTGATGAAAGGTACTCTCCAGTCAGGCTGATTAGTGGTTGGAGGTGGCTCAGTGGTGCTTGACGCCGGAGCCGTAGCCACCAATGGCTGGTCTAGAGGCTTGTCGATCGTGGGATCTTCCTCTTCGATGGAAGGCGTGAGCAGGTCTTGAACAAATACACCATGTGGGACTTTGGCTCGGGATGATCCTAACTTTGACAGCGCATCTGCTGCTTGATTTTTGTCCCAGACCACGTGTGCATACTCGATGTCGTAGAACTTGCCTTTCAGCTTTCTGATCGATTTGCAGTATGCATCCATCTTTTCACTAGTCGTGTCCTAGTTCTTGTTGAGTTGGTTGATGACCAGAGCTGAGTCTCTGTAGACATAGAGATGTTTGACACCGAGCTCGACCGCAATGCACAAACCATGTAGGCATGCTTCGTACTCGGCGGTGTTATTCGATGCTGGGAAATAAATCCTGAGGACGTACTAGAGCTGCTCCTTGGATGGTGACACGAAAAGGACTCCTGCTCCTGCGCCATCGATGTTGAGAGAGCCATCGAAGTACATCTTCCAATACTCATCGGGCCCCTGAGAGGCAGGTGTGCTTAAGTCTATCCACTCGATGATGAAATCGACGAGTGCCTGAGACTTGATTGTAGTACGGCTTACAAATTCCAAGGAGAAAGGGCATAGCTCCATTGCCCATTTGATGATGCGCCCATTCGCATCCTTGTTGCGAATGATGTCTCCCAGAGGGTACTCGGTCATAACCACCACACGATATCCGTCGAAGTAATGTTTCAACTTTCGGGATGTTATCAGTATGGCGTAGATGAGTTTCTAAATCTATGGGTACCTGGTCTTGGATTCATTGAGTACCTCACTGATGAAATAGATTGGTCGCTGTACCTTGTAGGCATGGCTAGGCTCATCGCGCTCGACCACCATGGCAGTGGAGACCACCCGATTAGTTGCCGCAATGTAAAGTAGGAGAGTTTCATCTTCTCTGGGAGCAGTGAGGACCGGAGGTGATGTAAGGTATTGTTTCAGCTATGTAAAGGCAGCGTCTGCTTCCTCCGACCACTCAAACTTCTTGGATGCTTTGAGCAGCTTGAAAAACGGTAGTCCTTTTTCTCCTAATCTTGATATGAAATGACTGAGAGTAGCCATGCATCCAGTAAGCTTCTGGACATCCTTCACCTTTTTGGGCGGCTTCATGTCTAAGACAGCCTTGACTTTCTCTAGGTTAGGGCGTATGCCATCGTGACTAACGATGTTGCCAAGTAGTATACCAGAAGGAACACCAAAGATGCACTTCTTTGGGTTTAATTTCCATTGGAATGTATTAAGGGCTGCAAAGGTGCGTTCTAGGTTGTCAACAAGGGTATATGCTTCCTTGGTTTTGACAACTACATCATCAACATAAGCCTTGACAAGGTCGTCTTTTATCTCATCTTTGAGGCAAGCCTATATGGCGCATTGGTAGGTGTAGCACCCCCGGTGTTTATCACCAGTTAAGCAATGGGTTTGAGCTCAAACATGACATGTCAAGTGGTAATCAAGGTGTCAAGATCAAATCTACATGATGGAGCTCCAACTTAAACTTGGGCCACGCACAATTGCTTACATATGGACCCTTGTTAAGATTATGCAAGAGTAATGCTAAACATGCTTATTCCATGTACATTACATCCACATGCATCCATCTAGAACCATGGAAAAGTTTCATGAAGTTTGGAATCAAAAAGTCACATGAAATGATAAGTCATATCTTTGCATGAATTGCTTTATCAAGTGGATGGAAACCTATGAAGTCAACCAAACCTTGGTACCTTGCTCAAACAACTCTACTTGCACTCATGAACAAATGTTATGAAGGGTTCATGTTGAGCAGGTGGCCAGAAAATGCTCCAATGGATCAAAAAGGATAATATAAGCTTCATCGTGATCCTATTTTGGTCAAAGTAGAACAGTAGGTTCTATACCAGTTTTGAGGTTGGACCTTAAATGAAACTTGTAGTCCATATCATGTAGAACAAACTTGGTTTTTCGACTAAGAGCTAGATCAGCTTGGAAGTAAGTCAAATCGAGGTCACAAGATCGAATTTGCTGTGGTTTTCAACACTTAGAATTATTCTAAGTCAGTTTCGCTAAGCAACGACGTTGACCTTCCGCGTTCTCCGAAATTCGTTAAGCAACTTGAGTTGGTCCAAAAATAAAAGTGGAAGGTTATATTATGTAGAAGAGCATGCAAAAAGTTAGAACCCATTTGGCTTCGTGTTGATGGTTAATTCTGAGTTTTTCCTAATCACCGTCGTCACGCTGACAAACCAAAGTTAGGAGCATGTTATCTGCTAAACCATAACCCTAATGACCCTGAACCCTTAAGCAAAGTTGGAGAGCATCAGGTGTAGACCAAACTTCATTTTGGGCCCATGTCCAAATTTGGCCTGCAAACGGCCCAGAATTGTGCCCCACGCTGGTCGCTTTGCTGCCCGCCACGTGCTCGGTAAAACGCCTCAATGGGTGGCGCGTGTCCAAGGCGTGGCCACCATGCACAGAGCACACCTGCCATTGCCGCGTGCCGCTTGCCACGTGGCTGCCCTGTCGCGTCCCCGGCGCCCTTCTAGAGTGAAAACCGAGCGCCCGAGCTCCCTCTGGCTCACTCGCTCGCCCTCCCATCGCCTCTCTCGCTCTGACCTCGCGCCTGCGCGTTTGCCAGAGTGCGGCCGCCATAGCCGCCGCAGCCAAACTCCATTGCCGCCGCCACTCCTTCTCCTACAGTCCTCCCGTGCCACCACTGAGTACGCCTATGGCTCCGTGACCGACTCCCCGAGCCCTAGGCCGAGCCGTGACCCACCGTGTGCTCGCCGTTGACGAAGCTGCCGCTGTCGGCAACGCTGGCCTGGTGATGCTCTGTTGCTGCGCCGCTGCTGCCTGCTGCTTGGCTGGCCAGGGCCAGGCGCGGCCACGGCGGTCCAGGGCCAAGCCCCAGCACTGCCCCTCTGTGGCCGCCGAAGTCCCTCTCCAGCCGGCCAAGTCGGCCGTCGGCCGGCCACCATGCTCTGCGTCCGTCTGTGAGTTAGAGAAGACGAAGGGCCACGCGCGGGAATAAGACATTTTACAGGGGGTTAAGTGAAGAAGTTGTGACTCAGTTGAACAGTGCCGAAAAGGATCCATTTGTTCGTGTTTAATTTGTGTTTTCCGCAGGGACCCTGATGCAAGATTTCGATCCCTTTTTCTCTGGTTTTTACAGATTTGAATGTTCCACTTTGAAAATCCGTATTAATTAGTAGAAAAATCCTAGAATAACAAATGTGGACTTTTTGGAATCCTTGTGAAATTCTCTATGTACTAGATCAATAATATTACATGTTTTAGTTTAAAGGTTTAGCTGTAAAAATAGATTTAGGCAGTTAGGTTCTTAATGCTAGTCATGTCTTGTTCTTTTTATAACTGCAGTTATTTTATTCAAATAAATGTGAAATTTTTATGGAGTATTACTGATGTGATTAGTGATGTCTGGTAAAAATTTCAGTATTTTAGGCTTGATAGTTTAAGATCTATAAAAATAACAAATTATCTGTATTGCCTTACCCCTATTCTGAATAGGCCTGCAAGATTAAATTAATTGGCTTAGTTAGGTTATGAATCATGACTTTGTGATAGTACTTGAGTTGTAGTACTTTTATTAAGATTTTCAAAAAGCTAAATATCATGATTTTTGGTTAAGTAGATCTTGAGTTATACTTGCTTAAATATCAGTGGCTGTTTCTTTCTAAACTCTGACAAGGTTACCTTGTTGGTATTGTGGGGCCTTCTTAATAGTAGAATTAGCTTTAGGTGTTTACAACAAAGTTGTTTATAATTTGATAAGCTTTCTAAAAAGTCTAGAACCACATTTATTGGACATGTATAACTCCAGTTATAGCTGTTTAAAGTGGCATGTCAGTTTCTGTCTATGTTTTGGACAGAGATGTAATTATTGAATTAATTGACCCTTCTAACTGTAGAATCATATTAATATGAGAATAGAAAAGTTGTAGGTAACTTCCTAAGCTTTTCAAAAAGTTATGGTTCATGATTGTTGGAGGTCTAGAACTCAAGTTGTGCTTCTCTGAAGTTCTCATCAGTTTTCTGTACCACTGCTGTTGGGTTGCAATTGTAGTTTTGCTTGTGCAATTATTTTCGTGGTGTAAATGATGTTTGCAATGGTTGTAGTGAATACAAAAGTTGTAGAAAATTTCATGATCTTGCTTGTGTTCAACTTGTAAGGTAATAGGCCAGATAGTGTAGGAGTTACATGACTTTTAAGTCTTCTGTCAGGTTTTGATTGTATTCTGAGCAGAACTGAAAGATGCTAGTGTTTGATCTATTTAGGATTTGAATGAGCTTTTGGTGATAATAACAAAGTTGTAGAAAATTCCATAAGCTTTCCATAATGTCTTCTTGTAAGTCATTTGGATTTGTGTAACTCCAGTTATAGCTAAATCTTGTAGCTGCTATTTGCATGTCTAGAAATTGGCAGATTCCAATTATAGTGTTTGTTTGTATATTGTTAAGTGTGACTTATGCCTTGAATGATGACTGAGTTAGAGCACCTGAGATCTTGGGAAACTTGTGTCATGCTTGGTGTTGTTGTATTCTTTGCCATCTTAGCATGATAGATTGTGTGATGTTTAAGTTAAGCATCGCAAAGTACTCAAGTGTGTTAGTGTAAACTATGCTTGTCTTGCTTGCTATTTTGTGATGCGTCTCATGGTACTATTCTTCATATTTATGCACTTGTATATTGCATCTCATCTAGGTACGCTAGATGCACCACATGAAGGATGTGATGTTGGAGCCAAACCCGAAGATTTGGTTTGGTGGATATATCCCGAAGATGGAAGGACTAAGCAAGTGCTAGGACCGGAGATGTCACCATGACGGTGCAAGCTAACTGAACTGACTTGTGTCAGATCCCAGGCAAGCCCCAGAGCATATTGAGCCTCCTAATTTCCGAAATGCAGTTAAAGTATTATTGTTGCATATATATATTGTTGCATTAAGTTTAGGTGTTGGATGCAAACACTTGCTGCATTGGTTATCCAATCCTTGTCCAGATATTGTTACCCTGAATCCTATGTAGCTCAGGCTCATGTAGTGCTTAGCCCTGCTCAAACACGGTAGAAGTCAGGTGATTTCCTGTCACCTATGAGATATAGGAAGATACATATGGCACGGTTGGCTATATTTGCTATCGTGGAAAAGAACTAGTCTTAATTTGAAATGAAGACTGGGCGGAGGCTTGCCGGTTTGCAGTGACTCCGTCTATGTCGCTTAAGGACTGAATCTTGGAGCCTTTCCTGTTCATGTTGAACGCATGCCTCTCTCTTAGTTGGCCGTGTCTGAAGACCGACCGCGAAGCCGAGTAGCTCACCTCAGGCCGAGAGTCGATAAGTATAAAGTGCGCCTCGGAAGAGAGCCGTAGGCGTGAGTCCAAGGGCAGGTGATTTAAAAGTCCTGATCGTCCTGGCAGAAGGGTAATCCCTAGAGTGCTGGCGCTGATCGAACCCACGAATTTGGTTCTTGAGTTGTACCAAAGGTGACCCACGGCTACCCTTGCAAAGTATGCTAGGGTGAGAGTTAGGAATACCCCCTCAGCTGAGTTGTAATTCGATTCGAGTCGCCGTCTCTCCCGGTTAGTGAGAACTTGACGGGCTTATCTCCAAAGTAGATACACTAAATAACCTAATGGTTCAGAAATGATGATATGATGATGACAGCCTTATCATACCTGCTATGGTTAATATTGTTTGCTCCTAATAAGTGAGTGCTCTAGTACCGGTGCTAATCTAGTGGACAGGTAAATGATGATAAGCTTGATGCTAAGTTTTAATTGGTCACTATATTCATAAGCTTTTTTATGCAACTATGTCAAGCTAGCCCACCTCATAAGCCTTGCATGACCCTTGGTGTCCTTTATTTCTAGTTTTGACAGGTAAGTCTAGCTGAGTACCTTCTCGTACTCAGGGTTTATCCCACCATGTTGCAGGTGAAGTTCTAGGCCTGTGAAGATGGTGGCTAACCGCCGGTGGCTCGGTGATTCTATAGTTACTTCTCATCTATATGCTTTTGTCGGATGATGTCACTTATGCTAGCAATATATTTGGAACTTATATTAATATAATCATTTGAAAGTTATGTTGTTTTCACCAAGCGGTTTTGAAACCCAAACTTGTACTTTTATTTGTGAACCCATTTGTAATATTATTTCCGCTGCAACCCTATGTATGTGATGTGTATTTGCTTAATCCCGCGATCTTGGTTGTGATGTTGATTTACCGAGGTCTTTTGGGACACTCGGCGGACTACCGGGTTTATATGAGTAAAAGTATGCGCATGTCAACGTGTTAGCGGGGACAGCCATACTTGATCTTGTATAAATTGGGCGGTTCTGTTACAGTAGGTAGCCCCAGCGTTCTTGAGCCTGAACAACATGGTCATGTAGCAGTAGGCGCTGAAAGGCGCGATAAAAGATGTCTTGATCTGGTCATCCTTTTTGAGAGCGATCTGGTGATAACCAGAGTAGCAATCGAGAAAGGAAAGCAGTTCGCAACCGGCGGTTGAATCTATGACCTCGTCTATGCAAGGTAAGCCGAAGGGGTCTTTAGGGCAGTGTTTGTTGAGATCAGTGTAATCAACGCACATTCTCCATTCATTATTCTTTTTGCGTACAAGAACCGGGTTGGCTAACCACTCCGGATGATACACTTCTTTGATAAATCCGGCTGTCAAAAGCCATGTAACTTCTACCCTAATCACCTCCTTCTTATTGCAAGCGAACCATCGTAGCTTCTGCTTGATAGGTTTGGCCTTGCCATTGACATTCAAAGAGTGCTCGATCAAGTTCCGAGGTACACCGAGCATGTCAACAGGTTTCCATGCGAACACACTCACGTTTCTCCTCAAGAACCTGATGAGCACGTCTTCCTATTTAGGATCTAGGTTGGCCCCGATAAGGGCCATTTTGCTGGGATCACCGTCGACCAGCTGGATCGCCTTGTGCTCCTTGGACTTGATGTTCTTGCATGGAGCCTCGAGCTCTGGAATCTCCAGGTGGTCAGTTGAGGTCTTCTTTGCGTCGAGCATGGTGTTAGCCATGCGAATAGAGAGGTCATGAGCCTCTGCTATTTTGAAGCTATCGTCCTCGCAGATATAAGCTGCGTATACGTTGCCCCTGAGAGTTAGAACCCCTTTCTCGGTAGGCATCTTGAGCACCAAATACCTGTAGTGAGGTATGACCATGAATTTAGTGAGCGATGGTCGACCAAGGATAGCATGGTAGGTGTTGTCGAAGTCAGCTACCACGAAGTTGACATAGTCGATGCGGAAGTGGTCCGGGGTACCAAACTACACAGGTAGCGTGATCTGCCTGAGAGGTGTAGAGTTCTGTCCAGGGAGGACACCCTAGAACTGTGCCTCGTATGGTTTGAGATCCACCTGGGTTATCTTCAGGGCTGGAAGACTGTTCTTGAACAGTATATCGATGGAACTGCCGCCGTCAATCAGCACTCTATCGAACTGAACCTTGTTGATACAAGGATCGAGGACTAGGGGAAAATGTCCTGGCTTAGGTATTGCAGCCCATTGGTCCTTTCTGCTGAAGGAGATCTCACGGTGAGACCAAGGAGGGAGCCACGGATCAGCGATGAGGTTGTCAGTGTTGGCCACGTTCAAGCAGGCGCGGGCGAGCAGCTTGCATTCTCGTTTGGTCTCGATGGACACTTTGCCTCCAATGATGGTGTGGACGCGATCGGTTGGCTTGACGTACTTGTGACGGGGATCTACGTCTTCATCATCGTTGTCTTCGTTGCGTTGTTCCCCTGTGTCATTAGGCTTGTCGGACGTATCCGGAGCCTATTGACGCGTGTAGATAGACTTGAGAATGCGGCAATTCTCCATGGTATGGTTTGACTTGGGGTGGAGCTTGCAGGGTCCTTTCAATGCTTTGGCGTAGTCTTCTTCATAGTTGCGACGTCCGCCACCTTTCTTAACGGTGTTGACCTCGTCGTCGTCTGCCCAAACATGCTTACCCATGTAATCATCACGGCGATTACGCCGCTGATTATGCTGGTCGCGGTGGTCGCAGGGTCGTTGCGCTGGTTGTGGCGATCAAAATTGTCGTTCCGACCACGGTTGCCGCGGTAGTCGTCACGGTGTGGTGGGTGGTCAGAGCGGGGAACCCTTGCTGCTTCTTCGATGATTATCTTTTTAGCATCGACAGCATCCGCATATTTTTTGGCAGTGGCTAGGAGCGCTGTGACTAATTCAAGTCTCTTGTGAAGGAGCTTGTCTCGTAGGGCATCATGGAAGCAGAGACCAGTAATGAAAGCCTCGATTGCCTCGTTGTCAAAGATTGATGGGACCTTGATGCGCATCTCCAAGAAACGCCGGACGTACTCGTGTAGTGGCTCATCTTTCCGGTCTCAAATCCGCTGCAGATCATACTTGTTGCCGGGTTGCTCGCAAGTAGCAATCAAGTTGTCGATGAAAGCTTGCTTGAGCTCTTGCCAAGAATTAAAGTAGTTCGCCGACAAGCTGACCAGCCATTGGTGACCTACATGGCCAACAGTGACTAGGAAGTAGTTAGACATGACGTGCTCATCAGCCATGGCTGATCTGCACGTAGTTTCATAGAGCATGACCCATAATTCGGAGTTCTCCTTATCATCGTACTTCTGAAGTTTTTCGAGCTTGAAGTTCTTGAGCCATATGACTTGGCGAAGGTGTGGAGTGAACTGCTTCAAACCCAAGGGGCCGTGGGTAGTATCATATTCCATACGGCAATAGCTTTCGTGGGATGCACGATCGTTGGCTCTTTGGTTGATGCGATCGCGCAGATCACATCCTCTAAGGTAATGGCGGAGATCATTATTGCCATCACGGCAATCTCGGTTGCCATCCTGATTAACCCTGCGGCCATGGTTATCGTGGCAATTATCACGGTTGTCGTCCCAAAAGTCGTCCCGACCACCATCATGGCCACCGTTCCCGCCTTGACGGTTGTCTGATGGGTCATTGTTGTGCGAGCCACGTTGGTTGGGTGGCTATGAGCGACTTGAGTACTGGCGGCTGTGGCTTGATTCGACTAAGACGGATGGAGCTCGGGCTTGATTTACAATCTCTATGGTCTGGGCCATAGTAGCCGTCAGGTAAGCTTGTATATCATCATGAACTGCCTGTATTTCCGGGGTGTTGGGTAGTCGTTGCATTATTGCCATAGCAATAGCTACGTTGGCGTTTGGAGTCCTAAAGACCTGCTTGTCCCCCACCCTATCAAAGGCATTGTTAAGGTCACGTGGCTAGACCCTTATGTGTTGGGCCTCCTCTTCTGCCTCGGCTTCAATTTGTCGGCGATTAAACCGGTCAATATTGTGTGCTTCGCATGCTAGCCCTTCTTGTTCTGTTTCACCGACTACCGGTGGTTCGTCATTACTGACGACATTGATCAAGTCCCCTTGCCTTGGTGGGAAGGATGGGAATCATGAGAATCCCGAGGTGTGGTCTGGGATATCCAGATCGTATTCAATGCCTTCATCGTCATGATGCTAGAGCTCGGTGTGAACGGAGGCATTAGATGCGATGCCGGACGAGGAGCTTGAGCCACCCTCTTGGACTATGTGGATCGATCCTTCTTGATAATCCTTAATTCGGACCATGTTACGAAGTCGCGCAAGCCATAGGGCTGGACCTGGTGGTTCTCCATCGAGGCTTTGTGCTTGGAGAGCCAGAGACCCGTCGCAGGGGCTGGCCGGCAACGAATGGAGCGCCCTTCAGGAGTAGATGTGACCACGAGATCCGTACCAAGTCATGCAGGAAGACTGGCCCAAGCTGGTCGGGTAGATCTGTTGTGGGTCGTAGTTACCTGCTCATTAGGTTGACTTTGAATCGAACTTACCAGAGCTAGGGTTTCGGCAAATTTGGTGCCGACCCGATCGATGGAGTCAAGCAAGTCGGTGTTGTCGATCTACCTCCTTTTGTAGCGAGGAAGCGGATGACGGGTTGTCGGCGTGGCTGAAGACGATGCTGGCATGGTCAGAGCTAGATCTACCATGGTCGGAGCCGGATCCACCGTGGTCGGAGCTAGATCCTCCGTGGTCGGAGCCGTAGCCAATGCAGTTGAAGCAGTGGTCGGCGCAGATTGAACCCGCGCCTCCTCCGGGGTCATGGCGATGAAGTCGTCGGAGCCGGTGGTCCAAGTGATCTAGTCGATGGTGAACGTGAGGCCGTTCGGCATAGCCATGGAACCGGGGATGATGACCATCTTGTTCACCTAGAGAGCAGTACACATACCCCCTACCTGGCGCGCCACTGTCGACGAAATATGGTCGGCAGTCTACCTAGGGGTATGCCCAAGGTAGTAGATTATCGATAGATAGATGCGCAAGCTACAAACAAGATGGTGACGCAAGACAGACACAAGATTTTATCCAGGTTCGGCCGCCGTAGAGGCATAATACCTACGTCCTACGTCTGATTGTATTGCTGTATGTCAATGAGGGATGTTTTTTTAGAGGGGTCCCCTACCCACCTTATATAGTCCCGGGGGCAGGGTTATAGATCTAGAAACTAATCCTAGCCAGTTACAATTGCCATAGGTGGCCAGATAAGGATTCCTATTCTAACCGACCAGGATCTTGCTTGATCTCCAAATCTATTTTGATTCCTTGCGCGGGATTCCGAACAGGTTGGCCAGGCCACGTGTCGTCTTCTAGTGGACCGGACCCCCTGATCCAGGCCGGCCCAAGCCTAGCCGTAAGGGTATAGGGGTTAATACCCCCCACACCCCCTATACAGTGCACCACCACCCCTAGGGCGGTAACCGGTTGGACTAGGGCGAGAGGGAGGTGCTGGGTTGGCACCGCCACCCTATCCATTGGCATCACACCTGGACTTAGTTCCGAGCAGCAGCAGAAGGGGTGTCACCGTCATGTCCGGTGTACACCGCCTCGGCGAGGGCGGTGCACCACCTAGTCACCGCCACTGTTGCAGCAATGCCAGTGCCACTTTTATCCAGAGAGCAAGGGTTTTGGGGGTGGTCACCAGACAGGACACCTCCACCCTATGTCCGGTGCCACCACCATTTTTATCTAGAGATGGGTCTTGGGTGGCTTGGTCACCGCCCTCCCTAGGGCGGTGCCACCATCACTATGTCCGGTGCCCCAACAGCTAGTCAAACTAGCCGTTGGTGACCGTTGGAGGGGAACTGCCTCCCCTAGGGTGGTGCCACCACCGCCGTGTCCGGTGGCCTCACCGAAATGTGGCTCCAAGGGGTAGCGGCTCTATTTGCTTGTGGGCTTATAAATAGAGGTGGTGGCTGGCCTTGGCCACTCTCTTGGATCTTCCCTCTCCTATGTACACCCTTTGGGAGCTGAGCACACCACTCCACTCACTTGCACACTTGATTTTATCATCTTGAGTAAGATTGGAGAGCCTCTAGTGCATTGTTTAGTGGTCTAGCATCTTGTTGCACTAATTGGGCGATTTGGGTTGGTGGAGAAGTTGTTACTCTTGGTGTTTGCTGACACCTAGATGGCCTGGTGATTGGTGGATCGTCGAGCGGAGAAAGGTGATTGTCTTCGGCTCCAATCATTATGATTATGAGGGGTTATTGTGCCTTCCCCGATGGAGCATCAAAGGCAACTCTAGTGGATTGTGCGTGGCTTGTGGATCCTCATCTTATCTTAGTTGTGCGACACCCAGTTGCGAGTTAGGCGTGTGATGCCTATTAGCGCGTGAACCTCCAAGTCAGTGCATCACCACAACGTGGACTAGCTTGCTGGTAAGCCAGTGAACCTTGGAGGAAAAATCATTATGTCATCATTTGCCTACTTGGTATTCTTTGGTATTCATTGATTGATCACTTGCCATGGCGGTATATCTCATCTACCACTCTCTTGCATTACATTGTGTATTTACCTTGTGTTAATCTTGTGGTAGTTGTAGCTAGTTGTGTAGCTTAGCTTCTTAGTTGTAATTAGTTCCTAGCTAGCTCAACTAGTGTAGAGAGTAGCAACATAGTCCTTGAGTGCTTAGTGATCATAATTGGCTAGAATTGTTGGTTGGTGGCTTGTGTTTTTAGTACCCTAGTGCAATACTTGCTTCGTATCATAATTATCTAACCTCTTGGCTTAGTGTTGTTGTTGATTTTTATAAGCTATTCATCCTCCCTCTAGCCATTAGGACCTTTCAATTGGTATTAGAGCCATTGTGGGAGTATGGCCCCTGGTATCATCAAGACAAGACATGGGCCGCACCATCAGAGGTAGCCTAGCCCACAAGATCAAGGCGTGCACGGTGCTGCTCGGTGTGCACCACAAGATATTGTATAGTACCAAATAGGCTACTTTCCTTGTAACCCTGCCCCTCTAGAGTATATAAGGAGAGACAGGGGTCCCCTAGCGGACAAGATACATACATCTACACCACGATCCATACATCTCAATGCAATACATCAAAACATAGGATGTAGGTATTACGTCATACTAACAGCCGAACCTATCTAAATCTTGTGTCTTGGTGCTTGTATTACCATCTCGCTCCTAATCTCGCTCACCTCTACGACAAATCTACCATCATGAGATACCCCTCGGTGGACTACCGAGTATCTTTTGTCGACAATTGGTGCACCAGGTAGGGGTGTGCACTTGATCCATGGCGAGCCAGATGGACCTCAAATCAACAGTGTGTTCTCGTCGTCAATCTCGTGGAGATCCATGCCGATCGATGACGACGATTCATCGCTAGCTACATCAGCCCCTGTGACTACAGATCTAATCTCGAAAGCACCTCTGAGGTCACCTTCATCAACAACTCGCCGCCCGCTTCATCACTACCAGAGGAGGCAAATCAACAACGACGATCTGATCGTATCCATCGATCGGGTCAGTCTGAAACTCGCCGATTGCCTCTCCATCGCCGAATCGGCTCTAGATACTCTGGTTTAGCGCCGACCACCCTCCGATCTAGATCTATCGGAGGCTACTCAGGAAACTCTAGGGGTTATGGCCCGACCCTTCGGGTTCACCAACGCTGCCGCTGCTTACCAACATGCCCTGAGGGCAGATTCGCTGACCAGGTTGAAGACGTCCATCCTCTCACTGACCAGATAACGCCATACGTCGCCGACTAGACTTTCTGCCTAAAGCTAAGTCATATTTTAATATTCTTCTAAATATTCTCCAATCTCTGTATATCGCCATGACATTTCTCCGAGCTGTTTTCTCCATGTTTGCTCTCCAAAAGATTTTTTGAACCCCCGAACAGTCTTGTTGATGCTCGGACGCCTCCAGAGACGTCCCTATCTCCGGCTCCTCCCTACACATACATGAGCGTCTGGCCTCTGCGTTATGGGTGGTTGGCAGTGGCTCCTTAGCGATGCTTGTTTCTCCTACACGTGCACGGGCTCCGCGCTCCGTGTTATGGTTAACAAGCTAGCTAGGGCTAGAGACTCAGCTACACACTAACTGTTCGGGTGGTTTATATTAAATACATCTTCACTCTAACTGATCGCCAAGCTACATATGCTATTTTTTCTCATGAGTTCATATATTTTTACATCATGTACTACCCGTTCTACATATTTGTATTGCAGGATCATCGTCCAGGTGATCGGATCACCTGGTGCTCGGACTTCACCACCGATCAACTGGTCGGACTGCTTGGATCATCGACTTCGTCAATGACCAGTTGATCGGACTGTTTGCCGGTCGCTTCTACTCAATGCCCACTTCACCGTTGACCAGACTATTCGTCGCTCGTGCTTCATCGCCAGCTACACTGGTTACTCCTCGGCGCTCGGATTCTTCGTGCTCGAGGACTAAGTGGGCACACTTCACCGCACGGACATCACCAGGTACGTCGGTGCTTGGATCTCGCCAGCTTCGTGGGGAACTCTTTGATCTTCGGACATCACCACCTACGTTAGGAACTCCTCGCTGCTCGGACGTCGCCAGCTACGCCGGGAACTCCTTGGTGCTCGGACATCGCCACCTACGCCGGGGACTCCTCGGTGCTCGGACATCGCCAACTATGCTAGGGACTCCTCATTGCTCAGACGTCGCTAGCTGCGTCGGGAACTCCTCAGTGCTCGGACATTGCCGCCTACACCAGGGACTCCTCGGTGCTCAGACATCGCCGCCTACGCCGAGAACTCCTCGGTGCTTAGATATCGCCAGCTACACCGGGAGTTCCTCGCTGCTCGGATGTCGCCAGCTACGCCGGGAACTCCTCGGTGCTTGGACATCACCGCCTACGTCGAGGATTCCTCAGTGCCCGGACATCGCCAGTGACGTCAGGGACTCCTCGCTCCTCGGTGCTCGGTCATCACCAGTGGCCCTGGGGACTCCTCGCTCTTTGGTGCTTGGTCAACGCCAGCGACGCTGGGGACTCCTCGCTCATCGGTGCTCAGACAGCGCCAGCGACATTGGGGACTCCCTTGCTGGTCGGATCTTGCTATGTCTCATCGGTGTGCTATCAAGCTGCTCCGTGCTGTTCGGATAAGGGTGCTGATCTTGGGCAGCATGTCTGAGGTCTTAATACGCGCATGTCAGACGACATCGGCAAGCTTTTAGACTTCTTTTTCCTTTGACCCTACTACAAGATTCATTCTTCATCTTTCAGTAGGCTCAGGGACTAAGTGGGAATACTTCACCTTGCGGTGAATGTGTGCTTTTCTCATCTCAAGGCTACGCCCGGGGACTGGCTGCCTGCTCGGCTGGTCTTCTGCTTTCTGACCCTGGCACCACATGACTACATCACCTACTATTAAGCTCAGGGACTAGCTATGGGGGTATGCCCCCCGGTATCCTCAAGACAAGATATGGGCCGCACCATCAAAGGTGGCCCAGCCCACAAGATCAAGGCGTGCACGGCGCTGTTCGGTGTGCACCGCAAGATATTGTATAGTACCAAATAGGCTACTTTCCTTGTAACCCTGCCCCTCCAGAGTATATAAGGAGAGATAGGGGTCCCCTAGTGGACAAGATACATACATCTATACCACGATCCATACATCTCAATGCAATACATCAGAACAAAAGATATAGGTATTACGTCATACTGATAGCCGAACCTGTCTAAATCTTATGTCTTGGTGCTTGTATTACCATCTCGCTCACCTCTACAATAAATCTACCATCGTGGGATACCCCTCGGTGGACTACCGAGCATCTTTTATCGACAGTTGGTGCGCCAGGTAGGGGTGTACACTTGATCCATGGCGAGCCAGATGGACCTCAAATCAATAGCGCGTTCTCGTCGTCAATGTCGTGGAGATCCATGTTGGTCGACGACGACGATTCATCGCTGGCTACATCAGCCCCCATGACTGTAGATCCGATCTCGAAACCACCTCTGAGGTCACCTTCATCAACAACTCGTCACCTGCTTCCTCGCTACCAGAGGAGGCAGATCAAAAATGATGATCTAATCGTATCCATCGATCGGGTCAGTCTAAAACTTGCCGATTGCCTCTCCATCGCCGACCACACTCTGATCCAGATCTATCGGACGCTGCTCAGGAAACTCCAGGGGTTATGGCCCTACCCTTTGGGTTCACCAACGCTGCCGCCGCTTACCAACATGCCCTAAGGGTAGATTCGCCGACCAGGTTGAAGATGTCCATCCTCTCACCGACCAGATAATGCCATACGTCGCTGACTAGACTTTCTACCTAAAGCTAAGTCACATTTTAATATTCTTCTAAATATTCTCCAATCTTCGTATATCGCCATGACGTTTCTCCGAGCTGTTTTTCCATGTTTGCTCTCTAAACGATTTTTCGAACCCCCGAACAGTCCTGTTGATGCTCGGACGCCTCTAGAGATGGCCCTGTCTCCGACTCCTCTCTACACGTGCACGAGCGTCTGGCCTCTGCGTTATGGGTGGTCGGCAGCGGCTCCTTAGCGATGCTTGTTTCTCCTACATGTGCACGGGCTCCGCGCTCCGCGTTATGGTTAACAGGCTAGCTAGGGCTGGAGACTCAGCTACACACTAACTGCTCGGGCGGTTTATATTAAATACATCTTCACTCCAACTGATCGCCAAGCAACATACGCTATTTTTTCTCTGGAGTTCATATATTTTTACATCATGTACTACCCGTTCTACATATTTGTATTGTAGGATCATCGTCCAGGAGATCGGATCACCTGGTGCTCGGCCTTCACCACTGATCAACTGGTAGGACCACTAGGATCATCGACTTCGTCGCTCACTAGTTGATCGGACTGTTCGCCGGTCGCTTCTACTCAATGCTCACTTCACCGCCGACTAGTTGACCAGACTGTTCGTCACTCGTGCTTCATCGCCAGTTACGTCGGTTACTCCTCGACGCTCGGATTCTTCGTGCTCGAGGACTAAGTGGGCACACTTCACCGCATGGACGTCGCCAGCTACGCCGGTGCTCGGACCTCGCTAGCTTCGTGGGGAACTCTTCGGTCTTCGAACATTGCCACCTACGTCGGGAACTCCTCGCTGCTCGGACATCACCAGCTGCGTCGGGAACTCCTCGGTACTCAGACATCGCCGCCTACGTCGGGGACTCCTTGGTGCTCGGACATCGCCAGCTACGCCCAGGACTTCTTGTTGCTCGAACGTCGCCAACTACGCTGGGAACTCCTCGGTGCTCGAACATCGCCACCTATGCTGGAGACTCCTCGGTGCTCAGACATCACCGCCTACGCCGGGAACTCCTCGGTGCTCAGATATCGCCAGCTACGCTGAAAACTCCTCGTTGCTCGGATGTCGCCAGTTACGCTAGGAACTCCTCGGTGCTCAGACATCGCCGCCTACGCCAGGGATTCCTTAGTGCTTGGACTTCGCCAGTGACGCCAGGGACTCCTCGCTCCTCGGTGCTCGGTCATCACTAGCGACACTGGGCACTCCTCGCTCTTCGGTGCTCGGTCATCGCCAGCGACGCTGGGGACTCCTCGCTCATCGGTGCTCGGACAGCGCTAGCGACACTGGGGACTCCCTTACTGGTTGAATCTTGCTATGTCTCATCGATGTGCTATCAAGCTGCTCCATGCTGTTCGGATCAGGGTGCTGATCTTGGGCAGCACATCTGAGGTCTTGATACGCGCATGTCAAACGACGTCGACAAGCTTTTAGACTTCTTTTTCCTTTGACCCTGCTACAAGATTCATTCTTCATCTTCCAGTAGGCTCAGGGACTAAGTGGGAATACTTCACCTTGTGGTGAATGTGTGCTTTTCTCATCTCAAGGCTACACCCGGGGACTAGCTGCCTGCTCGGCTGGTCTTCTACTTTCTGACCCTGGCACCATGTGACTACATCACCTACTATTAGGCTCAGGGACTAGCTGTGGGGGTATGCCCCCGGTATCCTCAAGACAAGATATGGGCCGCACCATCAAAGGTGGCCCAGCCCACAAGATCAAGGCATGCACGGCGCTGCTCGGCGTGCACCGCAAGATATTGTATAGTACCAAATAGGCTACTTTCCTTGTAACCCTGCCCCTCCAGAGTATATAAGGAGAGATAGGGGTCCCCTAGTGGACAAGATACATACATCTCCACCACAATCCATACATCTCAATGCAATACATCAGAACAAAAGATATAGGTATTACGTCATACTGATAGCTGAACTTGTCTAAATCTTATGTCTTGGTGCTTGTATTACCATCTCGCTCACCTCTACAATAAATCCACCATCGTGGAATACCCCTCGGTGGACTACCGAGCATCTTTTATCGACAGTTGGTGCGCCAGGTAGGGGTGTACGCTTGATCCATGGTGAGCCAGATGGACCTCAAATCAATAGCGCGTTCTCGTCGTCAATGTCGTGGAGATCCATGTTGGTCGACGACGACGATTCATCGCTGGCTACATCAGCCCCCATGATTGCAGATCTGATCTTGGAACCACCTCTGAGGTCACCTTCATCAACAACTCGTCGCCCGCTTCCTCGCTACCAGAGGAGACAGATCAACAACGATGATCTGATCGTATCCATCGATCGGGTCAGTCTAAAACTCACCGATTGCCTCTCCATCGCCGACCACACTCCGATCCAGATCTATCGGAGGCTGCTCAGGAAACTCCAGGGGTTACGGCCCTACCCTTTGGGTTCACCAACGCTGCCGCCGCTTACCAACATGCCCTAAGGGTATATTCGTCGACTAGGTTGAAGATGTCCATCCTCTCGCCGACCAGATAACGCCATACGTCACCGACTAGACTTTCTACCTAAAGCTAAGTCACATTTTAATATTCTTCTAAATATTCTCCAATCTTCGTATATCGCCATGACATTTCTCTGAGCTGTTTTTTCCATGTTTGCTCTCTAAACGATTTTTCGAACCCCCGAATAGTCCTGTTGATGCTCGGACGCCTCTAGAGATGGCCCTATCTTCGGCTCCTCTCTACACGTGCACGAGCGTCTGGCCTGTGTGTTATGGGTGGTCGGCAGCGGCTCCTTAGCGATGCTTGTTTCTCCTACACGTGCACGGGCTCCGCGCTCCACGTTATGGTTAATAGGCTAGCTAGGGCTGGAGACTCAGCTACACACTAACTGCTCGGGCGGTTTATATTAAATACATCTTCACTCCAACTGATCGCCAAGCAACATACGCTATTTTTTCTCCGGAGTTCATATATTTTTACATCATGTACTACCTGTTCTACATATTTGTATTGTAGGATCATCGTCCAGGAGATCGGATCACCTGGTGCTCGGACTTCACCACTGATCAACTGGTAGGACCGCTAGGATCATCGACTTCGTCGCTCACTAGTCGATCGGACTGTTCGCCGGTCGCTTCTACTCAATGCTCACTTCACCGTCGACTAGTTGACTAGACTGTTCGTCGCTCGTGCTTCATCGCCAGCTACGTCGGTTACTCCTCGACGCTCGGATTCTTCGTGCTCGAGGACTAAGTGGGCACACTTCACCGCATGGACGTCGCCAGCTACGCCGGTGCTCGGACCTCGCTAGCTTCGCGGGGAACTCTTTGGTCTTCGAACATCGCCACCTATGTCGGGAACTCCTCGCTGCTTGGACATCACCAGCTGCGCCGGGAACTCCTCGGTACTCGGACATCGCCGCCTACGTCGAGGACTCCTCGGTGCTCGGACATCGCCAGCTACGCCCGGGACTTCTCGTTGCTCGAACGTCGCCAACTACGCTGGGAACTCCTCGGTGCTCGAATATCGCCACCTATGCTGGAGACTCCTCGGTGCTCAGATATCGCCGCCTACGCCGGGAACTCCTCGGTGCTCAGATATCGACAGCTACGCCGGAAACTCCTCGTTGCTCGGATGTCGCTAGCTGCGCCAGGAACTCCTCGGTGCTCAAACATCGCCGCCTACGCCAGGGATTCCTTAGTGCTCGGACTTCGCCAGCGACGCCGGAGACTCCTCGCTCCTTGGTGCTCGGTCATCACCAGCGACACCAGGCACTCCTCGCTCTTCGGTGCTAGGTCATCACCAGCGACGCTGGGGACTCCTCGCTCATCAGTGCTCGGACAGCGCTAGCGACATTGGGGACTCCCTTACTGGTTGAATCTTGCTATGTCTCATCGGTGTGCTATCAAGCTGCTCCATGCTGTTCGGATCAGGGTGCTGATCTTGGGCAGCACATCTGAGGTCTTGATACGCGCATGTTAGACGACGTCGGCAAGCTTTCAGACTTCTTTTCCTTTGACCCTGCTACAAGATTCATTCTTCATCTTCCAGTAGGCTCGGGGACTAAGTGGGCACACTTCACCTTGCCTTGAATGTGCGTTTTTCTCATCTCGAGGCTACGACCAGGGACTGGTTGCCTGCTCGGCTGGTCTTCTACTTTCTGACCCTGGCACCACGTGACTACATCACCTACTGTCAGGCTCGGGGACTAGCTGTGGGGGTATGGCCCCCAGTATCCTCAAGACAAAACATGGGCCACACCATCAGAGGTGGCCCAGCCCATAAGATCAAGGCGTGCACGGCGCTACTTGGCGTGCACCGTAAGATATTGTATAGTACCAAACAGGCTACTTTCCTTGTAACTCTGCCCCTCTAGAGTATATAAGGAGAGATGGAGGTCCCCTAGTGGACAAGATACATACATCTACACCACGATCCATACATCTTAATGCAATACATTAGAATACAGGATGTAGGTATTACGTCATACTGACAGTCGAATCTGTCTAAATCTTGTGTCTTGGTGCTTGTATTACCATCTCGCTCCTGATCTCGCTCACCTCTACGATAAATCTACCATCGTGGGATACCCCTCGGTGGACTGTCGAGCATCTTTTGTCGACAGCCATGGTCACCTTGATTTGAGGCTTAACAACCTTCGGTGTTAAAATGACTCAAATCAACAATACCAAGAAGCCACCCCAATTTGATGGCTCAAATTATCCTTATTGGAAGGCTAAGATGACCACCTACATCAAGTCAATAAATAGAAAAGTGTGAAAGATGGTGGAGACCAAGATTGAGGTAGCAAATCCCGAAGCTCCATCCACGACCGAAGAGGTGTTGCTACAAAACAATGACATTGCTCTTATTGCCATTCATGATACCGTAGATGCGAGAACATTTGAGCAAATCACGGACATTGAGATAGCTCATGAGGTATGGAAGAAGTTGGATGAGTCATTTGATGGCACTCAAGCCGTGAAGGGTGCCAAGGTACATTCTCAAAGAAAAGTTTGTAAGCTTCAAGATGAAGGATGATGAGAGTGTGCCGAAGATATTTTCATAGGCTCCAAGTGTTAGTCAATGATTTCAATGCACTTGGTGAAAAAAATGAAGGACAAGAACTTCTCTCATAAGTTCTTGAGATGCTTACCCTCAAGATTTGGCACATTGATCACTATTCTAGTAAGGAGTGGTTTGGATATCATGACACCAAACCAAGTATTGGGTCATGTGATGACCGATGACACATATGGAGATGATGATGGGAAAAAAGAAAAGAAGAAGAAGAAAGATGACAAGAAGGATGAGAAGAAGATTGTGGCATTCAAAGCCACATCATCCTCTAAGGCAAGGCAAAGCAAGAATCATCAAGTGAAGATGAAGACTCAAGCCTTGATGAGAAGGTGGCTCTCTTTGTGAATAGATTTGGTAAATTTATGATGAAGAAGGGCTATCGTGCTAGAAGATATAAGTCATCAACAAAGAGCAAGGATGAAGCAAGGAGGTGCTTCAAATGTGGTAGCAAGGATTATCTTGTTGCTAAATGCCTCTATAATAATGAAAATAAAGACGATGATAAGAAGAGCAAGAAAAAGGACAAGAAGGCGAAGAAGGACAAGATGACCTTCAAGAATACGACGACGAGCGGTTCATATGTGGTTATTTGGGATAGTGATGCTTCCTCAAGTGATGATGATGATAGTGATGATGATAAGACCACCAAGAAAAAGGCTCTAGCAAGCATTGCCATAAATGAGAAGCCTTATCTCTTCGACACTCCATCAACGTGCTTTATAGCTAAGGCCACTAAGGTACAATCTCATAATGATAGATGTGATGATGAACATGATAACAAAAGTGAAAGTGATGATGAACCCACTGAAGATAAACTAGTTGATATGTTAAACATTTTGATATTAAGAGAAGGGTGTGACGCCGTCACGTAGAAAAATTTTCCGCATGCGCATGGGGCCCGCGCGGCCTCAAACCGTTGAAAATCCGAAGGCGACCAAAACGGAGAGCTTTCTTCCGCGTGATGTCTGATGAAGTGATGAGAATGGAGATCTCACTTCAACCAACTTAAGCCATCTGCTGGTGGGCGAGCTGGAGGCGTGATCTCGCTTCCGTGCCCGCCGTCTCCTCCATCCGGCGCGTACATGGCCCGCCATCCTGATCCGCAGGAGACCAATAGGTCGTCGGCCCCCGCGGCCCCGTCAGGCTGTCGTCCCGTTCCCGTGGGCGCGCTGCTGTCGACCTGCGCATCATCATCGTCGACGCGGGCGGGACAGCCGTACAGGTTCGTTCAATTCAACCCGGCAGCTGTGGTGTGGGTGACCACCTGCCAGTGATTGGTGCGCTCAACTGGGCTGCATGCCTGCATTTGCCTTTTCGAACTCACACATGACCTGACCGGGTGCGAAATGCGAATGCAGCAAGTGTATGCATCGAGCCAAGGCCGCCCGTTCCGGCTGCGTTTTCTTTTCTTTTCCTCCCTTGTTCTTTCCAATCTCTCGTTTACGTTCCGTGTGCCCAGCCAGCTAACTAAGGCCACGTTTAGTTCCCCCAATTTTCTGAATTTGGTACTATACAAAAAGAAGATTCTTCGTCACATCAAACTTGCGGTACATACATGAAGTACTAAATGTAGACGAAATCAAAAACTAATTGCACAGTTTAATTGTACTTTACGAGACGAACATTTTGAACCTAATTAATTAATATTTAAATAATTATTACCAAATACAAACAAAATACTACAATACGCTACAGTGCATCCGGAAATCCAACGGCGCCAGCTTTGACCGGAACTAAACGCGGCCTAACATAACAACCCCCGGGATGGGATGGGACGGGACGGGCGATGCCGATGGCAACTATCGTATCCAATCTATCCCATCCTATAAAACGGAGCGGCCCGCGCCTCCATCATCTGCAGTCGCGGCGTCCAGTCCTCGCGCGCTCTGCTCGGAGCCGAGCCCTCGCACGGGCGGACGAGCTCCCCTTCGTTCTCCCAATCTCCCCTGCCTTTTTCTTGCCCTGCCGCCGCGCTTAGCTTCGCTTCTGGGAGATTTAGGCCCGAGTCACTCACAGTGGCACTAGAAGGACAGGCGTCTGGGAGACTGGAGAAAAAGGGAAAATGAGAAAGGGATACATACGAGAGAGGCACATTTCACCATCAGATTGAGCAGCGTCTAACTGCTTCCAGCTGATTTGAGTGCTGCATAGTTGAGGACCTGGATATGATCAGTGCCGTGTTTGCTATCTATAAGATCAAGTGACGTGTCACAACAGGTGTCTTGACATAGTAGCAGTGAATTTGACGTCGATCGGCTAAAGCAATCATATTCGATTCTTAGGCCTTGTTTAGATGCCATCTAAATTCCAAGTTTTTTCACTCTCTCTCCATCACATCAATTTTTAGCCGCTTGCATGGAGTATTAAATGTAGGTAAAAAAAATAACTAATTACACAGTTTAGTTGGAAATTACGAGATGAATCTTTTGAGCCTAGTTGGTCCACGATTGAACAATATTTACCAAATAAGACGAAAGTGATACTATTCATTAGGTTTACTTTTTTTGCAAAGTGAACGAGGCATTATTCTTTTTCTGGATAGTAGGGTACGCATGTCTGGTTGTTGTTTGTCTTCAATTAAGCAGGAATATAACGGCCACCCAAATATTTCCTTGTCCCATTTCTAAACAGTGAAGAATTTTGTGGCAATTTGGGTCTAGTGTTTTTAACTTCTGATCATTGGTTAAAAGGTACTCCAAAACAACGTTGGAGTATTTGGTTTTTTTGGAGAGTAAGGTGTAAATGCCTGATTCTTGTTCTCCTCAAATTCGTCCGGCTATCCGCAATAAATGTTCCTATCCTATTTCCTGATAACGCATATATGTTGTTTCAATTCATGTAATTATATTCGCTCCGTTCACTTCGCTGAAAAAATAAGCCGAAGCATTGTTCCGGCTGATTTGAACAGGGCCATTATCCATTTCATTTGTTTTTTTTTAAATCTGAGTGACCATGGACACCGCATGCATATTCTTCTAGATAACGATTTTAGTAACTGTTTACAGGTGATCTGTTCTCTCTGCTCCAAAGAACAGGATGTAAGTTGCCTACCAAAAAGTACTACAACCAATAGTGTCTCAGGAACATTCATCTTTGGTTGTACAAACTGCATGAAAACTGTTCATTTCCATCGACAGGTGCAACAGAACTGCTCCAACTGTGGGGCCTGCATGGGGAAATACTTCTGTGAAATATGCAAATTCTTCGACGATGATGTAAGCGTACTTAAATCCCAGATGATGAATAAGAATTTAAATTTTATACGTCAGTTGCTGCATTTACATAAATATCCCGTGCTTCCTAATCTGACAAACATACTGATCTGTTCCAGATCTCAAAGGGCCAATACCATTTGTGATGGATGTGGCATATGCAGGTAACTACCATACTGACAGCTATGTCTTAGACTTACCGCTCAGAAGTCTAAAATTTTGCTAATTGTTCAAAATGATAAATTTGGATTCCTCATCTTCTTTAATGAGAACCGGTGGCGTCGATAACTTTTTCCATTGTGATACATGTGTAAGTTTATGCACGAACTTCTTTCTGCTAAGATAAGATTCCATTACTCACACCCCTGGTTCCCTTGTTGCCATCCGCCAGGGTGTTGCTACAGCAATGTCTTGAAGGATTCGCACCGCTGTGTCGAAAGAGCAATGCATCACAGCTGCCCTGTCTGCTTCGAGGTTAGAGACCCTCTTTTCAACGAAACATCACTCTGAACTTTCCGGTTTCTTGATCTTGAAAAAGATTTCCCTCCCTGCTTTTACAGTATCTGTTTGACTCCACAAAGGATATCAGTGTGCTGCAATGTGGGCACACAATTCATCTGGAGTGCATGAACGAGATGAGAGCGCACCATCAGTAAGTGTGCCGTTCTCTTTAGAGTTCAGAAACTATGTCACCTGACGTGACAAGTGATAACATCCTCTTTTAGTCAAGATGATCTCAACCTTGTTTGATCTTCGCAGCTTCTCGTGCCCGGTGTGCTCGAGGTCTGCCAGCGACATGGCGGAAGCTCGATGAGGAGGTTGCGTCGACGCCAATGCCTGACATCTACCAGAAGAAGATGGTAAGAAACTGACCTCTCTCTGAACCTTGTTCGTCGTCCCGTTACATCTTTCCACAGTCTTTTGTAATGCACGGCTGTTTGACGAGCCTGAACCTGTCCGATGCCGATTGCTGAAGCTGAACAACAAATGAACACTGTGGACGCAGGTATGGATCCTGTGCAACGACTGCAGCGCGACCTCGAGCGTGCGGTTCCACGTGCTGGGGCAGAAGTGCCCCGGGTGCAGCTCATACAACACCCGGGAGACGAGGGCCGCGTGCCCCAGGATGTGAGGCGGACGAGGCCGAGTCACAAACTCCAGCCTCCAGGGGAGATGCCGTCCAACGATTAGCGGCGATCGTCCAGCAGGACGTTTGCGACGCTAAGGGTGACGCGGCGAGACCAGCATTTGCAATATTACTGTAATGCGTCCATGAGTGCTGACCAGGCACACCTGTGTGGATCATGGCCGGCGCAAGGGCCGTAGGAAAGCTGCAGGGTTTGGCAGATTAGTGGGGCTGTTCTCTGTTCAAGTTTACTGCGCGAATGCAACAAAATTCCAACGTCGGCCGTGAGCTCGGCATGTAACCGAACCAATTATTTCTACAGAATCTATTAATACAATAACATGCAGTTTTATCAGCACCACAAATACAAATAATTGCTCCTCTTATGGCAGAGTACCTGCCATTGCCAACAACATAAAATTGTCCACGAGGCACGAGAAGATGGCCCTGTTTTGAATTGATTATAATCGGATTCCTGGACGCCCAACGTGAGAATCCGGAAAATTCCACCGAACAACCCGCGGTGGCCATGATTCTCGCGACCGCCGGTGAGAAAAAAAAACAAGAAATTAACTACACCGCCGATTTCCCAAATCACGGCCACAGAACCGTAGATGGGATACCGCACCGCGAGGTCGTAGATCTCGATTCCAAATAGGGCCGATTAGGACGCAGTATCATGAAGCAGCTGCTGGTCTTTCAGTTTCCTAGAACACCTCGAGTGCACGTGAGAGTGAGAATCAAACCGTAGGGGTGGAAAATGGAACCGAGCACAAAGCCGCAACTGAACCGGTGGTGTTAAAGCTGCATAAAAAATCATCTCTCAACAACAAGATAGTTGACCAGGAGCGATAGATTCACAGACCTAGCTAGAGCTGACACGCGGAGAGGAAAGCAAGAGTAGCATGCCCACGAGACGTAGCGGCCGTCGAAACGCTCTGCCACAACAGTATTTCAATAGAGGAAAATTGCTTTCAAACTGAGGCCTTATTTAGATGCGTATATATTCGTCTCAATCTATGATCTTGTTTGATTTTTACCATTGCTCTTAAAATTCCTGTCACATCGAATATTTAGATGCATAGAGTATTAAATATAGACTAATTACAAAACTAATTATACAACTTACGACTAATTTACGAGACGAATCTTTTAAGCCTAATTAGTCCATGATTTGACAACATGGTGCTACAGTAAATATGTGCTAATGACATATTAATTAGGCTTAAATAAATCGTCTCACAAATTAGCCTCCATCTATGTAATTGGTTTTGTAATTAATCTATATTTAATGCTCCTTATTAGTATCTAAATATTCGATGTGACATGAATTTTAGGAGCGACTAAAGAACCAAACACCCCCTATATGTGTTGAGGTCTTGTTTGGATGCATATGTATTCACCCCAATCAACATTTGTTAGAGTGGAATGGAATGGAATTTAGTTTAATTTCACTCTAATCCACTTCAACACACGTGGATTGAGATGAATACATACGCATCCAAATAAGGCTTGAAGTGGATTGGAGTGGAATTAAATAAAATTCCATTCCATTTCACTCCAACACATGTGGATTGAGGTAGATACACATGCATCTAAACAAGGCCGAAGGGTGTGTTTGAGACTCCACGAACTCTGCTCCACAAATTCCACCGTAGAGCAGTTCTATAAAAAAACCCGCAGTTTGTTGAACACTCCTTTTATTACTTCACTTTTTTCCCTCAAACAGAGTGCTCGAAGATGAACTTGTTTGGCTAAAAACAAATAGAGCGGAGGTAAAAAAACACAGAGTGGAGCACTCCTAAAAACTCCCTAAGTTGCTGTTATTTGAACGACTGAACTTGTTGGAAAGGCTCATCTACGAATTGCCTAGTTGTTATTGCTCTGGCAGGAATTGAATGACATGCTGGGCCGCTTCACAACTACTACTAGGTATTGCTCCTTCTGTTGTAAAATACTCTCTCTCTCCGTTAAAAAAAATGTAATTATGAAAATCGTGCCGGTTAAATGACTTAAGTTTGATCAAGTTTATAATAAATTGTATTAGCATTTATGTCTCTAAATAAATTTATTATAAAAATATATTCTATAACTAATGTACTGGTATTTATTTTGTCTCATGAATCTTAGCACTTTTTTTATATAATTTTAGTCAAACTTTGAATTCTTTAACTCCTCGAAATGTGAAAATTACATTCTTTTGTGGACTAAGGATAAAAAAACATGGAGTGGAGCACTCCCAAACACTCCCTAAGTTGCTCTTATTTGAACGGCTGAACTTGTTGGGAAGGCTCATCTAGGAATTGCCTAGTTGTTATTGCTCTTGCAGGAATTGAATGACATGCTGGGCCGCTTCTTAACTACTACTAGGTATTGCTCCTTCTGTTGTAAAATACTCTCTCCATCTAAGAAAGAATATAATTATGGGAATCGTGCCGGTCAAATGGCTTAAGTTTGACCAAGTTTATAGTAAATTATATTAACATTTATATCTCTAAATAAATTTATTATAAAAATATATTCTATAGCTAATGTAATGGTATTTATTTTGTCTCATGGATCTTAGCATTTTTTCATATAATTTTAGTCAAACTTTGAATTCTTCAACTCTTCGAAATGTGAAAATTGCATTCTTTCGGGGACGGAGGGAGTATAAGTTATTCTGATTTTTTCTAAATACATTATTTTTGCTACGTATTGTCGATGGCGAAAAAGTGATGGGTCGATCCCCACCGCCGACACGTAAGCAAGCCAAGAGAAACCGCATGGAGCAGATCCCAAACTCTCTCCAGGGAGGACAACGGACCGGATGGCCGTGACCAATGGGTGCCAGTCAATTTGACCTTGCAATTGATAAGGAGACATGATTGATCAATAATTTAAGGTGGAACATGCCAGTGTTTTGTCCAGACAGTTTCAAATGTGCGGTTAAGTAGCCGATGAGATAAGGCTATCGATTAGAGAGTCGATATCAAGCATGTTCGTGATGCATGGATCTAAATAGTCGATGATCATGAAAACATGCGAAAGGTGTAAAAAGTAGACGTGGAAGCATTCATATTCAATGAGAAACATACTACCTTTTAACCAAGACAAAAACAAGTACAAGCAAGTAAATAGACAATATATTCTCAATGTGCGGGCTATCTCCTAAAACAGCCGATTCCGATGTTAGTAAACTCTTGACATCCAAGCACTCAACCATTGAACATGGATAAGTTCATACACCTATCAGATTTAACCTAATACCTCTAATAGTGGGGGTTCGAGCTAGACCAATGCAACCATGATAAAGATAACATGTTAAACCTTCAAAGGATACGAATCTATACGCACTCAACAGAGTCGTGAAAACATGCTACGATCAAGGAAGCGTAGGCGATTGACTAAATAGCCGATGCGGACACAGCATGCAGCCAGAGGCTATGTTTGACCATAAGCAAGACTTACTGTCGATGCAGAAAGTGACCAACATGTAAATATTTATGATCGGATGTGGCCTAGCACTCAATGACATAGGGTTTATACTAGTTCAGGCAATGTGCTCTACGTCCATTTGAGTCGGTCAGTGACTTTATTCCTGAGCCCAGGTTCTCAAAGTTTGTTGTGGGATTACAAACGAGAGGGAGAAAGATGGGAGGTGCAAGAGGTCCGATCGGACTCTAGTCTAAAGGGTTGAGAGTGATGGGAGCTCCGCTGTGCACTAAGCGTTCGAACGCTTGTTGTTTGTTGGGATCCTTGGTTGTTCGGATCGTGTGTGTGTTGTTCGAGTTGTTGTGAACTGATCGATCTCCTTATTGGGAGAGAACGCATCTCTTTTTATAGATGAAGGGGACGACCTTTACAAGAGAGAGAGAGTGAGAGTACGCATGCCACTAAGTCTTGTTGCCTACGCCGTCGGGTACAAGATGATTGTAGGCGCCCATAACACTATTGATGTCAGACGCATGTGGGAGATTTTTACCGTGTTCTCCATGTAGCGCAAATGATGGCGCCTACAACACTATTGATGCCCAGAGGCATGTGGGGGAGCCTTACCGTGTTTGTCATGGTATGGGAGTTGATGGCGCCTACAATACTATAGGGCAAATATCGGTGCCCACAACACTGCTTGGGTTCTGATATGCCTGGAAGATTGTAGGGCACCCTTCTGATATGTCCTGTCGGTACTGTCCTGCAGGTGTATAGGGTAAGGTCTTTGGTTTTGCGGTTGACTTGAGCGTCCTGCTTTACTTACTCTGCCTGTTTTCCTGGTCCTCACCGAGCGGGCATCCTCGATTGGTTGGTCCCAGTCGGCTCTGATTGCACCAGTCGGAGGAGACAACAAAGGTTCGGTGTATCCCCGGTTAGAGACGTAGGTCGTAGTTGGAAGCATTGTTGGCTAGTCCTTCCGGTCGGAGAGGCGGGCCAAAGTCAGAAGCGAGGCCTTCGGTCAGAGAGGCGGGCCAGAGTCAGAAACGGGTGTCGTTCCTTCTTGGTCAGGCCTTCCGGTCGGAGATTGGATCACCCTTCTAGCCTGTCATTAGGTTTTTGGGCCGGCCTAGGAGTTACACGTCGTTTGCAACGTCGTCTGCTGGGCCGAGCCTTTGTTGGGAAGCCGGTCCATGAGGGACCCAGGGTTTATGAACCTGATAGGAGCCCCCGAGCCCCTAGGCGATTCGGGTAGAATCGTCTAGGGGATTTTTGTCTTGACAGCGGGTGTGCGCTCGCGCGCACCCACGGGTGTAGCCCCCGAGCCCCCAGGTGATTCGGACAGAATCGCCTAGGTTTTTTTGTCAGCGGGCGTGAGTGTGTGCACCTCAGTGGGCGTAGCCTCTGATGAGGACATCACTTCTTTAGAGGTACCCGCTGATCCTCCAACCGTCATGCAAGGTCCAATGACCCGGGCTCGAAAGCGACAACTCAATTTAGAGGTGAGCTCGTTCTTAAGCGATACTTTTCATACTTTTGAGAATAGACTACTCCTAATGATGTTATCTTGCTTAGGAACATTGGAGAGGGTCATGAAGGACTTAGAGGAAGTGGTGGAGGTGATGATGACCAGCAAGGACGTCCAACACAAGCTGGAGGCCCAGTCCAACATGAATTCGAGTCTACCTCGGCCTCCAGGACTAGTCTGCTTTAAACTGGTCACCCAGGACGCATCCGGACTCCGTTTTTTATGATCCACATATGGATGGAAAACTAATTTGATAAGGAAGCCAATCCAAGTGGTTTCACGTCAAAACCTCTTCGGAATCAACAGGAATCGTTGAAACAAGTCAGCATCCAGAATCTGCCAGGGTGCTGCGACACCTTCTTTTGGTCCGTTGGACCGTGTATCGTGTTTGGGCCCATTTGGGGGCGCGTCTAAGGTAGGCGACGACCTAAGACCTTTATAATCATACGTCGCCACTGTCATTAGGTTTTGGGTTTTGCTTAGATTATTCTGTCAAGAACAGTTTCACCGTTCATCGGTTTGTGAGGCCCCAACTTCGTGAGATAATCATTCATCTACAATTTGGTTGTGTTCTTTCTTATTCTTGCTTGTGTTCTTCGTTGCGCAGGCAAGGATTAGCCTTCTTGGCGAGGTCAACCTGGTCCGTGACTTGGTTGATAACCAGAGGAGCTGTGGTGCTAAGATTGCAAGGTTCGATCTTTCGATCTAAAGCTGGATCGGTGTGTCATTCTCCGTCACAACGATAGTTACCATCACCTGACAGAAGATCGAGATCCCCGTTTCCAATAAGTGGTAATCAGAGCTAAGGTATACCATCAGGTTCACTTTTATTCCCTAGTTTTGAGTGTTTCGCATTCGTCCCATAGTCCAGTGCCATACTCGTTTTTTCCCGTCCTAGAACCTTCCGCGCCATAGCCTTTGCATATTTCAGTTTCAGAGTCCGTCATGTTGAGTTTGTGTCCTGGTTAAGATCTTGTTGCTGGTTAGGTTGTGTTAGAGTCTAGTTCATGTGTTTTCCCCCATGGTTTCCATCAAATCTTTACTGTTGTGACCAGTTTTGTGCACACTGTTTCCGTTTTGTCCTCTAATTCAGAGCCAATTCTTAAAACTGATCTAGTTTTCGCATACGAACTCCGATTTCGATGTTCCATATATCAAAATTGATTAAAAAAAATTTTAGATCTGTCCATCCCCCGCATTTATCGGGGTTCAAAAATTTTAAATTGGTCAAAAAGTGGTCACAAGATCCTCTTTTCGTGGTCACAAGATTTTTGTCGATTTTGTGCAAGTTTTCTAAAAATTCCACAAGCCACGTCTTTCACTTGTTTCAGCTCATATTTTTTGTGGTTACTTCTTTTGTGCTCCTAAGTAAAGGAAAAATATCAAAAAAATAAAATAAAAAGTCAAAATTTTCCCAAAAAAACAACGACGACCCAAAAATAGAAAAAAAGAGAGGGGCAAAAGAGGAACAATATTTAGAGGAACACATAGAGAAGACCAAAGTGAGCTGTGTTAGCATGTGCTGTCTGGTTCCTTATTTGTGTTGCTGTTTCTATTCACCATACTTGTTTTTCATACACCTGTCACCTTGCTATCCACCATACTTTTGTCACACACCTGGTACTTGGAACATTTTAGACCAGCAACGAGAACAAGTACTTTGGACTATAATTCAGCATTACTTTCTGTTACTAACTTGTGTGCCAGATATACATATTACTCTTTGTGTGCTTTCCAAGCTCCACAAACTTTTTAGATCAGTATAGACAAAGGGCCTTGCAATCTCGATATCACTGCCTCACAGGTATCATGAACTAGCCGCTAGTTGTACCACCCACTGCTTGTGTTGGTAAGAACTTTGTAAGAGCTTGGTAAGATACTTTGACTTGCTATGAAAAGTGACACCACTGCAACCACATAGTCATTTGGTAGGGATAACTTTCACCTGTTTGTTCCTGTTTTTGTGTTTTCAATGGTAGGAGGTGAACAGACTAGAGATAACAATCCTAAGGATTTCAACGAGTGTGTCAGTCAAGAGCAACTACAAGCTGTTGTAGAGGATGCCCAAAAAGGATGAATGAGGCCATTAGGAAGGCCGTCACTGACGCACTCATTGAACTCAACATTAGCAATAGCATGGAGAGATTGGACAAGCGAATTTCCACGCTAACCGACAAGGTTACTGAGTTGGAAACCTTTGTGGCGGGCAACAACGACATCTCCGGTAGCAACACCGATGGTCAAGACACGGTGTATGATGCCAATGGGAACATAGGTTGAGCAGCTTTCTGACAAGAGAGATTACGATAACGTCTTTGCCGCAACACGACAGGTATGGGTGGTGTCCACCACCACTATCAAGGTAATAATCACCGTGTGCCCGATAATCCTTATGCTAAAATTAAGTTCACAATACCATCTTTTTTGGGTCATTATGATGCTGAGCGATATCTTGATTGGGAGATGATGGTAGAACAAAAGTTTAGTGCCCACCTTGTACCTGAGCAGCATAGAGTTAGATAAGCTACTAGTGAGTTTAAGGATTTTGCCATTATTTGGTGGAATGGGCTAGCTGCATAGAATGCTTTACCTGGTACGTGGGAAGAACTTAAGGTAGCTATGCGTGATCATTTTGTTCCTCTTTATCATAGAGACTTGCGTAAGAAATTGATGCATTTAGAACAAGGAGATAAATCTGTACAGGATTACTATGGTGAGCTCCAAAAGGGATTGATGCGCTGTAGTGTTGTGGAGGGAAACAAAGATGCCATTTGTTGTTTTTATTCAGGCTTGAGGCGTGAGATTCAGGACATTGTTGATTATAAAGAATTTAACACTGTCAACTAGTTGTTTCAGTTTGCTATGCTTGCAGAAAAGGAATTGCAGGGGCATGAACAACAGAGCAAGAGTAAGGTCAGCACCAGCACATACACACCATACTCGGCACCATCTTTGGGGCTGACCAAGCCAACCACTTTTCGGGTGCCTCCACCAGTGAGCAAGCGACCAGCAGCCTCTAGAGTTTCTGCTACACCTAAGGCACCTCCCACACGACCTTTAGATTTAGGTAAAAATTCTTTGTAGGTGCCTACCAAGAGTTCCTCATCCGTTGCATCGACGGGATGCACTTCGGGTATTCAGTGCCACCGCTGCCATGGCATTGGCCATGTGCAGAAGGATTGGCCAAGTCAGTGGGCATATATTGCTATAGAAGATGGTTACATCAGCACCTCTGACATTGAGGATGAAGAAGACCAAGATGTAGATGAGGAGGACGGCGAAGTCCTTGGTGACGAGGCCACGACGTCCTATAGGAGCATCATTGTACAGCGGGTGCTCAGCTCATAAGTCTAGCAACCTGAGAAGCTACAACGCCATAACTTGTTCTAGATTTTCTTCATCATCAGCGACCGTCGAGCATGTGTCATTATTGATGGAGGTAGCTGCAACAATTTGGTGAGTTCTAATTTGGTCAAGAAGCTTGGCTTGACCACACGCCCACACCCACGTCCATACCATATTCAGTGGCTAAATGATTCTGGTAAAGCAAAGGTAACACAAACTTGCAGAGTTTCATTTTCTATTGGTTCTTATGCTGATTCTATTGATTATGATGTGGTACCTATGCAAGCTTGTTCACTCTTATTGGGTCATCCTTGGGAACATGATAATGATGCTACACACCATGGTAGAAGTAATAAATACACTTTTGTGCATAAAGGAAAGAAAATTACTTTGGTACCTTTGACCCCTGCTCAAATTGTACAAGCTGATAGAGAACGCGCTGCTAGTTTTAATGATGTTCAATCTGAAAATCAGCAAGTTGCTAATTCTATTTTCCCACCTAAAAAGGATAAGTCTACATCTATTTCTAAGGCTGAGGAGATTAAATTGAAGGGTGGTGTTGTGCTTGCAACAAAATGTGACTTTGCTGAAATTTCTGATGATGATATTTGCTATGATTTGGTATGCAAATGAGCTATGTTTTTGCTTGATGATGTTGTTAGCTTGGTACCTCCTGCTGTCACTAACCTTTTGCAGGAGTATGAGGATATTTTTCTAGCTAAGATACCCCCGGGGCTGCCACCTATGAGAGGGATAGAGCATCAAATCGATTTGATTCCGGGAGCGACCTTGCCCAACCGAGCTGCCTATCGAACCAATCCTGAGAAAACTAAGGAAATTCAGTGGCAAGTCCAAGATCTTTTGGACCGTTGGTATGTACGTGAAAGCCTTAGTCCTTATGTTGTTCCTGTACTTTTGGTTCCTAAGAAAGATGGAACTTGACGTATTTGTGTTGATTGTAGAGCCATCAATAATATTACTATTCGGTATCGTCATCCTATTCCTAGGCTAGACGACATGCTTGATGAGTTGTGTGGTTCTATAATTTTCACTAAGATTGACTTACGAAGCTGCTACCACCAAATTAGAATGAAACTTGGAGATGAATGGAAAACTGCGTTTAAAACCAAATTTGGGTTGTATGAGTGGTTAATAATGCCTTTTGGTTTGACAAATGCACCTAGCACTTTCATGCGCTTAATGAATGAGGTTTTAAGAGCTTTTATTGGTCATTTTGTGGTAGTTTACTTTGATGATATATTGATTTACAGCAAGTCTTTTAATGAACATATGGATCACTTACGTGCTATTTTTAATGCTTTACGTGACGCACGTTTATTTGGTAACCTTGAGAAGTGTATCTTTTGCATGGATCGAGTTTCTTTTCTTGGCTATGTTGTGACTCCACAGAGAATTGAGGTGGACGAGATGAAAATTGAAGCCATAAAGAGCTGGCCAGTTCCCCAAACCGTCACACAGGTGAGGAGTTTTCTTGGTCTTGCAGGATTCTAGCGCCGCTTCATCAAAGATTTCAGTACCATTGCTGCCCCATTGCATGAGTTGACGAAGAAAGGGGTGGTGTTTCATTAGGGAGAGGCATAAGAGGAGTCCTTTGACACTTTGAAGGACAAGCTCACACATGCACCATTGCTGCAACTTCCAAATTTTGGTAAGACTTTTGAGCTAGAATGTGATGCTAGTGGAGTTGCATTGGTGGTGTTCTGATGCAAGATGGTAAACCTGTTGCTTATTTTAGTAAAAAATTGCACGGTCCTATTCTTAATTATTCCACGTATGATAAAGAATTGTATGCACTTATTTGTTCTTTAGAGACATGGCATCATTATTTGTGGCCTAAAGAATTTGTTATTCATTCTAATCATGAATCGCTTAAGTATCTTCGCTCTCAAAATAATCTTAATCGTAGGCATGCTAAATGAGTTGAATTTATTGAATCTTTTCCTTATATTATCAAACACAAGAAAGGGAAGGATAATGTGATTGTTGATGCTTTGTCTAGAAGATATACATTGCTCTCCCAACTTGATTGTCGGATTTTTGGTCTTCACTCAATAAAAGAACAATATGCGCTTGATCCCAATTTTAAGGATGTGTTGCTTAATTGTAGAGAGGGACGTACATGGAATAAGTTTATGATCAATGATGGGTTTTTGTTTAGATCTAACCTCCTATGCATTCCAGTTGGTTCCGTTCATCTTTTATTGTTGCAGGAGGCACATGGAGGCGGATTGATGGGACATTTTGGTGCTAAGAAGACGAAGGAGGTGTTGTCCACACACTTCTTTTGGCCAAGGATGAGGCGAGATGTAGAGCGGTACGTGGCTCGGTGTGCCACATGTCAAAAAGCTAAGTCGCGGTTGAACCCACATGGTTTGTATATGCCTCTTCATGTTCCTTCTACTCCTTGGGTAGATATATCTATGGATTTTGTGTTGGGATTGCCAAGGACTAAGAGGGGGAGGGATAGTATTTTTGTGGTGGTTGATCGTTTTTCTAAGATGGCACATTTTATTCCTTGTCATAAGAGCGACAATGTTGTTCATATTGCTGACCTTTTTTTTCAAGAAATCGTTCGCTTGCATGGTATGCCTTCTACTATTGTTTTAGATCACAATGCAAAATTCTTGAGTCATTTTTGGCGCACGTTGTGGTATAAATTGGGGACCTATCGATGTTTCACCACCGATAGCCTACCACGGGGGTACCCGGGGCAGTTTGTTTAGGCTTCAACGTATGCAGAAGTCAACGGTTAATGCAAGATACAGTCGATTTATCCTGGTTTGGGCCCTCAACCATGATCGAGTAATAGCCCTACGTCTAGTCGGCGTTAGCCTTTGCGTTGGATTGATTGTAAAGTGTTGTGTTATCTCCGTCCTGCTACCTCCCATCTAAGGAGCCCTGCCCTCCTTTATATAGTCAGGAGGCTGGAGTCCTAGTCGGTTTACAATGTAGTGTCCTAGTAGGATTATAGGGTAGTATTACTACTAGGATTACATGGGAGGAATCCTAATCAAACTAGATCTCCTCTCTTCCTTGCGGGGTATCCTATGGGTCCTGCATCGACAAGCCCCCAAGCACTTCATGGTTGAGCTTTGGAAGCCTCATCTTGTTCTTTCAGGTCTTGCCGAGCAGGAACAAGCCTCGTGTGAGAGTGAAACCGTGTAGCGCTTCTTGGGATCTTTGAGTGGTGTGTGCTTTTTTGAAGAAAAAGTACATCCATCTAGGTGTAGCCCCCGAGCCTCTTGCTATTTGGAACAAGGAGCTAGAGGGTCTTGTCTTGAAATTGCTCTGATTCTTCGTCGAAGGGTTCTCGAGCACATACCCGGGTTCTTTATCGAAAAAGAACTCGGATATAGCTCGGTCCGGGTTCTTTTTGTCTTGAGGTCTTGAAGTGGTCTAGCCCCCGAGCCTCTTGCTATTTGGAACAAAGAGTTGGAGGGTCTTGAATCTTATGTTGTTCAAAAGAACTGAAAACTTCTTCTAAGGATATGTAGGATCTTGTAGACATTCTCAAGGGTGTATCCAAGTAACCCGCAAACTGCAGTAGGCTATCCATATACCATTGCAAGTCAACACCATTGCGCCACCGAGTAATTTCCATAATTAGCTTGCATGCTTGATGTCTTCCTACATGCTGCTGTATGTCATGCCTCTTCCTTTGTTTTGCTTGAGTAATGAAAGTACATATAAATATGCACGTGCATCCTCATATTCGTGCTCATCTTGCTGACGCAAAATCTTCTCGTTCGACCATGATCTGATCCGAGTAAGGAAACCTAGATAATCCATCAAAAGGTTTCAGGTGGGCAGTCCCCTCACCGGAGACCCCGTATCACCCCCACCTTAGAATTTCCAAATCACCGCAACAAGGTCGACCTTAGCTGTCAAGTAGTTGATCACCCCAACTGAGTAGTCGATCACCGCGGTCGAGTAGTCGGATGTCCTGGCGACTTGTAGAGCAGCAACCGAGTAAGACAGCATGGGGCGTGTGTCTCACCCAATGAAGTAGTGGCCAAGTAAGGCAGCCAGCGGTGGGCGAGCTCCTTATTCGATGACATGGTCTAGAAAATGGTTCCCTTTCTAGTGAGTAGGCTTCACGGATTAAGGCCTCAGCAACCCAGGTAAATCAACTGTAGTAGAGCCGTGGAGGCATATGGATAATATCTAGAGATATATGACGATTAAAGAATATTTGAAAAAATATTAAACCATGACTTAGCTTGATTGACGGCCGCATGGTAGAATCAGCGCACGATCCTGACATTTTGCGCTCAGGAGACCCTAGTGGTTGTAGCCCCCGAGCATCAGCTTGCGAGTACTTGGACATGAGCTGTCGAGTAGTTGGTCACCGCAGCCAAAGTAGTCGGAAACTGTGACGAGTAGTCAGACAACTGGCTTGTTTCAGCCATTTTGCTTTTTGGTTCAGGTGTTAGCTTATTAGCAACCCTCATCGGCGGGCTCAAGCATCTTTTCAGCTCTTTTGCTCTCGACCGGTATGCTCAGGTATAATTTTAGCCATTTTATTTTTTGGTTCGGGTGTTAGCTTATTAGCTACCCTCATCGGTGGGCTCAAGCATCTTTTCAGCTCTTTTGCTCTTGGCCGGTATGCTCAGGCATAATTTCAGCCATTTTGCTTTTTGGTTTGGGTGTTAGCTTATTACCTACCCTCATCGGCGGGTTCAAGCATCTTTTCAGCTCTTTTGCTCTCGGCCGGTATGCTTAGGCATAATTTCAGCCATTTTGCTTTTTGGTTCGGGTGTTAGCTTATTAGCTACCCTCATCGGTGGGCTCAAGCATCTTTTCAGCTCTTTTGCTCTTGGCCGGTATGCTCAGGCATAATTTCAGCCATTTTGCTTTTTGGTTCGGGTGTTAGCTTATTAGCTACCCTTATCGGCGGGCTTAAGCATCTTTTCAGCTCTTTTGCTCTCGGCCGGTATGCTCAGGCATAATTTTAGCCATTTTGCTTTTTGGTTCGGGTGTTAGCTTATTAGCTACCCTCATCGGCGGGCTCAAGCATCTTTTCAGCTCTTTTGCTCTCGGCCGGTATGCTCAGGCATAATTTTAGCCATTTTGCTTTTTGGTTCGAGTGTTAGCTTATTAGCTACCCTCATCAGCGGGCTCAAGTATCTTTTTAGCTCTTTTGCTCTCGGCCGGTATGCTCAGGTATAATTTCAGTCATTTTGCTTTTTGGTTTGGGTGTTAGGTTATTAGCTACCCTCATCGGTGGGCTCAAGCATCTTTTCAGCTCTTTTGCTCTCGGCCGGTCTGTTTAGTGAAAACAACTTGGGAAAAGTCATAATAAGACATATATTGTCGAGGAACACCATCTTTACTGATCATGAATGTTGATCTCTTGTGGCTTGTATATATATTCTTCCTTGAGTTGTTTTCATGCGTAGAATCTTCTTAGTTGGCTGATGTGCCATGTATTGTTGACTTCTTTTCCATCTTCAGTTATCAACTGTATGCACCAGCTGTCGATGTTTCGATGATTTTGCCTGTCTGGGTTGTCTTTGTTGTTTCTATCCGGGAACCTTTCTCGTGTCTTCTCCTCTACAGTAATCATCTTTTCTACTGTGCATCTGAATTCTTTATTGTTTCTCGAATTTTCTTTGCAGAAGTCCTGAAATTGCCACCTAGCCATGATTTTGTGAGAGAAATCTTTGATTACTTCTCGTTCAGTGATGTCATGTACTTGAGAACGTAGTTCACCAAATCATCGATAGTAATCTCTGAGACTTTTGTCCCCTTTTTGCTTGAGTCCTTTTAATTCTGCGTGGGTGATGGGGTGCGTAATGATACCCGCAAAATTTTCACAGAAAACTCTTTGCAAGTCCTCCCAATTTCTGATTGACCCTGGATTTAATTTGTCGAACCATTGGAGGGGCATGGTTTCTAGGGCCATGGGAAAGAACAAGGTCTTGATGTCGTCATCTCCTCCGACTAGTTCAATTGACTGCGAGTAAATCATGAGCCACTACCTTGGTTCGGTCTTACCATCATATTTAGAGTGGTTGGACGGCTTAAACTTGTGAGGTAGTCATATTGAAGCAAGTCTGTTCGCAAAACAGGGGAATCTATCGTACGTTTCGGCTTCTTTGTATTCTGATTCGGCACCTCCTTCCTGCCAACTGTCGTTTGGTGAGAGTAGTTCTGCGGGGATGTCTGAATGGGTGCTTCGCTTCTGATCTTCCTTGATTGTTCGACTTGGTAGTTTTGACTATGGTCCCTTCTACTTTCTCTATTGTGATTCCCACTTGGTCCAAATCTCTCGAAAGCGGACCTCCTTTGATTTTGATCTTCCTTCCTATGAGATGTTGACCTGGTAGGTAGTCTTGAGTGGGTCCTTCCATCATGCGTCCTTAGGGCTGCTGACAGGAGAAGGTCCCGGAGCTGTTCCTGTTTTTCACTAGGAAGTGATGTCGCTCCGAGTTCTTCTAGTGCTTCTCAGATCCTATTGTAGGGTGTATTCGCCACGCATCTTTCTTCGACTTCTTGTTCTAATTTTCTTCTATTATACTCGGCCAGATCTGACTCATATCTGATCCAAGCTTCCTTGCGCTGCCTAGCACGGCGTTGGCATCCTTGTTTCAATTTATTTCTTCTTTCTCTGGCTTGCTTCTAATTCTCAGTCTCACCATCGTGCCCCTAGATAAAGGGTGTTATGTTGGACTCAGATTCATCCGATGACCTGATGTTGGGTGCTTCTAGGGGGACTAATGGTGATCGAGGACGTTGAACCATGAATACTTCTCGTGCATGAATTGTTCTGTTATCGACGTCGGTTTCCACACTGTCGTAGTTGTTGATGACTTTAGTAGAGGCTTCAAGGTCGCAGATCGAGTCTCCTTCTTGGTAGGGTAGAATTGTTGTTGTCGTCGTGCCGACTAGTTGGGTGCCGCTGTCTTCACGAACAGAACCTGGCCAGTGGACAATGCAGTCTTGAGATGTTATAGTTAGTATGAGACCTTCTTGAGCTCCTTTTAGTGGCATTCTAAGCACCAGATCGAGGGATCCTTCGGGCCATGCCTGATAAGATTTTGCCATGTTGTGGAGTCCGAATTGAAAATGATCTGACTTCTTGAAAAAACTCTGAGTGTACTCCGAGTTGTATTCTTGATAGGTCGAGGCCACGTTCTGGAGCCCTGCCGGAAAAGAACTCGGTTTCTTGAAAGAACTCGGGTAAGACTCCATCTCAGATGTGGAGCCTGAGTTTGAGTCAGATGCGCAAAGCCGCAAAATTTGAGTTGGATCAGACATCATGAGCTACGCAAATCTTTCGGTGAGTTGATCAGTCGTAGTCATCGAAATAGAAAGGTCTTCAAGGTGATCTAAATCTTTGAGACGACTTTGGAGCTTGCCATCGTCGCTTGCCTCGCAGATCCAAGAACCGAAGATGAAGGTTGATCCCATCAAGAAGATCATGTTGTCGAGGTCCATCGAGCTCTCAGATGCAAATCCGCCGAACCCCCCTACCTAGCGCACCAGCTGTCGATGTTTCACCACCAATAGCCTACCACGGGGGTACCTAAGGCAATTTGTTTAGGCTTCAGCGTATGTAGAACTCGATGGTTAACACAAGAGATAGTCGATTTATCCTGGTTCAGGCCCTTGACCGTGATCGAGTAATAGCCCTACGTCTAGTCGGTGTTAGCCTTTGCGTTGGATTGATTGTAAAGTGTTGTGTTATCTCTGTCCTGCTACCTCCCATCTAAGGAGCCCTGCCCTCCTTTATATAGTCAGGAGGCCAGAGTCCTAGTCGGTTTACAATGTAGTGTCCTAGTAGGATTACAGGGTAATATTACTACTAGGATTACATGGAAGGAATCCTAATCAAACTAGATCTCCTCTCTTCCTTGTGGGGTATCCCATGGGTCCCGCATCGACAGGACCAAGCTGTTGTTTTCTACAACATGTCATCCCCAAACTAATGGGCAAACTGACATTGTGAATCGAACATTATCCACCATGTTGAGAGCCATTTTGAAGCACAATTTGAAGATGTGAGAAGAGTATTTGCCGCATGTGGAGTTTGCATATAACAGGGCGGAACATTCCACCACCAAGGTAAGTCCTTTTTAGGTAGTGTATGGTATTAACCCCCATGCTCCTATTGATCTTTTGCCTTTACCTACCACTGAGAGAATACATAGTGATGCTAGGGAGCATGCTGATTTTATTCGTAAGTTGCATGAAACAACTAAAGCAAATATTGAAAGAATGAATGAAAAGTATAGAATTGCCGGTAGTAAAGGTAGAAAAGAGATTAAACTTGAACCGGGTGATTTGGTTTGGTTACATTTGAGGAAAGGTAGATTTCCTGAGCTGCGTAAGTCTAAATTAATGCCAAGAGCATCTGGTCCTTATAAGATCATTGAGAAAATAAATGATAATGCCTACAAACTTGAATTGCCACCCGAGTTCGGGGTTAGTCCCACCTTTAACATTGTAGATTTGAAACCTTATTTGGGAGAAGAAGATGAGCTTGAGTCAAGGATGACTCCAATTCAAGAGGAGGATGATGATGAGGACATCACTTCTTTAGAGGTACCCGCTGATCCTCCAACCGTCATTCAAGGTCCAATGACCCGGGCTCGAAAGCGACAACTCAATTTAGAGGTGAGCTTGTTCTTAAGCGATACTTTTCATACTTTTGAGAATAGACTACTACCTAATGATGTTATCTTGCTTAGGAACATTGGAGAGGTTCATGAAGGACTTAGAGGAAGTGGTGGAGGTGATAATGACCAGCAAGGGCGTCCAACACAAGCCGGAGGCCCAGTCCAACATGAATTCGAGTCTGCCTCGGCCTTCAGGACCAGTCTGCCTTAAATGAGTCACCTAGGATGCATCCGGACTCTGTTTTTGTTGATCCACATATGGATAGAAAGATAATTTGATAAGGAAGCCAATCCAAGTGGTTTCACATCAAAACCTCTATGGAATCAATAGGAATCATTGAAACAAGTCAGCATTCAGAATCTACCAGGGTGCTACGACACCTTCTTTTGGTCCGTTGGACCGTGTATCGTGTTTGGGCCCATCAGGGGGCGCGTCTAGGGTAGGCGACGACCCTAAGACCTTTATAATCATACGTCGCCGCCATCATTAGGTTTTGGGTTTTGCTTAGATTATTCTGTCAAGAACAGTTTTGCCGTTCATCGGTTTGTGAGATCCCAACTTCGTGAGATAATCATTCATCTGCAATTTGGTTGTGTTCTTTCTTGTTCTTGCTTGTGTTCTTCGTTGCGCAAGCAAGGATTAGCCTTCTTGGCGAGGTCAACCTGGTTCGTGACTTGGTTGATAACTAGAGGAGCTGTGGTGCAAAGATTGCAGGGTTCGATCTTTCAATATAAAGCTGGATCGGTGTGTTATTCTCCGCCACAATGATAGTTACCATCACCTGATGGAAGATCGGGATCCCCGTTTCCATTAGCCTCCTCTTTAGTTTATGACCCATCATTTCTAGGAGCATGATCCTAGGAGTTTTGATCGTGGTCGAGGGATTGGGTGACACAAAGTCGTCAACCAGGGCGTTTGGGCGCGCTGAGGGTTCGGGTGATTCGAAGTCATGGATCTAGGGATTGGGTGACCCAGGCATCGGGCGTAGCCAAGGGATCAAGCGAGATAGACTCATGGACCTAGGCGCCGGGTGCAGCCGAGGCATGAGAGGGATTAGGTAAGAAGGAGTCGTGGATCTAGGCGTCGGGCGTAGCCAAGGGATCGAGCAAGACGGAGATGGACTCATGGACCTAGGCGTCGGGCATAGCTGAGGCATGAGAGGGATCGGGCGAGATGGAGTCATGGATCCAGTTGTCAGGCATAGCCTAGGGATTGGGTGAGATAGAGACAAACTTGCGGACCTAGGCATCGGGCGCAGCCGACGCATGAGAGGGATCGGGCGAGACGGAGTCATGGATCCAGGCATCGGGTGCATCCAAGGGATTGGGCGAGATGGACTCACAGACCCAGGCATCGGGCGCAGCCAAGGCATGAGAGGGATTGGGCAAGATGGAGCCGCGGATCCCAGTGTCAGGCACAACCAAGGTGAAAGGATCAAGATGCCCAAGTGGGGGGAGGTGAATCTGGATAATTCTAAATTTCTTTGCAATAATTAAACCTTATGGTTAGTCCAACTTCACCCCAAGTGCCTAGAAAGTTTTTCTAATGTTCTATCACTCAAAAAGTCTTGCAACCTAAGTTCCAATCCTACTCTAGCATGGCAATTCTATGAATGTAAAGACAAGAATTGAATTGCTCAAAGTAAAGAGAGAAGGAGGAACGCGGCGATGTTTTGCCGAGGTATCGGAGAGTTGCCACTCCCCACTAGTCCTTGTTGGAGCACCCATGCAAGGGTGTAGCTCCCCTTTGATCTGTGCAAGGATCAAGTGCTCTCTACGGGTTGATTCTTTGACACTCCATCATGGTGAATCTCCCACAACCGCTCATAACTTGAGTTGGGTCATCCACAAGATCCACCGGATGATTACCAAGCTCCCAATCACCACCAAGCCATTTAGGTGATGGCGATCACCAAGAGTAATAAGCACGAACTCTCACTTGACCACGACAAGCCTAATGAGAAGGGTGGATGCACACTTTGCTACTCTTGCTTTCACTAATGAGGTTTCACTCTTGGATTCTCAAATCTCAATCACCTCACTAGGACCTTGCTCTTCTTAGAACTCTAAAGGGTGTTTCTCAACTGTTGGAGTCAGCAAAAGTACCCCCTCACATGAATGGAGGAAGTTTTTATACATCCGTATTCAAAACGAACCGTTATGTGCCTCTACGGGGTGACCGGACGCTCCGGTCAGTTTTCTCTGACTTCCAGTGTTTAAGTTGTGACCGGACGTGTCTGGTCATGATTTTCCCTCTCTGGAACCTTACTAGAGTCGACCGGACGCTGGGACCCAGTGTCCGGTCACTCACCTCTTAGTGTCCGGGTGCACCAGACGAAAATACCTTGATCAAATGAACTGACCGGACTCTGCGCCAGTGTCTGGTGACACCGGAACTAGCGTTCGGTCAGCATTTGACCCTCCATTCACTTCCAACTCGTAATCATATGTGAATGAAGTTCACTCCAATTGATCTAAGGACTTTTTAGGAGCTACCTAGTGCCAGATTTAGCAAGTGTGCACCACACCTAACCCACTAGACTCACCTAGGTTAAGCTACCCATCCATACCCCCCTTAATAGTACGGCCAAAGGAAAAACAAAGTCCTAAACTACTCTAAGTGTCTCTCCAACTCCAAACGACACTTAGAACAAGTCCATCTTTAACCTTGTCGTCCATCCTTTGAAAACCAAAATGATTTTGTAGGGGCATGACAACCATGATTTCCTAATCAATCTCCATTACCATGACCTAACTTAATTGCCTCTACAAAACACACGTAGTCTTAGTAATTACGTATTGTCATTAATCACCGAAACCTAACTAGGGGCCTTGATGCTTTCAATCTCCCCCTTTTTGGTGATTGATGACAATACCACCTTGAGTATGTGAAAGAGATGAGGTTTTCAACATGCTTGTTTCATATAAGCTTTTGACAATAAGAACAAAAGAATAAGGCAAGCTTATATGACCCAAGCCAACATAATGTACTCAAAAGATATGAAATAAGCATGAGTACAAGTAATAAAGCTCATTTGCATCGGAGTAAAACGCGGAAGCAAAGTAAATGAGCATAACACAAGTGATATGACATATAAATAATTCAAAGTAGAGAGCACACATGTCAAATATCACAATCACGTAGATATCACTATCACATAAATATATCACATAAATGTAGTTCGATGCATGAAAGTAAACACATGAATGCATAATAGTGTATCACACATAAAAACCAAATATAATAGATAAGCTAAACTCCCCCTAGATATGTCGCTCCCCCTAAGTCTAACATACTCAATTCCTCTCCTTCTTTGGCGTCAAACACCAAAACCTACGGGTCGGTCAACGGGGCTTTAGTGGACGAGTCAGGCGCTGAGGTACGAGGAGCGAGCTGGAACTGTGTGCCATCATCATCTGATCTTGAGCTCTGAGTTGTCTGACCCTCTATAGCTAGAAGCGATGCTAAAGTGGTCTAGGTCGGATCAGGGACTGGTGCGACCTGAGACTCTATAGATATGACTGTAGCAGGCAGCTCTAATGATGCAACTAAAGAAGGGAGCGTCTCTATAGTCCCGATAATAGGTGCAATTATGGAAAGACCCGGGACATGTAGATATGGCAAAGTCGGCTGCCCTGTTAACTCACTAAAGGTAACACTAAGGCTCCTAGAGACTGTAGTATCTGGCACAAGCAGTAAGGAAGTCTGAGCCGGTGTGAAGCCCATCTAAAAAGGTGTGAACTGTGGGGCTGGCACTGGCGAGGCAAACCACTAGGACACCTGCTCTGTAGGTGAAGCAAACTAGGTAGTAGTCTGTCCCACTAGGCTATACAACTAGAGTCATAGAAGTGGTGGCAGGTTGGCCGATCTAGGGTGAAGGCTGTGGAGGTGGAGCCCCAATAGCTATCACAACATGCTGCATAAATGCAAGAAGCTGCTGCTGCATGAGGAGCTGCTACTGGTGCATGGCCTACTGCTGCTGCTATGGCTGTATAGCCTGCTGCTACTGCTATATAGCCTGCTGATGTCGCTAGAACACATCCTGCCTAGTCTGGAAGATTGAAAATGTAGCAGCGGTCTCCTAGGCCTGGCGAGCCTGATCCTACCTCATCCGCTCAAGGATAGTGAGTAGAGCGGGGTCTATCTGTGGTGCAGGTGGAGCTAAACTGGAGCTACTGGCCTCATGGTCATGTCATCGTGGAGGCATATGAGGGATAGCCTAGTAGTCATCATTTGAGCTATCACTAGGGTTGCTCTCGACCATCCCCTCCTACTGAGCATCGAACTGCTCCTCCTCTATAGCTGCTATGCCCTTGATGGTCTCATCCTACTAGGCTGAAGTCTCTGGCACCTCTGGACAACGGCGTGGCTAGCTAGGTGGCCTCACTACACTGTGACGAAGCATCTGAGTCATGTTGTATGCAGGGAACTCTGTAGTAGTACCACTATACTCTACTAGCATCTCTAGAGGCCTCACTATCACTGCCCTATGAATCAAGAATGTAATCTAGTGAGCATAGGGCAACTGTTGGTGACCTCTGAACCACTCTGCAATAGTAGCCTCCATCTTTGATAGTAGGAGATCCCAAATATCAAATATAGTCTGCTGCATTAGAGAGTTCAGTAGCCATAAATATATGTGAGTCATGCCCTCGCGATATCCCATCCTTGAAAGTAGGGTCCTCCTCATAATAGCATCAAGCACTCTAGCTGTAGGAGTGAGGTCTCTGGGTGTCCTGCTCGATCCCTCGCAGAAAGGCTCTGTGAAGCAATGGCGGACTAGATCTGTAGGGGGCACAAGACCACCGTGAGGGCGTCTGGGAGGCTCTATCTGTCCATAGCACACCTCATATAGCCAGATGGTCTGCTCCTAAAGCCTGAGTATCTTGCTGACCCTAAAGCTCATCAGCCTATAGTCTCTGCCTCTAAAAGCAAAATGTATAAATCTATGCTGTGGGTCAATCTAAAGTGTAGCATAGAACTCACGGACCCAAGATAGAACATATAAGCCTATCTGTCTGAGTAAGTCTATCAGCCCTGGCAAGTAGGATAGGTAAGGGTGAATATGCTCTCCAACTGCTGCTACAATGGACTCAATGTTGCACACCCTCTGTGATCTAAATACAGCCCCACTGTTAAGATATGCATGATAAAAATCCTGCTACAGGGGTGTGTAGAAGCCCTCTGATGCACGCTCATCCCACCTCGGCGGAAAACCACTCCTCAAACTGAACAAATCTGAGCTGCTGCACCTGCTTGCCCATGGCGGCCCTCAAATCTAAGTGAGTCACTAGAGGCAGACCCTGTGGTCTAGGTGGCAGACGAGAACCCCTCCGCTATGTCTCTGCCCTTGGTGTCACCTGGGTACGAGTATGACCAGAGCGACGTAACTATGGCTGAGGTGCCAGCTCTGTCTCCTCAGACTACACTCCCTCTAGAGCCTGCTCTGCTGGTTGTGGCTCCTGTTGTGACTCCCCCTGAGGCTAACTCTCATCAATAGCGACACACCATCCTCCAACCATGGTTGTCCCAGCTAGACCACCATGACGGCGCTCAACCTCTTGGACAGCGGCCCTCTAAGTTGGAGAAAGCTGCTCTGCAATCACTACACCACTCCTAGCACCTCCTGTCTCTGCATGCTCTGTGGCTGCTACAACTACGGTTGCTCTAGCTATATTGGCATCTAGATACTTGTGCTTCTTCGTTGCAAGCTTCTTTGTCACCTTGCCTTTTGCATCAGTAGGCAAGCGAGGCAGACGCCTCGGATCCTCATCACCTAGACCACCACTGGCATTCTTGACATGGGCCATCTAAAATGAACTGCTGCCTCTGACAAAGATCAACTGCCAACTGTCACTTCTGAGGCTTGGCCTCGATCCGTACTCGCGAGCTTGGCCCCGAGTTGACTGACAACTACCAAGATGACCTCAGAAACACCGACTCGCTACACGTTAGAATAGATCGGATATATGAATAATTACAATATATCTAGAGATACGAAACCCTAAGAAGCAAGCAATAGATACGAAATTGGAAACGAGGGCTTACTACCTAATGAATCGACGATTCGAAAAGAAGAGGAACGGCAATCGGGGAACCACCGGGAGGCACTATGAAGCTGGGGTTCGCAATGCACAGTAGATTGGCGGCATAGTGATGGCGCTGTTGAGCTACGGGCGGCGGTGCAACATGGTGGCATGCGAGCACGGGCATAGGGCACGAACAGCGAAGCGAGGAGGTGTAGATCAGGGAGGATGCGGTGGTGAGCAGCGGCGCGTGGGCGCTGGAGCAGGGTGGTGCTGGATGTAGAGCACGGCGGCGAGGGATTGCTATGGGCATGGGCATGGACGGCGTGGTGAACGACACGGTGGTGCACGGGCAGCTCTGGCATAGGAAGGCGACATGAGGCTATGCAGCATGGGCGCTAGAGCTTGTGGTGGCTAGGGCACAGGCGCGGGCAATGGCGAGCTCAAGGCGAGGTGGAGATGTCGGCATAGTGCGGGATGTGGGATAGGTCACGGCATGTACGGTGGTTATATGGTGGCCCCCAGCGAGACAAAAAAGGAAACAGAGAAGAAGTCCTGAACCCGCATGATTTCAACTGATCGGACGCTCCGATGGCAACGACTGGACGCTGCCACCCAAAGTCCGATCGATTCTAGAGAGGTCCACAGCCCCTAGAATCATGACTGGATGCTTTCGATCACCACTGATCGGACGCAGCCAGAGTTCGGTCCAACTTGTCTTCATCGTCTTCGATCGACCGGACACAGGAACGCCTTCTGACCAGACGATGGACAGTAGAGTCCGGTCACTCCTTTGTAGCAAGGTTCCTATGAACTGATCGGACGCTAGACATTAGAGTCCGGTGCAGCATTCGATCACTCTTTTCCAGCAAATCTTCAAAGTTCATTCATGCTGCCTGTTCCCAATCATGTTCCAACTTTAATAAGATCAAATAAACACCAATTGGGACTGATGTGAGTGACCTCTCTCAAACCCTCAAAATTTTTAAAGTATTTTGCCTTCGGTTATAATTCTTTTTAAGAAAATAGGCAATAAGAGGGCAATTGAAGAGAAACGACAAAACAACATTCATGCATATGCAATGCAATACTTGAAAGTAAATCTAGTTGCTTGTCAAGTTTGATCCAAGGTTAAGCTTCTTCACTCGTTTTTCGGTGGTTATCTTAACCATGTTAGACAAGCCCTACATGCATTACCATAAATTAAACATGTTGTATATTACAATGCAATGCAAGGGACAACACAAGCTCATTTTCTAGTGAAGTTACTAAAATCAAGAACATTGAGCTCATTCCGCAATCTACAAAATGTTGCCTCATCTAGCGGTTTAGTGAAGATATCCACCAATTGATCCTCGGTCCTTACACCTTCTAATGCTATATCATTCTTAGCAACATGATCTCTAAGAAAGTGATGGCGGATATCTATGTGCTTGGTGCGAGAGTGTTGAATCAGATTATTTGTAAGTTTTACTGCACTTTCATTGTCGCTCAAAAGAGGTACTTTTTCTAGAACTACATAGTCTAGCAAAGTTTGTTTCATATAAAGTATTTGTGCACAACAAGCACCCATGGCAATGTATTCCGCTTTGGTGGTGGACAATGCCACACTATTTTATTTCTTGGAGGACCAAGACACAAGTGATCTACCAAGAAAATGACACCCTCTGGATGTGCTTTTTCTATCAACTTTACAACCGGCATAATTCAAATCGGAATAGTCAACTAATTCAAATATAGCTCCTTTGGGATACCAAAGGCCAATGCTTGGTGTGTGCTTAAGATATCTAAGGATTCTTTTAACGGCAATCAAATGAGTTTCCTTAGGATTAGCTTGAAATCTAGCACACATACACACACTAAACATGATGTCGGGCCTAGATGCGGTTAAATATAACAAGCTATTAATCATAGAGCGGTAGAGAGTTTGATCAACCGTGTTACCTCCCTTATCTAGGTCGAGATGTCCATTTGATGGCATTGGTGTCTTGATTGGCTTACATTCATCTATCTTGAATCTCTTGAGAAGATCATTTGTATATTTCTCTTGAGAGATGAAAATCCCTTCTCTTATTTGCTTGACTTGAAAACCAAGAAAGAATGTAAGCTCTCCAATCATTGACATCTCGAGCTCCTTCGACATCAATTCACCAAACTCTTTGCAAGAGTCTTCATTTGATGATCCAAAGATGATATCATCAACATACACTTGACAAATGAAGATATGTCCATCAAGCTTCTTGGTGAATAGTGTGGTGTTGACCTTCCCAATGGTGAAGCCCTTCTCAATGAGGAAGTCTCGAAGACGCTCATACCAAGTTCTTGGGGCTTGTTTAAGCCCATATAACACCTTGGACAACCTATAAACATGATTAGGATATCTAGGGTCTTCAAACCTGGGAGGTTGATCAATATAGACTAGTTCATTAATAAAGCCATTTAAAAATGCACTTTTCACATCCATTTGATATAGTTTTATTTCATGATGTGATGCATATGCAAGGAGGATATGAATGTCTTCTAGTCTTGCAACCGGTGCAAAGGTCTCTCCAAAATCCAAACCTTCAACTTGAGAGAACCCCTTTGCAACTAGTCTTGCCTTGTTCCTCACAACAACACCTTGATCATCCTGCTTATTGCGGAACACCCACTTTGTTCCAATGACTCTTGCGCCTTGTGGTCTTTCTTCAAGAGTTCAAACTTCATTGCGGGTGAAGTTGTTCAACTCTTCATGCATGGCATTTATCTAATCCGGATCTTGAAGAGCTTCTTCTACCTTAGTAGGCTCAAAGCAAGAGACAAAAGAGTGATGTTTAATAAATGAAGCAAGCTTTTGAGAGCGAGTCATTACTCCCTTTGATGGACTCCCTATGATGAAATCTTGTGGATGAGCTTGTAGTAGAGGTGAATTTCTTCTATCAACCACTTGAGGGGGAGGTTGTGGAGCATCAACATCTTGTGCTTGTACCACCATTTGCTCATGGGAGACATGAGTGTCTTCATTTTCTACTCTCCCATCTTTTTCACCATCTTGTGGCACACTTGATGAAGAAGGTGGATTGATCACTTGTACATCATCTTCATCATCATTAGGCTTGATGTCTCTAATTAGAATATTCTTCATGGCCTCCCTCAATGGTTCATCACCTATATCATCAAGATTCTCATGTGCTCCTTGGGAGCTATTAGATTCATTAAATTCCACATCATATGTTTCTTCAACCAAGCCGGTGGCATGATTAAATACTCTATATGCTTTGGACTTTGATGAGTAACCAACAAGAAAACCAATATCACAATGTCTTTGAAACTTCCCTAGGTGTTGCCGCTTCTTGTAGATGTAGCATTTGCAACCAAACAATCTAAAGAAGGAGACATTTGGCTTCTTTCCATTGAGCAACTCATAAGGTGTCTTGCCAAGAATCTTTTGAAGGAATAGGTGGTTGGATGCATAGCATGCAGTATTGATAGCTTCTGCCCATAGAGCTTCGGGAGTGTTGTACTCATCAAGCATTGTTCTTGCAAGGGTGATCAATGTCCAGTTTTTTTTCTCTCAACTACACCATTTTGTTGAGGAGTATATGTTGTGGAGACCTCATGTTTGATCCCAATTTCATTACAATAGGCTTCTATGTTAGTGTTGTCAAATTCTTTGTCGTTGTCACTTTTAATCTTCTTGAGCTTCACTTCAAATTTATTTTGTGCTCTCTTGCCAAACTTCTTGAAGCATGATTCAACTTCGGATTTGTCATGAAGGAAGAACACCCATGTGTATCTTGAATAGTCATCAACAATCACATGACAATAAAGATTTCTTCCCAAACTCTTGTATGTTGTTGGTCCAAATAAGTCCATGTGAAGGAGCTCTAGCACTCTTGTGGTTGACATGAAAGCTTTTGTAGGATGAGCATTTGCAACTTGCTTGCTGGCTTGACATGCACTACAAAGCTTGTCCTTCTCAAACTTCACATCCTTCAACCCTCTCACCAAATCATTCTTCATTAGCTTCTTGAGTGAGCTCATCCCAACATGAGCAACTCTTCTATGCCATAGCCACCCAAGTGTTGTTTTGGTGAATAGGCATGTCTTCAAGTTAGCATCTTCGGAGGTGAAGTCCAATAGATATAGGTTGTTGTATCTAAATCCTTTGAATATCACTTGATCATCATCCTTCTTAGATACAACAACTTCCTTCTCGATAAACAAGTATTGAAAGCCAAGATCACACAATTATCCAACGGATAGCAAGTTGAAACTCAATGAAGCAACATATAACACATTTAAGATTGAATGATCATTTGATATTGCCACTTTGCCCAATCCTTTAACCTTGCCCTTTGAATTATCTCCAAATGTGATTCTTTCTTGTCCATCTACTTCTTCATCTAGTGAGGTGAACATATGAGGATCACTAGTCATATATTGTGTGCAACCACTATCAATTATCCAATGACTTCCACCAGTCTTGTAGTTCACCTACACACAAGAGATCAAGCTTTAGGAACCCAAACTTGTTGAGGGCCCTTCACCTTCTCAACAAGTGACTTTGCTACCTAAATTTTCATAGGCCTATTCTTGTTGGGAGGTCCTAAGAACATGACTTTCATCTTTCCACTAGAATCCTTTCTAAGCATGTAATGAGCATTGAAAGCAAAAGGTCTAGCATGCTTAGGCAAGGGTTGTGGTGGTGGAGTTTGACACTCATGGGCAAAGTGGCCTTCTTGTCCACACTCAAAACATCTCTTTGGCTTTGGCTTTGACTTGTGTTGTTGTTGAGCTTGAGCCTTCTTCTCTTGGTTTGCCAAGTACCCAATACCACTTCTATCCATCTTCATAACGGTGTTCATTAGTAGCTCACTTTGAAGATGCTTGCCTCTTGTAAATTTGCCCAATCTAATCTTAAGATGCTCTTTCTCCAACTTGAGCTTCTTGTTCTCTTCCTTGAGTGCATCATTGTTTTTCTCTTCCTTGAGTTTCTTATTCTCTTCTTTGAGCTTCTCATTCTCAAGAATCAAGTCACAATCATGATCAAGAGTTTCTAGCACTATAGTGTTGGTGGTTTTGAGCTCTTCAAGATCTTTCTTTAGCTTTTCATTGTCATTCTTGAGCTTGACATACTCATCATAATTATCGGTCTCAACCACTTGCTTGCCGTTGCTACTAGAACTTTGCTCAATGCTCTCAATGATCAAATCATCACATGATGTAGCTATATCAATCTTAACAACATCGTTAGTAGCATCATGTGGCTCATTGGATAAAAATTCTTGAGCAATGACAAGATTATTATGATTAATCTTAGGATTGGTATATTCATCTTTTAGCATATTATGGCTAATGATGAGATCATTGTGTATCCTCTCAAGTTTATCATGTTTATCTTTAAGCTCTTTCTTAGAAGATTTGAGCTCCTTGAGTTTGGATGACATAGCATCATTTGCTTCTCTAAGCTCAACACTAGCCTTTTCGGCTACATCATATTTAGCTAAAAGAGAATCATTCTTAGCTTCTAGCTTGTCATTTTTAGCTCTAGTCTTTCTAATGATATTAGTATATTGATTTAGCAATTTAACAAGATCATCATATGAAGGTGTTTCATATTCATCATCGTCACTATCACTATCACTATCATCATTGTTAGCATGATCATCACCACTACTATCATCATCATTTGATACCTTGTGTTCACCTTTGGCCATAAGGCATAGGTGTGTAGAGGATGATGGCGGTGGTGTCGGTGAAGATGATGAAGAGTCAATCACAATGGTGGCCACCTTCTCATTATCACTATCATCATCGGATGAGCAACTTGATGAATCAATGTCCGTGAGCCAATCACCGACGATGTATGCCTTGCCATTCTTCTTTTTCTTGTCAAAGTCCTTCTTGCCATCCTTCTTCTTATATGGCTTGTTTTTCTTCTTCTCATCTTCTTCTTCATTACTTGAGTCATCTTTCTTGCCCTTGTACTTGTCCTTGTGCTTGTCTTTCTTGGGCTTTGTGCATTGGTGTGCTAGATGACCAAGTTCTTCACAATTATAGCAATCCATCTCCGAGATTGGCTTCCTTCTAGAGCAAGCGAAGAACTTCTTTTTCTTGCCATCAAACTTGATGCCACTCTTGTTAAGCTTCTTTAGCATCTTGGCGATTCTTCTCACCATGAGAGCAAGACTTGCATCATCAATTTCATCATCACTTGAGCTCTCATACTCAAGCCTTGCTTTGCCCTTCTCTTGGCTAGCTTTGAATGCTAAGTCCTTGTATTTCTTCTTAGTAGAGGATGAGCCATCTTGTGATATGATGTGCATGTACATCTCATGAGCATTGATCTTTCCCAAGATTTGTGTCGGTGTAGTGGTGGAAAGATCACCTTGATGAAGCACAGTCATAATATGCCCATATTTGTCAATGGGGAGGACACTCAAAATCTTTCTTACAACGTTGGATGGTTGCATTTGAGTAAGTCCAAGCCCATTGACTTTCTCTATAAGAATATTCAAGCATGAGTACATTTCATTAGCACTCTCTTTAGGAAGCATTTCAAATGAATTTAGCTTTTTCATGACAAGATGATAGTGTTCCTCATGCTCGCTCTTTGTTCCCTCATGGAGCGCACAAATATCCGACCATAGTGCATGGGCATCTTTGTGGTTCCTCACCCGGTTGAACACATCTTTGCAAAGGCCTCTAAAGATGGTGTTTCGAGCCTTTGCATTCCATTTCTCATAATTCACCTTATCACCTTGTAGGTGTGTGGCATCTCGAAGTTTTGGGAAGCCTTGTGAGGTGGCTCTAAGTATTCCAACATCTAGAGCTTCTAAATATGCCTCCATGTGAATTTTCCAATAAGGAAAATCATCCCCCTCAAAGATAGGAGGAGGTCTATCCCTGTGAGACATCTTTCTCTAGGTGGTTAAGCCTAAATACGTGAGCACGAGGCTCTGATACCAATTGAAAGGATCAAGATGCCCAAGAGGGGGTGAATTGGGCTAATTCTAAATTTCTTTGTAATAATTAAACCCTATAGTTAGCCCAACTTCACCCCTTGTGCCTAGAAAGTGTTTCTGATGTTCTACCCCATAAAAAGTCTTGCAACCTAAGTTCCAATCCTACTCTAGCATGGCAATTCTATGAATGTGAAGACAAGAATTGAATTGCTCAAAGTAAATGCTCAAAATAAAGAGAGAAGGAGGAACGCGGCGATGTTTTGCCGAGGTACCGGAGAGTCGCCACTCCCCACTAGTCCTCGTTAGAGCACCCGCACAAGGGTGTAGCTCCCCCTTGATCCGCGCAAGGATCAAGTGCTCTCTACGGGTTGATTTTTTGACACTCCGTCGCGGTGAATCACCCACAACCGCTTACAACTTGAGTTGGGTCATCCACAAGCTCCGCTGGATGATCACCAAGCTCCCAATCACCACCAAGCCGTCTAGGTGATGGAGATCACCAAGAGTAACAAGCATGAACTCTCACTTGACCACGACAATCCTAATGAGAAGGGTGGATGCACACTTTGCTACTCTTGCTTTCACTAATGAGGTCTCACTCTTGGATTCTCAAATCTTAATCACCTTACTAGGACCTTGCTCTTCTTGACACTCTCAAGGGTGTTTCTCAACTGTTGGAGTGAGCAAAAGTACCCCTTCATATGAATGGAGGAAGTATTTATACACCCGTGTTCAAAACAAACCGTTATGTGCCTCTGCGGGGTGACCGGACGCTCTGATCAAGTTGACTGGATGCTCCGATCAGTTCTCCCTAACTTCCAGTGTTTAAGTTGTGACTAGATGCTGGACAGCATCCGGTCAGCACTTGACCAAACGCGTCTGGTCATGATTTTCCCTCTCTGGAACCTTACTGGAGTCGATCGGACGCTGGGACCCAGCATCCGGTCACTCACCTCTCAACGTCCGGTCACGCCAAACAATAATACCTTGATCAAATGAACTGACCGGACTCTGCGCCAGCGTCCGATCACATCGAAACCAGTGTCCGGTCAGCATTTGACCCTCTATTCACTTCTAACTCGCAATCATATGTGAATGACGTTTGCTCCAATTGATCTAAGGACTTTTTAGGAGCTACCTAGTGCTAGATTTAGCAAGTGTGCACCACACCTAACCCACTAGACTTACCTAGGTCAAGCTACCCATCCATACCCCCCTTAATAGTACGACCAAAGGAAAAACAAAGTCCTAAACTACTCTAAGTGTCTCTCCAACTCCAAACGACACTTAGAACTAGTCCATCCTTAACCTTGTCATCTATCCTTTGAAAACCAAAACGATTTCGTAGGGGCATGACAATCATGATTGCCTAATCAATCTCCATTACCATGACCTAACTTAATTGCCTCTGTAAAACACACGTTAGTCATAGTAATTATGTATTGTCATTAATCACCGAAACCTAACTAGGGGCCTAGATGCTTTCATAAGGGATCGGGCGAGATGGACTCGTAGACCCAGGCATCGGGCGTAGCCAAGGCATGAGAGGGATTGACCGAGATAGAGTCATGAATCTAGGCGTCGGTCATGCTGAGGCATTTGGACATGCCGAGGCGTTTGGATGTAGGCGTTGTGCACAACGAGGGATCGGTCGAGCCAGAGTCATGGATCCAGGCGCTGGGTGCAACGAGGGATCAAGCGAGTCAGAGCCACATATCCAGGCGCTGTGCGTAGCGAGGGATCAAGCAAGTTGAAGTCATGGATCCAGGCGTCGGACGTGCCGAGGCGTTGGGCATTCTGAGCACCTAAGCCTCGTTGGGCTTGGTAGGGGTCAGTCGAGTTTCATGCATTACCCTGTCCGCGGTTTCTTGCAATTGGAGAGGATGAGCTAACGTCCCCTGCCTCAATGGCTCGAGTGGTGCACTCGGTGAGCTCGCTAACGGGTACGTTTGAGTGTAATCTAGGTTCGTCATTTGTGATGGGGTCAGCATAGCCCTCATGTGGTATTCCATTGCTCCTTAACCCACAACTCGGTAGATGCCTGGATCGTTCGAGAGACTGACCCGGGTGGCCCGCTGGCCTCCCCTCGATGGAGATTTGGTGGGAATGGTTCGAGGTTAGGATCGAATGAGAAGGTTGAGATGACCTTGTTTGCTTTAGAGCGGACTGGGTGAGGGCCGCTCGAGGCTCATCTGTGTTTTCTCCCCTGGCTCTGTTTGATGCAGGATGGCCTCGAGCCCTTCGTGGGTCGGCCTTTGAACCCTGGTCGGTCGTTGCTCATGTTGAATGAGGCAACTACCGCTTCATGACGCAACATGGAGCGTTGTGATGCATTTAACTGTATATGCGATGCTTTGGATGTATGGAATGAATGAATGCGTGCATGGATGAATGAATGTTCATATAAAGAAATAGTGAGGGTTGGTAATGTTACCTTGATGACTCGAGTGATGGGGTTTGAGGAGCTCCTATCAGATATGTCCGATCGGGATCCACGCTCGTCATTCATGACGGAGTTGGCATGGCTCACATGGGGCATCCCTCTGCTCCTTACCTGCCTCTCAAAGTGTGCCTAAGCTATCCGATTGACTCAGGAAGCCCGATGGTCTCTCCTAGGTGGAGATCCCATAGTTGGGCCTTTTCAAGTCCTGCCTAGGAAGGTGGAGAGCCACCTGCACGCAGTTGCGTCTTCTTTCTCACGTCCGGTGTGCGGTAGTGGTGGGCCATACCTAGGCCATGTCCCATCTAACCAGGCACTGTCTCATCGGGCAGGGTGTGTCCCATCGGTTAGGGTGCGTCCCTTTGTATCCCATCCACATTGAATGGGGGAAGGGAAAGGTTTTTTCACCCCAATCGCTCGCATTTCCCAACTGTTGCGCCTTCTCTTTAAATAGGGGAAGCGACAGGGCTTCTCACCACAATTCTTTGCCTATTCTCCAACTGCAGCCTCTCCTCCTTCCTTCTCACCAAGAGTGTTTGTGTGCCATGGCGGTTCCTAAGTGAGAAAGAGGGTAAGCGAGCGGGAGAACTCATAGATCTATTCGTGAATCCGGAGCGCAATGTTGAGCTAGAGGCCACTCAAGGTGGTGCTAGCCGCCTTCATCGAGAAGGGACTGCTTCCGCCAAAGGAAATGGCGCACTAGATCCTGTGAGAACTCCTTGATGAGCGAGGCCTAGAGCTACAGCGCCTCAATCCAACTGGGGTGCTGCGTGTCGTCAGCTTCATCATTGTCTGTGAGGCCTTCTTCGAGATGGAGTCGTACGTGGACTTTTTCGGCAGATCTTCCCCGAGTGAGCCTTGTCGGAGGGAAAGCCACCTAGGATCGCGCCGGTGGGGGTTTCGCCCCTACAGCTGCTCAGGTCAACCAGTTCATAAAGTTTGATGAGATGTCAGAGACATCCACCAGCCATGGTGGCCATACTTTGGCAGGCAGCGTCCCTAGCCAAGGGCTGCCCTATCTGTATGGGAAAGTCTAGAGCTCCATTTTCTTCTATTGAGCATCTATGGGGGCGACGCCCTTGAGGTACCCGTTGTGCTTCGCCAGAGTCAAGGGAGCAGAACCAGGCAGGGCCTTTGCGAGCATGACTGAAGGCGTGCATCAAGAAGATGTCACCCAGCCTATGGATAGAGTAGAGGTCGGGTCAGAAGCTCTGTCTGAGCCAAGCATTGCCCCATCGAAGGGCGAGCAGCCTTTTATCTTTGCTGGTCGTGTTGTCAGCCGATGCCTCCTAGCGGCCACAGTAGAAGTAGCCAATAGATGTAATAGTTTAAGTTTGTGGGTGAGCCCCCATGTTTATAGTTGCTTTGACGAATACATCATTTTTCGTGTTTGTGATGAATTACTTCATTTGGGGAAGCTTGTCCCATTCGTTCCTTATTTTACCTTAGCATAGCTTTGTTTTTATTCTTTCTTTTTCATACCTATTCATTCCTCCCATAGGCTGCAACCTTAAGAGCCTAGGTGTGGCCCACGAGGCTCAGCCACCCGTAACCATAGGTTGGGGCAAGATGCGATCGGTTGGAATGTTGAAGCAAAGTTACGTAAGATAATTAAAGGAATAGACTACACTTTTGTTCAGGTAAAAAATGTATTTACCATATGATAGTAAACAAGAAGAGAGGTGGTATTGCACCTTCATGGAGCCCCTAAGCGACCCGGGCCAAAAGTGTTTGGGCCTGGGTGCTCTATAGGAGCGAACATTGAATGAAAAAATGGTAAGACTGAATTTTTAAGGGAAGAAACGATGTAACTGTTCGATGTTCCAAGTGTTGGTGAGAATGTTGCCATTGTCGTCCTTCAGTCGGTAGGTGCCCAATCGGATTACTTCGGTCACCGTATAGGGTCGATCCCCGCCGCCTTAGTTTCCTCGAGTGGGCAGAAGGCCATTGAGGAGGTTGGTTTGTTGTAGTCCAGGACTACTGGGGTCGACAACTCCCCAAGCCATGGGAGCTCAGAAGAGTTGATGACAGCAGTGGTGAGCTCGTAATGCTTGCGATCACACGTGAAGGCGTGCGAGAAGGTGCTACCCACAGTGATGATGCCGTTCGGTCCCAGCATCTTCAGCTTCAGGTAGGTGTAGTTGGGGACCGCCATGAAGTTGGCATAGCATGGCCGCCCCAAGATGGCGTGGTAAGACCCTGGGAAGTTCACCACCTCGAAGGTGAGCACCTTCGAGCGGAAGTTGGCTTGGTCACCAAATGTGACGGGCAGGTCGATCTACCCAAGCGGGTATGCCTGCGCTCCCGGGATCACGCCGTGGAAGGGAGAGCTCACTGGTCGAAGCTCCAACCAGGGGATGCGCTTGGTGTCGAGGGTGTCGATATAGAGGATGTTGAGGCCACTGCCTACGTCCATCAGCACCTTGGTGAGGCAGTTCTTGCGGACGATGGGGTCGATGATGAGCGAGTAGCGCCTCGGTCTAGCGATGTGGGACGGATGGTCTCTCTGATTAAAAGTGATCAGAGATTCCGACCTACGAAGGAAGGAGGGGACAGCCATTTCGGTGATGCACGCCTCTCGGTAGCGCACTTTGTGTTGGTGCTTGGAGTAGACGGCATCGGATCCGCCAAAGATCATGATGCATTCCTCAGGGTTGGGGAAGCTGTCTCCATCCTTGCCCGCCGCACCTCCTTTCTTGGCTGCTACCTCCTTGCCCTTTCCTTCTTTTGGCCCACCGGCCTATTGTAGGAAGCGCTTGAGGAGCTTACAGTCCTTGTAGAGGTGTTTGATTGGGTAAGCATGGTTGGTGCAGAGGCTATCCATGAGCTTCCAAAGTGGTCAGGCGGGCCCTGCTAGGGCTGCTTGCCCGTGCGATCAGCTACAGCGACCAACATGGGGTTGGCCGATCGATGTTGATTCTTTTTGTTCTTGTTGCCCCTCTATGTGGAGGGGCCCTCGTCTTGGTCCTCGTGCTTGGCCTTGCCTTTGTCCCGACCTCCATTGAAGACCGCTCCGACTGCCTCCTCACTGGAGGTGTGGTTCATGGCAACGTCGAGCAGGTCGCGGGTGGTTTGGGGCTTTAGGCAGCCAAGCTTGTGGATCAGGGACTCGTAGGTTGTCCTATAGAGGAATGTGCTGATGATGTCTGCGTCAACGACATCAGAAAGGGAGTTGCACGACTTTGAGAACCTGCAGATGTAATCCCATAGGGACTCACTAGGCTCCTACTAGCAGCTCTTGAGGTCCCAGGAGTTTTCGAGGTAGGCATCCGTCCCCTGGAAATTCTTGATGAAGACCCTCTTAAGGTCCGCCTAGTGGTCCCAGGCCATCTGGGCTAGGACTCCGATCGTTGGGTCAGTGACCATGCCTAGGGTGCGTCTCACCGGTCCCCTCGATGGTCTAGCCGGAGCTCATGTCGCCTGCTCTCACTGTTGCCCGATGGATGTCATCATCATGCCGGGCCTGACACCTATTGCTGATGACGCTATGAGCGTCTTGGTTCGGCCCAAGGCATTCGCGCATAGGCGGTCGGTGTGGAGCGGGTGCTGTGTCAGGTTGTGGTGTAGCTTTGCCCTCCTATTCTACACTTGGTGGCTGTAGTGGCGAGCGGATGGAGCGGTGCGACTGGTGCGTCCCCGCTCCCCTAGTGGGGAGAGAGGTCACGACTCGGTGGTGCGACATGGAGCTCTCCGCCTATTGAACGGCGGTGGTTTCCACCAGTGCCCGGAGGTTCCGGTGGATCGCCTGTTCCTAGGGGTTGTCTGGTTCGGGAAGGCCGCATAGGAGCATCACCGCCACGGCGATGTTTTGGCCAGCCCAAGTGAACTTTGGGGATCATTCCCCCCATCGATGATGTTGCGCTAGACCTAGCGGGCGTGACCCTGAGTGTCGCTCACCGGGTTATGCGCATGGGGCGCATCGTGGTGCGCCGAGCACGCTAGCGCAGGTGGTGGCTGGTTCTGTCGCCTTTGTCATAGCTCCTCGCCGTGCGCCTGTGCACATGCGAGGGCATCCATGCGAGGGTCTAGAGGTGTGTGGGTCTGTAGAGACTCTACTACCACCGGCAGCTATCCTAGGGCATCCACCATAGCGCACTCCTAGGACAGAGGGTGGCTAGGTGCCTCAATGTCACTGATGCTAGAGCCATCGCTCTCAACATCGTCATCTATGAGATCGTGGAAACAGGTGGGAGAGTGGTTTGCCATCCCCACAAATTCAGATGTGAGAGGGAGCGGCGCCAGCATCCTTCGGAGCCCCCGGGCGTATGCGTCCATGGGGGATGCAAGGCCGTAGGGGAACCGGTCGCATGGCGGTCATGGCAGGGACAACAGGGTCCCTCCGGAGAATCGGCGAAAGATAGTAAATAGCGAGTAAATAACAAAGCGTACATTACTCACATCAGGGTTTGAGCAGAGCGTATGCTCAAAACAAAGCGCAAGCGCCTCACCGTTGAAGTTGTCAGGAGTCCCAGACCCTACGGAGGGCACGCCTCCTCCGACGGTCACCGGAACAATTGCCTCCTCATGGAGGTGCAGCACACCGAGCCGGTCGACGATAAAGTCTAGGCTTCCAAAGAGGAAGGCCTAGGACGTCTCAAAGATGGGTGGAACCCACATCCCAACAGGTGGGAGTGCGGGAAACTCTAATGAGTCGAAGCGAGTTGCTTGAGCCCGCCATGGAAGAGATGGCAGAAAGATGGGCCATCCGATGACCAAAAGTGTGAACGTACGTGTAACACACCGGGTGTTTAAAATACTAAAACTGTCATATCATCATATGCATTGCAAGGCATTTGGCATTTGGTGAAAACTTTGAGATGCATACACTAAAACAAGTTTATATTCATGTGGTATGTGTTGAATTGTATTGTTTGGCTCAAGTTCAAAGTTTGTTTGGATTTTGAATTTTTCAATAAAACCCCGATTTTCAGCATTTAAATCCTACCCTGAAAATCCATTTCATAATCTAAGCATATTTTGGGGTTGATCCCAAAATAAAAAGTGTAGAGCTTGGCAAGTTAAGCAAAGTTTATTTTTGGAGTTTTTCAAGTTGTTTAGAAAAATTTTGAGTAATTCAAAAAGGCGTAATTCGTTAAATATCCCCTATTTGAATTTAAAAGATCGTTTCAAAATCTAGACCGAATTAGAAGATGGTTATAAAAGAAAGTTGTAGAACTTTTGGTTTTGAACAACTTTTGTTTTTGGAGATTTTTGAGTTGTTATGAAAATTTGAGAGTAATTTGTGAATTTTGGCGAATGGCAATTCTGTAATTTGGATGAACAGTGTCCACCGCCGAAGCTACATGGCCGGCGATCTTCGATTTGCTTCCAGGCGCGGTCGTGGCCGTCTTTGGCGTCGCGCTGGCGCGGTGAAGGCCACAGCGCAGCTTCCTTGAGCTTCTGAGCCGTGTTATTTGAACCGAGGCGCCGTCGTCGTCGTTTTTCTTCTTCCTCTGTTTTTCCCATCGCCACCGCCACAGCTCCGTCGAGCTCTCGCCGTCGACTTAGCGTCGTTGCCGTTTCGGCAAAGCATGCACCAGCTCTGCCGTATCCTGGCGCATCCAGCCAACCCACCAATTCAGCTAGTCTAAGTCAGGAACTCGAGTTGCATCGTCTTCTTCCTCGCGGCCGGCAACTCCTCCGCCGAGCGCGATTCGCCGCGGCCAGAGCTCCACGGTGCATCTTCGTCCCTGGTTTTGGCTGATTCTGTTTCGTCTCGATACTGTGGTGCTTACTCCATAATTGGTTGTTCATTTTGACCACTGCAGTCGCCGGTACACCATCGCCGACGACGTTTTGCTCCGCCGTGATCACCATGATCGTCGTCACGCCTCTCCGTTGCTTCTCCGACCTCGCTCCTTGCTTCAACGCGTTCGGGGTGAGCTGCTGGTGCTTCCTGAGCCATCCGTTTAAGCTTTACAGGTCTCACATCGCCGGCGTAGTGCAGCAGCGCCGTCGTGGCCGCCATGGTCGACGTAGTGCTCGGTTCAGTCCGTAATTGGTCGCGTTAGTGCCATAAATCGATGCGCCTAGACTTGGTGATCATTTTGGTACGTTGGTCGTCGCCGGTGATCTCACCGTCGGCGAGAAATCGCCGGTCAGAGCCGTCGCTGCCGTGGTCAACGTCGGAGGTTGAAGATGACATGTGGGACCCGGGTGTCAGTGACTCAGCGTTCTAAGTGGATTTTCTATTTTTCAGAATTAAATGAATAGTGCTGTAATTTGTTATTTTGTGTAGAATTATTTAGAGCTCCAAAAATTATGAAAATTTTTGTGTGAATTATCTATGATGTATATTATATAAGAAAATTTTGAAATATTGATTTCCAGTATTTTTGTGGTATGATAAAAATTGCTCAATTAATTAATAAATGACTTTCCATGATTTTTCTAGGCTTATTTACTTGTCCAAAAATTATGAAATTTGTTTTGCCACTTAGTTATCATGTAATGAACATTTACTAAAATTTTGAGCTCAATTAGAATAAGTTGATTTATTTCATAATTTTAATTAAATAATTAATTCATAAAAGCAAATAGTAACCTTTAGTGATTTAGGTTTTGTTTGTAATTTTGGATTGAGTGATGACCTTGGCTCATTAGTTGATAATGATCCTTGGCAATTGATGTATGTGTTACGAAAAAGAGTTAGTCTGTTTGACTTGCAACTATACCACGAAGGAAAGTTATATTCAAATTCTTAATTTTTGTATCCATCATCGAGCATCATGTTTCGTAATTCTGCATCATGTTAAACATGGCATTGTTATTACGTGTAGTGAACGAAGGTGAACACGCGGTAGTTAATCAAGTTGTTGAGGAGGTTAATCCGTCTGTTGAGGTCGGGTCGAATACTTGTGAAACGACGCAGGAGCCGGACTTTTCCGTCAACGAAGGCAAGCCCCGGATGCATACAACCCTACCTTGTGTTTTACAAATTAATTTCGCTTTTGCTTTCCGTTACTACATTAAGTGATTAGGAGTTAAGTAAGAGCCTAATTGGTGCATTACCATCCTTGTTATTCCATATTTACCATATTACCAGTTTTAAACTCGTATATGCCTAGTTTTGCTTAGCTATGCGTAGAACGATGAAAGTCGGGTGATTACCTGCCACCTGCAAGTTTTAAATGGAACATCGGTTAATTATGTTAGCATGTGATATGGGAATGTGGAGTAATAAATCTAGACCGGGCGGACTCGGTGTGTGTGAGCCACAAGACATGGAGGTCTTGTGAGCGGGTTCTTTCCGCCTGTGTCGATTAAGGCACGTCCGTTGTTGAATTGCATGAGGTGAGAATTTGTAGTACTAACCACATACTCCGGTAAGCCTGAACTTGGCGATTCTATTACGAGAATGGCTACTCGCGCACTGGGAGTGGAGAGATGGCGGGAATAGCGTGTACCCACGTGGCTATGGGCTGGATTGGTGGAGTACTGTATTCTCGGGTGGCGCGGACCCGTTCTTGTTTCAGAGGATCCGAGGGTAGGTTGGTATATGTAGGTCGGGGACCTGCATATGTCGTGTGGTCTGGAATCCCCAGCTGGGTTTAATCGGTTCGAATCGTCGTTGCTCCTCGGTTATGGAGACTCAACTCACTATTCATCATCGTAGTATTAATAACTAGAACTTGAGAATGGTTGATAAAGGTGTTGGATATGAAGTTTCATGATCTCATTACAGATCGTGTCATCTTTGTATATGATTTTATGAAGTTTAAATTGTTGAAATAAAGAACTTTGTTAAAGAGCTTTTACGCGAAATAACTTCGATTATTGCTAAAACCATACCTTGAATCCCTAAACCTGCATTCCTGAGTTCTATCAGTTTTATTTCGGTTAAGTCTTGTTGAGTACTTTTGTACTCAGGGTTCGTTGACCCTTGTTGCAGGTGAGCCTCATGAGCAGATCTGTTTTGGATCATGCTGCATGACAGTTGTACCTTGTGATGACAATGAGAAGTAAATGTGTGGCCCTTGGGCAGGGCAATCTCCTTGTGTGTTTTGTATTATATTATAATGCCACTCCACTATTTCGTTTTGTAATAAACATCGAACCTAGTTGCGAGGTTTGAAACTACTGTTTTGTAAATTATGTTATTGTAAGACTTCTGTTGTTTTTACTCTGGTATAGATATTTGAATAAATGTTGTAATACTGCAATGACTCTGTAACGTGATCTTGCTCAGAAATCGTGGATGATTCGGGGTTCCCCGAGGACACCCGACAGTCTTTTTAAGTTAATGGAAACATATGCATAAATGTCAAAGGTCGTCGGACAGTGATAGGTGCATGTGGGCCCTATAACTTAGGAGGTTCTGCCACAGAATGGTATCAGAGCGATCGTTACAAGGTTTTTGTTGTATTGTTTTACAAAAACTTCAAAAGGATTTGGATGACTAAATTTAACTTGATAATTTGGTCCAAATTGCTTCTGACTTATCTTGTTTCTTTCTCACCATTCCTTATTTGATTAAAAGGGTCTTGTGTGGTGGAGTAGTAATCTTACTGTGCCCTATATAAAAATAAATGTTGTTTATGTGCATTATAAACTTTGATGTTTTTGTTCGTAAGAACGATTCATGCATCATTATTAATTCACTCGTTACTTCCTTCACCTCTTAGTCTGGAGTTGAGTAGTGAGACTAGTTTGAGTAATGTAATCCATCATAGCTGCTCTTTAGACTTTGATCAAATGGTCTTACTTGGATTAAATTGGTTTCCTACAGTATGGCTCGTGCCAAGATGACGCCCCGTAAGTCCACTAAACCCAAAGGAGTTCCTCGTCACCAACTTGCCTCTAGAAACGATGGTGCTAGCAGTAGCAGTTCTAGGCCTGATCCCCAAGCAGAGATATAGAGGATTTCTGCAGAATTAGCACAAGCTACTAGAGACAGGGCTTTGGATGCTATACAGTTAGGAGAATTACAGGATCAATTGAGGCGTCTCACCACCGCACACAGGAACTGCGAAAGCATGTTAGTTCGTACGGTGGAGGGACGAAATGAGGCTTGGCATAGGGAAAATGTAGCTAGAGCTAGAACTCATGAGCTAGAATTCTATGTAGAAGATTTAGAAGAATATAATACCTATCTACATGAGGAAGTTCATAGGCTTAGCAATCTACTAAACCCGAATCATGAGCCTCAAGCTGATGCCATGGACCCCGGTGTCATCCTTGCCGATGATAATGAATCGGAAGAGGAAGAAGAAGAAGATCCTGAAGAATTAGTAATGATCAATGAAAGTGATGATGAAGGCGGTAATAATTCCGGAATGGATACCGAGCCTGAAGTTTGAAGTAATCACGGAAAAGAGTAGAGTTGTATAATAGTTAGTTATAGTTAAGTTATGTATCTTGTTTTGGTACTTATAGGGTCTGGTGTTTATAGTAGTAAACCCTATGTAATGTGTCGGGAGTAAGCTTTTGTGCAATTCAATAAAGGCTTGTGAATAAAGTTTGGTTTGTTATGAGCAGATGCGTCGTACGCGGGGATCGCATATTCCTGGTACTTCACAAGATGATGATGATATCCCTAACCCGCCACCGATGCCGACCAATCTAGCTGATGCTATCGCTGCATTAGTCAATGTGACTGTGGAAAATTCTCGTTTGCTTTATGAGATGGCTCAAAGTAATCAGAATCAGATGCATGGAAACCGTGGCCGCAATCATAACAGGCATGAGGCTACCTATGTGGATTTCACGGATACAAAACCCCCGGTGTTCACCAAGGCAGATGAACCACTGGAGGCTGATGACTGGCTTAGGACCATGGAGCAGAAATTTGATCTTATTCACTGCACAGAGTTTCAGAAACCGGTGTTTGCTGCCCAGCAACTTAGAGGTGCAGCTGGTGCTTGGTATGCAAATCTGATGGCCATGCAACCCGCAGGCATTCCGTTAACTTGGACAGAATTTCGCACTGCTTTCAGAGCCCATTATATCCCGGAAGGAGTGATGGCTATGAAGCTGGATGAATTCCTAGCTTTGAAGCAAGGAGATCAAACCGTAATGCAGTATGTGGGAAGATTTAATCATCTGTCGCAGTATGCATCTGAACATGTCAATACGGATGCCAAGAAAAAGAAATGGTTCATGAGAGGTCTGAATACCAAACTACAGACAATGATGACAGCCTGTATGAATATCACTTATCATGAGGCAGTAAATATTGCAATTGCTTCAGAGGCAAAGTATCGGCAGCATAAGGAGCTCAAGAAGAAAAAGAATGTGCCGTCTGGACCTTTTGGTGGAAACCAAAAGAGGCAGAGAGTGATTTATCATCCCGTAAACCATTATCGTCCTCCTTATCGTCCGCCGCAGTTCCAAGCCGGGCAACAGTCAAATGTCCGTCCTGCTATAACCTATCCGAACTCACAGTCAACCAATGCTTCTGGTGGCAATGCTCCAACATCCCAGGGTCACAACTATCCGTGTTACAATTGTGGAAGGACTGGTCATTTCTTCAGGGAATGTCCATATCCTAGGCAGGCTAATCAAAATTATCAGAAGGCCCCTGCCAATCAACAACAGGGTCAAGCACCAAACAAGAACCACAATCAGAATGCTCAGAAGGGCAAAGATGAGAGGAAGACAGGAAGGGTTTTCTATATTCAAGCCGGGGAAATTCCTGAAGGAGAGCCAGTGATGATGGGTATGTTTCCTGTCGCCAATCACCCTGCAGTTATACTTTTTGATTCTGGCGCATCGCATTCATTCATCAATAGAACATTTGTCATGAAGTATGAAATTTCAATTGGGGCAACAAAGGAAAGTTTCTTTATACAGTCGCCCGGGGGACGTCTGTGTACTAAGGAAATGGTATACCAGGTACCCGTAAACCTGGGTGGGCATATTTTTCCCACTACCATGATTATCCTTAAGGATCAGGATATAGATGTAATCTTGGGAATGAATTGGATGTATCAGCATAAGGCTGTTATAGATGCTTTGAATAGGACTTTAAGAGTAAGTTTGCCTGATAGTAATTCTCAACTTCTCATCCAACTTCCAACCCTAAGAAGATCAGTGGGCAAGGTTTGTGCGACTGCTGTCAAAGAGATTAGAGATATTCCGGCAGTGTGTGAATTTCCGGATATGTTTCCTGAAGATTTACCCGGTCTACCACCTGATAGGGATGTACAGTTCAATATAGAGTTACAACTTGGAACAACTCCGATTTCTCGGAGAGCTTATAGGATGCCACCTAAGGAATTGGCCGAGTTGAAGACTCAGTTACAAGAATTGATTGAGAAAGGGTTTATCCAACCTAGTTCTTCACCTTGGGGATGTCCGGCAATTTTTGTGAAAAAGAAAGATGAGACCCTAAGGTTATGTGTTGACTATCGTCCGTTGAATGAAGTGACCATCAAAAATAAGTATCCATTACCTCGGATAGATTTGCTTTTTGATCAGTTGGCCGGAGCCAAAGTTTTCTCCAAGATAGATTTGAGATCAGGGTATCACCAAATTAAGATAAAGCCTGAAGATATTCCCAAAACGGCATTTACCACAAGATACGGATTATATGAATACTTGGTGATGTCTCTTGGTTTGACAAATGCTCCCGCTCATTTCATGTATCTGATGAACTCAGTATTCATGCCTGAGCTAGACAAGTTTGTAGTGGTGTTTATTGATGACATTCTAGTGTATTCCAAGAATAAGGAAGAACATGCGGAACATCTCAGAATTGTTCTGACCCGCTTGAGAGAACATCAACTATATGCCAAGTTCAGCAAGTGTGATTTTTGGCTTAAGGAAGTGCAATTTCTTGGACATGTCTTGTCAGCTGAAGGAGTTGCAGTTGATCCCGGCAAAGTGAGGGATGTGCTTGATTGGAAACCGCCAACCATAGTTCATCAAGTTCGGAGTTTTCTTGGATTGGCGGGGTATTACCGTCGGTTTATTCTAGAATTCTCTAAAGTATCAAAACCTATAACTGAATTGTTGAAGAACCAAGTCAAGTTTGTCTGGTCATCAGATTGTGAAGAGGCTTTCCAGACTTTAAAAAGGCTGTTGACTACTGCACTAGTGTTAGCTCAACCTGATATCGAGAAGCCGTTTGATGTTTATTGTGATGCTTCAGGTATTGGTATTGGATGTGTGTTGATGCAAGAAGGCCGAGTCATTGCCTATGCATCTAGGCAACTTAAACAACATGAAGAACACTATCCGACCCATGACTTGGAGTTAGCAGCTATGGTTCATGCTCTAAAGATTTGGCGACATTACCTGCTTGGTAATACGTGCCATATATATACAGACCACAAGAGCTTAAAGTATATCTTCACTCAGTCAGAATTAAACATGCGACAAAGAAGATGGTTAGAACTGATTAAGGATTATGATTTGGAAGTACATTATCACCCGGGTAAAGCAAATATGGTTGCAGATGCCCTTAGTCGCAAAAGTTATTGCAATTGTCTGACAGTGAGAACAATGGGTTTGAATTTATGCCAAGAAATGGAGAAGTTGAATGTAGAAGTAATTCAACAAGGAAGTTTGACCAACATAATTGTTGAAGCTACTATTCGAGATCAAGTTATTGCTGCTCAAAAGGAAAACAAGGGTATATCCCATATCAAGGAAAGAGTCAGGGATGGAAAAGCAGAATGTTTTAGTATAGATGATGAAGATGTGTTATGGTTCAAGGATCGCCTGGTGGTACCAAAAGTTCCTGAGTTGCGACAGTCAATTCTAGATGAGGCACATGCTACTAGGTTATCTATCCATCCGGGAAGCAACAAGATGTACCATGATTTGAAGCAAAGATTCTGGTGGACTAAAATGAAAATAGAGATTGCTAGATATATAGCGAAGTGTGATACCTGTCAAAAGGTGAAAGCTATACATTTGAGGTCTGCTGGTGAATTACAACCATTACCTATTCCATCTTGGAAGTGGGAGGACATCAGTATGGATTTTATTGTTGGTCTACCCAAGACATCAAAGGGATTTGACTCAGTATGGGTTATTGTAGATCGACTCACTAAGTCAGCACATTTTCTTCCAGTCAAGACCATATATCCTACGATCCAATATGCTAAGATGTATTTGGCAAGAATCATGAGTCTCCATGGAGTACCCAAGACTATAGTGTCAGATAGGGGTACACAATTTGTCTCCAGCTTTTGGAAACACTTACATGCTTCGTTAGGTACCAAACTTCTATATAGTATAGCTTATCATCCGCAGACTGATGGGCAGACTGAAAGAGTCAATCAAGTACTTGAAGACATGTTAAGATGTTGTGTCCTTAACTATTCCAATAAGTGGGATGAGTGCTTACCTTTGGCCGAGTTCTCATACAACAATAGTTATCAGGAAAGCATTAGAATGGCTCCATTTGAAGCACTCTATGGTCATAGATGCAGAACATCATTGAGTTGGTCTGAGCCAGGAGAGAGAAGATTCTTTGGAGTTGACCTTGTGAAAGAAACAGAAGACAAGGTTAGGCAAATACAGAATAATCTGAAGATAGCTCAGTCCCGCCAAAAGAGTTATGCGGATAGACGACGGAGACCATTGGTATTCAACAAAGGAGATTTTGTATATCTGAAAGTATCACCAATGAAGGGAGTTAACCGTTTTGGTGTTAAAGGAAAGTTGGCACCCCGATACATTGGACCATATCAAATTTTGGAGAGGTATGGAAAAGTGGCATATCGCTTGAAATTACCTGAACATCTCACAGCTGTGCATGATGTGTTCCATGTTTCTCAATTGAAGAAGTGTCTCCGAGTGCCTGAACAGAATGTTGAAGTTGAAGGAGTGGAACTAGAACCGGATTTAACTTATTCCGAATATCCTATCCGAGTGTTAGATCAGAAAGACCGTGTTACTCGAAGACGGACAATCAAGTTCTATAAAATACAATAGAATCAACATTCAGAAGAGGAAGCTACTTGGGAATCAGAAGATTACTTGTTAGAAAAGTTTCCAGAGTTTCTAGCGTCAATATAGAATAGAGTAATGTTAGTTGAGTTCGGTTGTACAAGTTGTGTTTTGTATAGGGACCTCAGCTGTTTTATGGACAGATTTGGTATGTGTTCTCACGACACATTTCCTTTTCCATTACTTACTCTATGGCTTTGAATCTCGGGGCGAGATTTCTTTTAGGGGGAAGGATTGTAACACACCGGGTGTTTAAAATACTAAAACTGTCATATCATCATATGCATTGCAAGGCATTTGGCATTTGGTGAAAACTTTGAGATGCATACACTAAAACAAGTTTATATTCATGTGGTATGTGTTGAATTGTATTGTTTGGCTCAAGTTCAAAGTTTGTTTGGATTTTGAATTTTTCAATAAAACCCCGATTTTCAGCATTTAAATCCTACTCTGAAAATCCATTTCATAATCTAAGCATATTTTGGGGTTGATCCCAAAATAAAAAGTGTAGAGCTTGGCAAGTTAAGCAAAGTTTATTTTTGGAGTTTTTCAAGTTGTTTAGAAAAATTTTGAGTAATTCAAAAAGGCGTAATTCGTTAAATATCCCCTATTTGAATTTAAAAGATCGTTTCAAAATCTAGACCGAATTAGAAGATAGTTATAAAAGCAAAGTTGTAGAACTTTTGGTTTTGAACAACTTTTGTTTTTGGAGATTTTTGAGTTGTTATGAAAATTTGAGAGTAATTTGTGAATTTTGGCGAATGGCAATTCTGTAATTTGGATGAACAGTGTCCACCGCCGAAGCTACATGGCCGGCGATCTTCGATTTGCTTCCAGGCGCGGTCGTGGCCGTCGTTGGCGTTGCGCTGGCGCGGTGAAGGCCACAGCACAGCTTCCTTGAGCTTCTGAGCCGTGTTATTTGAACCGAGGCGCCGTCGTCGTCGTTTTTCTTCTTCCTCTGTTTTTCCCGTCGCCACCGCCGCAGCTCCGTCGATCTCTCGCCGTCGACTTAGCGTCGTTGCCGTTTCGGCAAAGCATGCACCAGCTCTGCCGTATCCTGGCGCATCCAGCCAACCCACCAATTCAGCTAGTCTAAGTCAGGAACTCGAGTTGCATCGTCTTCTTCCTCGCGGCCGGCAACTCCTCCGCCGAGCGCGATTCGCCGCGGCCAGAGCTCCACGGTGCATCTTCGTCCCTGGTTTTGGCTGATTCTGTTTCGTCTCGATACTATGGTGCTTACTCCATAATTGGTTGTTCATTTTGACCACTACAGTCGCCGGTACACCATCGCCGACGACGTTTTGCTCCGCCGTGATCACCGTGATCGTCGTCACGCCTCTCCGTTGCTTCTCCGACCTCGCTCCTTGCTTCAACGCGTTCGGGGTGAGCTGCTGGTGCTTCCTGAGCCATCCGTTTAAGCTTTACAGGTCTCACATCGCCGGCGTAGTGCAGCAGCGCCGTCGTGGCCGCCATGGTCGACGTAGTGCTCGGTTCAGTCCGTAATTGGTCGCGTTAGTGCCATAAATCGATGCGCCTAGACTTGGTGATCATTTTGGTACGTTGGTCGTCGCCGGTGATCTCACCGTCGGCGAGAAATCGCCGGTCAGAGCCGTCGCTGCCGTGGTCAACGTCGGAGGTTGAAGATGACATGTGGGACCCGGGTGTCAGTGACTCAGCGTTCTAAGTGGATTTTCTATTTTTCAGAATTAAATGAATAGTGCTGTAATTTGTTATTTTGTGTAGAATTATTTAGAGCTCCAAAAATTATGAAAATTTTTGTGTGAATTCTCTATGATGTATATTATATAAGAAAATTTTGAAATATTGATTTCCAGTATTTTTGTGGTATGATAAAAATTGCTCAATTAATTAATAAATGACTTTCCATGATTTTTCTAGGCTTATTTACTTGTCCAAAAATTATGAAATTTATTTTGCCACTTAGTTATCATGTAATGAACATTTACTAAAATTTTGAGCTCAATTAGAATAAGTTGATTTATTTCATAATTTTAATTAAATAATTAATTCATAAAAGCAAATAGTAACCTTTAGTGATTTAGGTTTTGTTTGTAATTTTGGATTGAGTGATGACCTTGGCTCATTAGTTGATAATGATCCTTGGCAATTGATGTATGTGTTACAAAAAAGAGTTAGTCTGTTTGACTTGCAACTATACCGCGAAGGAAAGTTATATTCAAATTCTTAATTTTTGTATCCATCATCGAGCATCATGTTTTGTAATTCCGCATCATGTTAAACATGGCATTGTTATTACGTGTAGTGAACGAAGGTGAACACGCGGTAGTTAATCAAGTTGTTGAGGAGGTTAATCCGTCTGTTGAGGTCGGGTCGAATACTTGTGAAACGACGCAGGAGCCGGACTTTTCCGTCAACGAAGGCAAGCCCCGGATGCATACAACGCTACCTTGTGTTTTACAAATTAATTTCGCTTTTGCTTTCCGTTACTGCATTAAGTGATTAGGAGTTAAGTAAGAGCCTAATTGGTGCATTACCATCCTTGTTATTCCATATTTACCATATTACCAGTTTTAAACTCGTATATGCCTAGTTTTGCTTAGCTATGCGTAGAACGATGAAAGTCGGGTGATTACCTGCCACCTGCAAGTTTTAAATGGAACATCGATTAATTATGTTAGCATGTGATATGGGAATGTGGAGTAATAAATCTAGACCGGGCAGACTCGGTGTGTGTGAGCCACAAGACATGGAGGTCTTGTGAGCGGGTTCTTTCCGCCTATGTCGATTAAGGCACGTCCGTTGTTGAATTGCATGAGGTGAGAATTTGTAGTACTAACCACATACTCCGGTAAGCCTGAACTTGGCGATTCTATTACGAGAATGGCTACTCGCGCACTGGGAGTGGAGAGATGGCGGGAATAGCGTATACCCACGTGGCTATGGGCTGGATTGGTGGAGTACTGTATTCTCGGGTGGCGCGGACCCGTTCTTGTTTCAGAGGATCCGAGGGTAGGTTGGTATATGTAGGTCGGGGACCTGCATATGTCGTGTGGTCTGGAATCCCCAGCTGGGTTTAATCGGTTCGAATCGTCGTTGCTCCTCGGTTATGGAGACTCAACTCACTGTTCATCATCGTAGTATTAATAACTAGAACTTGAGAATGGTTGATGAAGGTGTTGGATATGAAGTTTCATGATCTCATTACAGATCGTGTCATCTTTGTATATGATTTTATGAAGTTTAAATTGTTGAAATAAAGAACTTTGTTAAAGAGCTTTTACGCGAAATAACTTCGATTATTGCTAAAACCATACCTTGAATCCCTAAACCTGCATTCCTGAGTTCTATCAGTTTTATTTCGGTTAAGTCTTGTTGAGTACTTTTGTACTCAGGGTTCGTTGACCCTTGTTGCAGGTGAGCCTCATGAGCAGATCTGTTTTGGATCGTGCTGCATGACAGTTGTACCTTGTGATGACAATGAGAAGTAAATGTGTGGCCCTTGGGCAGGGCAATCTCCTTGTGTGTTTTGTATTATATTATAATGCCACTCCACTATTTCGTTTTGTAATAAACATCGAACCTAGTTGCGAGGTTTGAAACTACTGTTTTGTAAATTATGTTATTGTAAGACTTCCGCTGTTTTTACTCTGGTATAGATATTTGAATAAATGTTGTAATACTGCAATTACTCTGTAACGTGATCCTGCTCGGAAATCGTGGATGATTCGGGGTTCCCCGAGGACACCCGACAGTCTTTTTAAGTTAATGAAAACATATGCATAAATGTCAAAGGTCGTCGGACAGTGATAGGTGTATGTGGGCCCTATAACTTAGGAGGTTCTGCCATAGTACGACATCTTCCCCATGGACGGCGCCAACTGTCGGTGCAAAAAGTGACCAACACGTACATATTTGTAGTTTTGCCATACGTTGTCATCGGACGTGGCCTAGCACTCAATGACATAGGGTTTATACTGGTTCAGGCAACATGCCCTACGTCTAGTTTGAGTTGGTCGGTGACTTTATTCCTAAGCCTAGGTGCTCGAAGTTTGCTGTGGGGTTACAAACGAGAGGGAGAAAGATGGGGGGTGCAAGAGGTCCGGTTGGACTCTGGTCTGAAGGGCCGAGAGTGACAGGAGCTCCACGCGTGCGCTAAGTGTTCGAACGTTTGTTGTTCGTTGGGATCCTTGGTTGTCCGGATCGTGTGTGTGTGTTGTTCGAGTTGTTGTGAACTGATCGATCTTCTTATTGGGAGAGAGCGCATCCCCTTTTATAGATGAAGGGGACAGCCTTTATGAGAGAGAGAGTACGCATGTCACTAAGTCTTGTTGCCTACGCCATCGGGTACAAGATGATTGTAGGCGCCCATAACACTGTTGATGTCAGACGCATGCAGGAGGTTTTTATCGTGTTCTCCATGTAGGGCAAATGATGGTGCCTACAACACTGTTGACGCCCAGAGGCATGTGGGGGATCCTTACCATGTTTGTCATGGTATGGGAGTTGATGGCACCTATAATACTGTAGGGCAAATATCGACGCCCACAACACTGCTTGGGTTTTGATATGCCTGGAAGGTTGTAGGGCACCTTCTGACATGTCCTATCGGTACTGTCCTACAGGTGTACAGGGTATGGTCCTTGGTTTTATGGTTGACTTGAGCGTCCTGCTTTACTTGCTCCGCCCATTTTCCTGGTCCTCACCGAGCGGGCGTCCCCAATCGGTTGGTCCCAGTCGGCTCCGACTACGCTAGTCGGAGGAGAGCTGTAAGCAAAGGTTCGGTGTGTCCCTGGTCAAAGATGTGGGTCAGAGTTGGAAGCGTTGTTGGCTAGGCCTTCCGGTCGGAGAGGCAGGCTAGAGTCGGAAGCGAGGCCTTCCGGTCAAAGAGGCGGGCCAGAGTCGGAAGCAGGCGCTGTTCCTTCTTGGCCAGGCCTTCCGGTCGGAGATTGGATCGCCCTTCTGGCCTATCGTTAGGTTTTTGGGCCAGCCCAGGAGTTGTGTGTCATTCGCAACGTCGTCTGCTGGGCCAAGCCTTTGTTGGGAAGCCGGTCCATGAGGGACCCCGGGTTTATGAACCCGACACTTACTATTTGATGATTTCCGTGGGGGTCAACCGGATCGATAGCAGCCATAATAGCAGTTCTAGACCAGATTTATCAGCTACCAAGCTTCGCTTAGGGTTAAACACGTCCTGACCACATGCTATGTTCAATCAAGATTAGATCAAAACGGCTAAGCTAACTGAGACCATCGTCAAAGCGAGATGCAAATGGAGAAAAGCAACAAGGCGATGATTTGAAGAGATTTAAAGCATATCTGTTTCAATCTTAATCGGGCAGGGGATGATTTTGTTACAAATAGTAAGAAACTAATTATAACAAGATTGATAACTAGCAAATCTATTAAAAACAACAAGAAAACCCTACCGATCTTGATAGATTCAGTCGATAACTAATCCGTATCGAAATTTGTATGAGATACGTGTCGGACCGATATAACCGTACAAATTTTGATAAGAATCGAGGGTAACTTGTATCAGTAATTGTAAGAGATACGAGCCGGACCGATGCAACCTTACAATTAACTGACGATAACTAACTTCTACCAAGCTTGTAAGAGGTCAGACCCAACCGATGCAGCCCTACAAATAAAATATAAGTCACGACGAATACTCATAGACAAACCTGAGGTCGGACTTAACCGATGGCAGCTCTACTTGCTGAAGAACTCACCGAAATTTACTCTACTACTCCTAGGGGGTGGCGTAAGCCGAAAAGTAAAGGTACTGGTTCTTGATTGATCGCTGAGATGTCTGTTATAATAGTCGGGGTTTAGTATTTATACCTAAGACTTGACTAAGAGTCCTGGTCGAATAAGACCGATCACAAAACTTAGAAAAGAAAATGAAACATCCTAATTTAAGATAACTTGGACTCTAAACTTCTCCTTCTGTGGAGATCATCATGTTTTCCTGCTCCCGATCAATGCCATTTTCGTTGTCGGAGTCTCCTTCGAGATGACGATATTATTGAAATCCAGTTAACTCTAAACAGCGCCTTGATCAGCCGATTTGGAACTTATCATGGCTCTTTTCGGTACATTCTGAATTATGGGGTCTCATGCAACGAACCAAATTCTAGTGTCATCAGGTATCTAAATGTAGGCGTACAACAAAAGCTATGTAAGAGAAGTCAAAATAGACTATAATTTAAAACAGAGGGAGCACTTACTACACTTTGGTTGCACATTGAACACAATTTGATGGAAAGAAAATTCACCAAAACTAGGTCTTAGTTATTGTACTGTGTCTTAGAGCAACTCCAAGAGACACTCTATATCCTTCGTAATTGCTAGGAATAGAGATTTTGATAAAAAAATACCCTTCAACAACTTCTTTAATTGGTTATATCCAAATATACTCATCTTTTATTCCGGATTTCTCGCTAGCCAAAGACAATGAGAATGGCTCTCTATAGTGCAAATAAGATATAGAGAAACTGTTAGAGTGGAAAGATATAAAAACCGATTTTTTAATGCAAATAGCTCTCTAAATGATGATTCAGAGAGTGAGCTTTAGAAAGACTCTTGGAGATGCTCTTATATGTAAATCGTCCAACCATATCAATATCAAATTTTCCTTAAAAGGATTCCATCAAATTATTACACAACATGTACTTTCTAGTATGCCGATACTATGCTAAAACTATAATTAAGGCCTCATTTGGTATGACTCTAAATAGCTCTGGCTCCTCGCTATAGTGCATGGATTGGAGCAGACGAAGCTAGTGAACCAAAATAGTAATTTTACCAGCTTCTAATTCATTTTGATAGGACAAATAAAAATATTTGCTTACTACAGTGCACGAAGGAACCAGTGCCAAAGCTAATCAAAGCTTCACCATAGTTTATTTACCTAGAATCCTAGCTTTTTAGTTGGCATTGACAAAGTTTCTAAAGCAAAAAAAAATCCAGAGATGTCTGAGGATCAATCGCAAAATCTAGGCCTAGCATTATTGTCCCTCAGAGCCCATTCTTGGATGGGCCTAACCGCACGTTCTAGAATGGGCCTCGTTAGTTACTTAGACTCCATGGGTTTACTTTAGAATTTAGCCCAAGAAAAAAAGGGCAATCTGTTTGATATGAAACCTTTTCTTTTTCGATAATGTTATGATTAGGGACGCCGGATGCTGCATGGCCTCACCCTGTCCACGCATTATATCCACCACACAAATATTTGATACTCCGCCAGGTGTCTACTTAGACTTATCTTCTCCGGTTCCACCTCGTCTCTCTCCTCCGTCTCTCCGTTCAAAGCAACATGGAGATTAAGGATGTCGTGGAGCTTGTGCATCTCCTCCCATCTCGAACTCGCGCCGCCACCCACCCCACGTGTGTCATCACAGCCATAACCCACATGCCCTCTATGCACCGCCGACAAGCTCCGCGCTACCGCTGGAGAGCTTCGTGTTGCACGCCAACATCCACGCGTTGTCACTGAGCTCTGCGCACACTGCCGCCGGCAAGCTCCACGCCACTGAGATCTGCGCCATCGATGAGCTCCGCACTGGCGACCTCTATGGCATCGAGCTTCGTGCCGACGTCGAGCTCCGCGTCGATGAGTCTCCGTTCGTCCAAGCAGCAAGAAGATGCTACACTGAAAGCATATGTTATAAACCTATGTTTCAAGTATTTCGGTTGTTTCAGCTGCATGTTGCAAGTGTTTCATGTAGAATGTTGTATAAGTAGATCAGGATGTTGTATATGTTGCGAGTGTCTGTTTTAAATGTTTTATCTGTTTTTTCATATGTATGTTGCATATGTTTCACACATGTGTTGTAAGTGTTTCATCCGGATGTTGAATATGCTTTGCAATGGATTTTCAAGTGTTTTAGATTTTTTGCAAGTGTTTCAGATGTATGTTTCAAGTGTTTCATCTGTCCTCAGACGTATGTTGCAAATGTTTTATTTGGATGTTTCAAAAGTAGATCGGGTGTTACATCTCTCTCCTCGCCTTTTGCTGCCTCGCCTCAGTGTCTCCTCCTTCTCCTAGCGCCGGCTGGGCATCCGCTGCCCCCTCCGCCTCTTCTCGATGCTGGTGATGTTCGGGGCGGCATGGCCCCACGTGGGGGCATGAAACGGCACGAGAGATGGTCAGTCCGTCCGAACGCTAGCAGGTCCATTTCTTTTTTCTGGAAGTAAAATAGAAGTGCTCGCCGAGTGAATATCTATCTATGTCCTAATCTATCTATCTATTTATAATGTGGACGGAGAGGGGAGTGTCCAGTGTCAGTTTCAGATTTGTGAATGTGGCTTGGTTGGTGCGTCAGTTTCAGATTTGCGAAGGAAACGATTGGGCTATTGTCGTGCCTCTATGCCTATTCGTGAGGTCTGTAATGGCTGGGCGACAATTATGGAAAGAGTAGACTCCTGATGCACATTTTTATAGCACTACAATAAGCTACTAATAGCCACAAAGAAGGAAGGAAAGTAAGTGGGTTGTAAATTGCACGGACAATTAATGGTCAGGATGGCGATGGCTCCTTAAGATCCGATGGCTGAAACAATGGTGATGACGTGGCACAACATGGGAGTAGAAAAGTAGGATTAGTGGGGGGTTTGTTTTATAAAGAGATATAGATTAGGTTTTATGGAAAATCAAACTCAAAACATTATACTTTTATCATGGTATAGCACACCTGCAAATTTGAATTACCATTAGTTTTTTTTTCTCCCATTATAAGTTTATAACACACGGACATAAAATCTAGTAATTTATTTTTTTCATTTACTTTCCCACAAGTGATTGCGTGCAGACGCCACTGCCTTTAGTTTTTGTTTCTTGGCAATGGGCTTGTCTCCCTTTTTTGGGTACCCTCCCATGAGCAAACTGGCAACCAAAGCGGTGGATGCATGGAGTCCTCGTGCCGGGTCAGCAAACGTGTGATCATCTACCTGATTTGATTTGCCGAAAAGGATGGATCAACAAAACGGACGCCTTTGTCTTTACAAATCACCCCTCCTGTGATGCATAACGATAGTGCTCCGTCCTCCCTGTATACCAACACGCCACAACAAAAGCCAAGCTCCTTCCTTTTCCCTTATTTTTTTCTCCTTCCAGGAGAGCCGAAGCAACGCAGACAGATGGACAGATTAAACGAACACACCAACCGAGTCAATGCCGTTGCGTATACACAGTCGCGAAAGGTACTGTATGTCTGTATCGCAAAATCGTATCCAATGCGCCGATAACAACTGACAGATATAAGATACTTGAATGCATATATATTTTTATATACACACACCATCAGTATTCGCTTGTTTACACACCATCAGTGTCGAGGCAGAGCGTCGCAGTCACGCGCACGGCCACGACCAGGTGTCCCGTATGATTGCGAGGTAGTGGTTTTTGAAATCGTGTCGCTGTCAGTAGGTAACCGGCGCATGCCAGCTCCTCCTCGGATCCTACCGCGAAAAAATGTTCCCCGGTCGCCCATAAAAAACGGGAGTACTGGCTGGAGTGGACTAGCGTGGCGATCCATCGTCACACTCGCACACACCATCCCCCGCGCCAGACCTCCAACAGAAACACGACGCAAGCGCAGCCGAGACGTCCGAAATGCGAGACGCCACGCGCTCCTGAGACGAAACAAGCCTGGCACTGGCCCGGGCGGCTGGGCCTCGAGTGCGCGCGGCGCTGACCGCCTGGCCCCCCCGCGCCCTTGCCCCATCCCGAGCGCGCCGCTTCCCTGAATGCGCGCAGCCCTCTGCCACAACCAGCCGTCACCCACGTCTCCCTCCCTCGCTTGATCTCTCTCTCCCTCGGTCAAAGCCAACACGACAACACGCCAGTCTGCTGGGTAGCTGTCCCCCTCGCTCCCTCCCTCCTTCCACGGCGCCGCTGCCGGCCCCGCGCGCGACGCCCGCGCCCTCTATACCTCGGCCCGCCTCCCTCGTGCCACCGCTCTGCCCCGCATTCCGCGCCCGCCTCGCCACCGAATCGGGCGGAATCTGAGGGGGTATGGGGTCGCCGGGTGCGGGGAGCAGCGGCGGCCACGAGTGCTCCTTCAAGATCCTCCTCATCGGGGACTCGGGCGTCGGCAAGAGCAGCCTCCTCGTCAGCTTCGTCGCCGCCTCCCACCTCGACAGCGACATCGCCCCCACCATCGGTACGCACGGCATCCGTCGCCACGCCACGCCTCTGCTGCGCTCCACCTCCACTCCCTCGCTTGCTGTCCCTCCGCCGTACCACCACGCCGGGCCCGCGTCGATCGTAATCGATTCCGATCGCACCACTAGCGCTAGCTAGCCGCACGCGACTGCAGCACTGCTGCCGTGTCAGAACAGGGCAAGACCTAGAGCCTCGGCGTACGCTCCTAGCAGTAGCAGTGGTACATCACCACTAGGATTCCGAGCTGGACGAAGCCATCTGTGGTGGAGGCCGAAATCAAGACGGCGTCCGTGCGTGAGCCCCTCACTGCCTCACACCAGGAAGAAGATGGCGCCCTTGCTCTGCTGTGGCATCGCCATCACACTCACGGGAGAAATTTGGAAACGCGCCTCAATTATTGCCTCTTCATTTTTTTCTCCACTCCGAGTCTACTATGTGTAGCTCTATTAATTACTCCGCAGGGGGCGGGCGATCCACCACTTGTGCCAATTCTAGTCTCAGCGTCGGATCGACCACGAGCGAGACGGCCAAGTTTAGTGAGCAAAACTTCCACCATTTTTTAATGTCGGAGCTGGCTTCTGCTCTTGTACTGGGAGTTACTGCAATGCTTGCACCTTTCTTCCTGTCAGTTGGGGGGAGTTGGGAAAATTTCGCAGATGCTGTCACTGCTGTACCTTGCACTCTTGTGCACAGGTGGTTAAGTTAGCTTGGATAACTAGTTTACAAATTATGCTGGTTAGATTGGTTCCCTGATCCCACTTTCCCTTCCCTCGTGCTATGCTGTACCACTAAACTTTAAAAGGGCAATGGTGTTTTTTTTTTCTTTTTCAAACAAAAAAAATACAGGTAATCATGTCTAAAATAATATTTCAAAAGAAGTGGTTCACGTGCCCTTAAACCCGGCTTGATCCGCTTCTTTTTTCATCCGGAGTGTTTTCCTCTCACAAATTCCTCCAGATTCTTCCAGATTTCTCCAGAATTCCTCCAAGCGAACGGGCTCATAATATGCTGAAAATAGCATATACTCTTTATGCAAGAAGACCTGATCGCACACAAATCTTCAAATAAAATTTGTTATTTTTATTTCCTGGCGCTGTTTCAGAAAATTTCAACTTAGTATTGTAGTTTATATGCTATCCACTGAGGATGGTTCTGACATGCCAATTATATTTTCCTCCGCGATTCCAGTTTGGTACTTCAGCATTTTTCCGTTTTGCATGCTTCTGGTGCGTGACACTTTTATCTAATTAAATGGCATGCTGTCTGAATTTTGTTACTTGTTGTCAGGTGTGGATTTTAAAATCAAGTTCCTTACAGTTGGTGGAAAGAAACTAAAGTTGACAATATGGGATACTGGTAAGTACTTAGATTATGCAAAAAATATCATTTTCTGTTTGTTATTATATCTCTGATTCTTGATGGGAATACACAATACTAGCAAGGCTGTTTTGCATGCAGTTTGGTATCAGCATCAGAACTTGTTGGGCATTCCAACTTTGCTGCTAAATGCTTCTGTTTCTACTCATTTTAGAATTCCACCCTTTTCTGCTCTCATTACTGTTAGTGGTTTGAGAATCAAGGTTTGCTTTTCAGCTAATATATCTGGTTTCTTCTTCCATGCCTGTCCTTACATCATGGCTATAGGGGTTTCTTATTCACAGATTTTAGCTACACTTTGCTGCTTTGCGCCTAAAATAATTGGCTACTTTCGCCATGTTAGAACTCACATCCCTAAAATCATTGCAACCCTAGGTTCCATTAATATTAAAAGTTTTGTTGTTTAGCCCCACTAACTCCTTTACCCAAAGGTATCTCAGTGCTTCACCATGTTACCTCTGTCTACTTCTGCGAGAACTTGAAGGTTTCTAAGTTATCTATTAACAGCATAAATTATGTTACGTTGTTTTCTGATATTTTCAATATTCCAAAAAACTTGGAGGCCTTCGTGTGCTTTTTGTTTATGTTTCTTTGCGGGTTGGCTCTTTCTCGAGAGCTTGTGGTTGTACTGTAGCCTATTGAGGCATGTGTGCCATGGAGGCAAAACCTTCTGCTCTTTTTTCCCTTACTTCAATGCAAGGCAGAGCTCCTGCCACTTTCTTTCAAAAAAATAAATAAATACTTACAATGCTTTGCAGCTGGCCAGGAGAGGTTTAGGACAATTACTAGTTCTTACTACAGAGGTGCTCAGGGAATTATTCTAGGTAAGACAATATTTTTACTACAAGTTGACTGCTTAAATATATTGGAACATCACACTAGCGTCATTTTTTATTTGGAAACCATATCCATATCTTTGTCATGTTTCGTCATTTTATGAATTGGATCTCTGACTTAACTTTGGACGATAATTCCAAATGGTTGCATCCCATGGACAATTTAGTTGCTACATTTATGGAATCTAAATACCTCTTATGATTAATTTTAGTGGTGAATAGTCTAGAGAATTTTTGGACGTTTGGTCCATATTCTTATTTTTCATGCTTTAGTTATTGCATTTTATCTGAATCCTTCTGCCTAGGTTGATGATGTCGAAATGCATCATGATAAAGTAATGGAAGTTTTGCCTATGGAATTTCTATCCGGCCCTTCATCTTGTTCTTTCATACTTGGATTATTTAAGGTCTAATGACTTTGTATTTCACTCCTAGTATATGATGTCACAAAGAGAGAAAGTTTCTCAAATTTGTCTGATGTTTGGACTAAGGAAATAGAAGCAAACTCAACAAACAAAGACTGCATAAAAATGCTTGTTGGAAACAAAGTTGACAAGGTACCATCTCTGCCAGGAACTTTATTGTTATTTCTTTTCTGGAAACTTTTTTTTTTAGGAAACTCTTTTCAATGTTTTCTGGAAACATTGTGTCTCATCTAAGAATTTCTTAATACCTGTTGTTGCTACGCAAGTGGCATCTATACAGTCTTTACTCTTTTACTCCTTTTTAACCCCTAACATTCTGAAGTTCTAAAAAGTAAAACTGATGGGCTCTTTAGGGGAGAATAACTACATTTCCTACTTCCTATTTTTTATTTTGATGGTCTCATCTTGCAGGACGATGAAAGGATGGTCACAAAAGAAGAAGGTCTTGCTTTTGCTGAAGAATCTGGATGTCTGTTTCTTGAGAGCAGTGCAAAAACACGAGAAAATGTTGAGAAATGTTTTGAAGAACTTGCATTGAAGGTATGCTTGGAGAAAGATATTAGACACATAATGTTATCCACTTAAAATCCTTCTTTCTTTTAAGGGGTCAAGGTGGGGGGAGGTGGTTATTTTGCCAGGGATTGGGCCGGGAGCCCTGCCTGGATATGGGCCCCCCTAAAGAGGCTCTATGATTTGGTGGGTGCAATTAATTGCATGGGCTGCTAATGTTCCCATCGTCAGATACCTTATGGCACCATTCACACCGAAGCTTGAGACATTAGTTGGTTCTGATTAAACTAGTAATTCAAATAACCAAACAAAAACCCTATTACTCTACAGATAATGGCCACATATAATTCTTTACGCTTGCTTATGCTTTGCACAGTTGCACATTTGGTGAGGTGTATTGAAGAAAGTGCAAAAATTCCCATAAAAAGCAAATGGAAAATATTCCTGCATGTTAGTGCTACAAGAAACGTGGCTGTTGCTGTTCCTAAATGGCATAAATTCATTAAATGACTAATACACGGAAGTAGATGTTTTCTTCTTTGCTGCTAGAAACCTATTTTATGTATTGCGTGAACTAACTCAGGATCTTGCTGTTATCATGCAGATTCTTGATGTCCCTAGTCTCCTGGAGGAAGGGTCTTCTTCGGTTGTCAAGAGGAACATCCTGAAACAGAAGCAGGAGAGTCATGCAAAGAACGGTAGTGGATGCTGTTAATAGATGTGCTGATCCACACGACACGGTTTGGCTGTCTTCGTGTGCGCTGCCCTGATGTTCTGCTGTACATGAGTTGTATCTAGATGGTCTTGTGAGTAAAAAGGGGTTAAAGAATCAGCTTTGTTTGGGGGTGGGGGAGTGGGCATAATTGATTTGTACAAAGGACATGGCAGTTTGGTGTCATTGATTTGTTTTTTCCTCATCTCCAGTTTAGTGTAGCAATTTTGTTGTCGCCCTAGCAATGGAAATATGGAATCATCTCGTCTCTCTCCACAGTATTGTACTAGCTGGCCTGCTGAGGCAATTAGCGTTAGGATTGGGCTTACAACGCCTAGTAGTAGCGCCGATGGTCGGTAGCAGCACATGAGGAAGCAGGCTAGTTTTGGTTTGTGGTCGTTGCGTTTGGGGTGGACGGGGGATATCAGTTTCTACTGTTGTTTGATTGGGGAGTAAGTGGGATGGCTTGGTATAAAAAAAAAATCTTAGGGATACAATCATTCTCTGTGAGGAATATGTGTCTTAGATGCTAAAAAAATAGTTTAACTTGAACCAGACTTGGAATTACATCCTTTCTGGCATGGAGGGAGTAACAACGAAAATTCTCTTGCACCTGCATCGTAATGGTAAAAAGCAAATGCCGAATAGAACTTGGCTCCCAAGTCCCAACCTTAGATTCGGCCCTTTTCTCTAAAAAAACATAGGTTAGGCCCATTGCTATGGGTTAAGAGAAAATTAGGATCGAGAGGCCAGGTGATTATAGGCGAACTGAAGGTAGCTTAGTTCGTTGGGTCCTTCACTTAGGTTCAAAACATCAGCTAAAAATGAGTGCTCATATTTTTTCTATATTTATTTTAGATTTTAATGACGCTATTTTTGCGGGAATAGACGATATACTCATCAACATCCAGACACCTGTGATTAGCCAATCTCAAGATATGCTAGTTTAATCTTTTTAGAGATGCTCAGAGGTGAGATTATTTTTTAGTGTTTGACCACATAGCTGTCGACAACGAGGTACATATGGTTTGACTAAAGATGACAACGGGTCACGATACCCGATACCCGACGGGTATTTGATCCATTAGAGGACGATGATGGGATCATATCTTTACCCGCGGGCATCTAAATGGGCAAGAATCCATCCCCGATGGGTATAGCGGGTACGGGAACGTTCCCTGTTTACCCGTCCCCGTTACTCGTTGGGGAACCCGACTATTTGAGCTGTCATGCGAGTATTAGACCCAAAGAGGCTCAACATAGGTATTTTGGCCTAAATCTGAACAATCATATATATAGTTTGTGTGTTTTAGGAACCTTAGTTCAATTTTTCCTCACCATCTCCACCAGCAGCACAAGCACACCTGCCTCACGAGCGCTCGTGCCCCTCGCTTCCTCAGTTCGGTCTCTCTGCCACCTTTGCTCGTCCTCCTCGCAACCTCATTTCTTCTCCTCGGCATCTCCGAGACTCCGACACTTATACTCGGCTGAAGAAGAAACGTCTCTGATTGCAAAGCTGCGACCCCAAGTGTCATTGTTTATCGGGTATGCAGTACCCGTCGGGTATCTGTTACCCAACCGATGCCCGACGGGTATGGGGATGAGCAATAATCTATACTCGAGACAGTTAACGAGGATAGGGACGGAATAAATTCTTCGTAGCGGGAAAGAGAACGTTCCGGCGATACCTAATGAGTACATCCCCATTGCCATCCTTAGGTTTGACAATCTCGAGATACATATGCTTGTTTAGTTTTTCAAAGCGCTTACGTTCATGTGAATCTGTTCTGATTCGCAAAAGAAAGATGCAAGATTATAGGCTGATCAATGGTAAGCCAACCAGTGAGGCAATAGGGTGACAACTGACAAGTGGACGGCAGGACGGGCATCGCGTGAAGGGCAGCAACCCATTTGGCCGGAGAGCCTAGTGCCGATGGTTGAAGGCTCTGTAGCGGTTACTCACCGCCAGAGGAAGAAAATAACGAGAGTTTACATGTGCCTATCGTTTCACATTTTAAAGAACCTTTATATATTTGATAAGAGAAACACCGGGTATCAAGTTCAGTCACAGGATATGAGAATCCGAAGTTAACCGTTGGAACAGAATTTATTCTTCCACATAGTCTCTCGGTTGGTCATACAGTGAAACCCCCTTGCCACGCCCAAGAAAACGTAGCTTCTCATTCCGTTCGTTGGCCCTAGTAACGGTGGATGAGATCGTTAAATGCACCCGGATTCTTCGCGAAGTGATCGATCTCAGCCTGCGGGGGAAAAAATGCCGGAATGGTGATGGAGTCTAAAATGTTTTCGTACAGAATATTTAAAATTAAAACAATAAAAAGAGATTAAAGCATGCTAAAAGAAAATAAAATTAAAGAATGCTGACCTTCCGTATAGCTATCGCAGCTGTGACAAGTTTATCACCAATTAATTCATGCAAAACCTTATCTGCAGAAAGCGCTTCTACAGATTCCTGCAGGTTCTGCGGTAGCCTCTTCAGTTTGGAAGCGTGATCAGAAGGGTTTGATTCTGCAAACAGCACGAATCACATAAGGTATTTGCATACTGAGGTGATGATGTTTTCTTCTAGACATATAGTACTTCATCCAGTACCGAACGGCAAACGCTTGTCACTTATCGGATCAAATGTTGTTAGGATTGTTTCCAAATATTACCGACAAGGCCAGGCATAAGGAATTCATACCAATTGGTTCGGGCAACTTAAGGTCTCTTCTTAGCCCATCGATGCCGGCAGCAATGATAGCAGCAAGACCCAAGTGCGGATTTGCGCAACCATCGAAGGATTTGATCTCGAAGTTGCTGACTAAATCAAGAGGCACACCAGGTGGGCATGCGGTTCTTAATGGAGCTTCCCTGTTCTCTTTCCCCCAGCATTGATAAGCTCCACTCCAAGTATCTGGTTGAATCCGGTCATAGCTATACACACAAAAAAAAAATATCAAGTGAACCTGATAATTAAATAGGGAGCACATAACATACTGTTGAAATGGTTTCATCAGTACAGTTTCCTGGCATTTTGTCAGAGGAGTAGCAAATTATGCTGTCTGGATTATAGGGATAAATGAATTGACATCTTGTAAATATCATGCAGCTTATGTGAGAAACAAAGAATGTCTTGAGTTATCAAGATTTCAATTGAATTACAGGGCATTCTTAGAAGCGTTAATAGAAGACATTACCTGTTTGGGTGAGGAGCAGTAAATGCCAATATTGATGGAAGATGATGATACACTCCAGCAAGGAACTGTTGTCCAGTTTTTGACATTCCATGAAAATTATCTTTACTTGACCCCATAAAAACATTCTGACCATTCTCCCACAAGCTCAGATGCACGTGAGAACCAGATCCAAGATCATTCAAATCAGGCCTGGAAAGTGTCCAGGCAGAAGAAAGAATCAGATATCAAATAAATAGGGCCTGTTTGGTAGGCTGCACGAGGGTGGCCCGTGAGGATGGACTGGGCCAGAGCAGATATGAGCAGGCTAGGCTGGGCCGCTGGGGAGGTGCAACCAGCTTTGTTTGGTTAATGTGTTTAACCAGAGCCTTGCTCCCCATGTTTGTTTGGCTACATGAGCTGTGGGCCATAGCTTGTGAGCACGGGTCGATCATAGAAGAAAATAACCTCATTTCCGTTTCCCCAGGTGCAGGCTTTTGGCTGCTTTAAGCGGCATGCCAAGCCTGGCCCGCCAGGCTTTCCAGTCTACCAAATACAAGAAGCTGCAGCCCGTCAGCCAGGCCGCTCGTGCAGGCAAACAAATAGGCCCATAAAGTTTGAAATGATTGGTGATCATCCAGTATGGACCAAGTATAGCTCATATTTCAGCTCCCTTCAGCACCAAAAGAGTTTCAACTCTCTTTTGCATGGCCAAATCTGTTCACAAACATTTTGCTACTAGCACAAAATGAGGTAAACAGACAAATCCATTCTATGAAGCTAGTACTTAAATTGTTTCTGTTTAATTTAATAAATTGTTAGCTTAATTTCACTTTACTGTTTTTCACCTATGGTCACAAGATAAGTTAGTCTCCATTATCGAACCATAATGTGGTGAAACTTAAATGAGCGGACCTATCTATGTTGATCCATAACTTACTTTGGAAGAAATGTTGCTAGCAGTCCATGCTTTCGAGCAATCGATTTAATAGTCTCACGGGCATATATGAGTTTGTCAGCCGCAAGAGTGCACAAGATATACTTCAAGGCTATCTCAAACTGCCCTTTTCCAGCCTCAGCGTGCAACTGCCATTTTTTAGAGGAGAGGGGGGAGGTAGAGGTACACAGAAAAAAATCAATCAAGAAATCATTGCAAATGAACTAATAAGTTTGACATCAAATGTTGTACTTTGACATGAAATTTTTGCACATGACAAGTGTAAAGCCCTTACCTGCTCAACAATAATGCCTGAAGCTTTGAGGGAAGAATATACTTCTTGTAATATGGATGATGCGCCATCAAATGCTGAAGTTGAGCAGTAATTGGTATTATCATATGGAACCCACTGCTCAACTCCATCACTGCAGAGATTTTCTATTCAGATCCATAAAGAATAAAAAAGGTTTTAAAACTTTCAATAGGAAACATAGCCTGGAAGAGCTACCTTACTAATTTTCTGCGAAGAAAAAATTCATTCTCAAAACCTGCCTTCATTGTCTGAAAGGATAAATAACTAAGCATGAATACCAAAACAAATGCAATTTAGAATCCATGAGGCGAAACGGCCTTCGAAAATTTAGATAGGAGAAAGTGTGGATTTATTCTTACCACATTGAACTCATCTAGCAGAACTTTTGTGACTTTCCTCAAGGCATTTCTAGGACAGTATTCCCAGCCTTCTCCAGGCCTTATTTGCATGTCAGCCATCACCATTTCCTCGCGTCTTGACCTTGTAACAAGAGTAATCTACCATTAACATAATTAGAAGTGAGGCTTCTACAAACATAAAATTTATACTAGCATAACCAAGCCAACTTTAATAGGTATATTAATATTATTAAAAGAATAAAACATGATGTCTTAATGCATTTGATGAATTAATATGAACTAAACAAGAAAACAGAATCACTAGATGGGCACTTTTGAGTCCTGCCCTGGCCCTGGTAGTTGTGTCACTTGCTTTTGTCATAGGCTAAAAGTTTGTGCTTTCCCTAAGTAAGGTGGGTGTGTTGTGTTATGGGGTTTCTTATCTCTGTGTACTCATCTTTCTTCTTAATGAAATGATATGCAGCTCCCCTGGGTGTTCGAGAAAAAAACCAAGAAAATAGAACACTCTTAACCATAATGTAGCAATTGATTTTTAGAGTTATAACATAATTTAGTTTTTTATTTTACAAGAATATATTAGGTGATTACTAGTAAAGGAATGAGACTGGCATGCTATTTCAATATACCCTATTCTAGTACTCTCTCCGTTCCAAATTTTAAGTCGTTTATGTATCTAGACATAGCATATATCTAGGTGCATAACAAAAATTATGTACCTTGAAAAAACAAACAGACTTACAATTTGGAATTGAGGGAGTAGTAGTTACCCATATAATTAACATAGGAACTTCAAATGCATAGATATGAGAGAGGAATAGGTGAATAGCAACAGAATGTAAGTCAGCATATCATTGATGTGGAAACAGGAGTAAGCAGAAGACAATAAATAAGAAGAACGAAAACAAGTGTCACAATGGGTGTGTCAACTGAAGTGTACTTAAGAAGGAACTGGGCTGAGTTCAATTGGTGTGCACTCCGACCAACCAGGTTAAAGTCCTCTTCAACACGAATTTAGGTGGTTCTTTCTTCATGTTTACATTCACAATGCCACATTGTTCCTCCTAGATTGATCAAGTTATTTAAAAAGGTAGTAAAGAATGTGCAAAACAATCAGAAATACCATGGGATCCTAAGAAGTGTTGGCATATCTGGTACAAGTCTGATCTCGCCTACACCAGTAAGGTTAGACCCATCTGCTGGGCCATCACAAAATGAAGTCATTCCCATTGCTGCAAAAGTCAGACCAACACCCTTATTCCTTGTAATCTCATAAAATCGTCCAGCTGGCACAACCTGGAAGAATTCTTTGAGAAGTGAATAAAATATGATGTACTATTTTCTCAAGACTCAGAAAGAACACTTGCAACTATAAGAACATACTTAACGTGCTATGTTGGTTGTAGGTGTAATATGCTGGGCAAAGTTCATTATACAAGCGTATATAACTTTGTATGGAGCAGATAACAGTGCAAGAGAAAAATCAACTGATAACTTTATTTTCCATGGTAAAACTAACAGAGAACTTTATTGATCCATGGATCATGAGAAGTATCAATACTTCGCATCATATTGCAGTATGTGGTCAGAAAAAGGTACTTACGCGGCATCTATATTGACCAGAAGCATCGCTCCAGATTATTCGAACAAAGAGCACATCTTCTTCAACAGGAAGACAATGACACACTGTCACCAACTATGGTAGTTTCATGATTTATTGATCCGTTGACAATATTTAAATTGTACAAATGCAATGCATTTCTTCTAAAGATGTCCTCAACAGCTTCGATGGCTTCCTGAATGCTAAGGTCTCCATCTTCACATGCAGCAGATAGGACACGATAAACAACATCCCGTGCCCTTTTTGCACCTGTGAATCAGCACAATGTATGAATCAAGAAATGAAACATTAAAACAGCATATATTAAATACATATTCAATATGTAGATACACCCTTCCATGGTTCACAATACAAACCGTAGCAAACATATCTATAAATCAAAATCCCATGAACCAAAAAAATTCCTTTCTAATCTCTTTGTTCATGGTAAAAAAAAGTATTTTTGCTTATCCTAATGTAAGCTACCATTCGTGCACCTTGATTTCTGATAAGATATTTAACATTTGTACCAATATGCAATGCTCCTCGATCATTTTATGAACTATATAAGATGATGAATGTACCTAGATAATATGTCTCTGGAAAAGCATATCCATCTGTACTGAACATGACCTGAAAACTTTTGCAAATTAGAAATACCAAGCAAAGTGTACCTTGACAAGTTGAAATACATAGGTTGCTCATATCTAAGTGGCAGCAAGACAGTCACATTCATCAGGATATATATATAATCAATCAAAATGGAGTAATGTTACTAAGGTGACATGATACTGAATATTAAAGAAAAACACTAACATCAGTAAATTGAATGTATTGTAGCACAAAGTAGGAACAAGATACTTTGTAATGCCTAAGATGGAAGGTCTGACTAGCCATCACTGAATTTCTACGGACAGCTTCCAGGATAGGTACTTGTTATGATGAAAGAATCACTACTGGCAGGAACCAAGTAGCGTACTAGCACTAGCAATTTTTTTGAGAATGTGCATTGCACGTGTGTTTCATCAAGAGAAGTGGGAAGTGCAACAACGCATCCAAAACAGTACAGCAACACAAAGGGGGAAACAAGAAATTAAGCTGAAACAAAAGACTAAGAACTACAGGTGTAGAGTTAAAACTGAAATCCAAAACAGAAACTGAACAGGAGAACAGTACCACTTCCCACCGACTGCAGCCAGTCACAGGATATCAAAACTGACGATCAAACAAGGAAGGCCAAGACAATGAGAAGAGTACTTCATTTTGATTGACTATATCAAAACTGACAGTACTTTGCAGATTGGTGACACAAGACGATGAGAAAAGTTAAAAAGGAGTGACCACTTTAATTATTCTCGGTGCCTGGATTATATGGAAACATAGGAATGCATGTGTGTTTGAGGGGGCATCTCCATCGGTTAACACAATTTGGAGTGAGCTGAAGGACGAGCACAGCCTTTGGTGCATGGCTGGTGCGAAGAAACTACAAGGGCTAGGACTTGCACTTGGAACCTAGGTCAGTTTGGGCTAGGTCGAGTCGTGTTTGTTCGCTGTGTTTGAACCATGAGTCTGTAAATGTGTTGACAGCTAAAAATGTCATTTTTGACATTTTGTCAATATGCATAATGGACTCCGCCGTTGAGTTCCTCTCGTCGAGATGGTCAAAAAACATATATGGAATGTTCAATTTGGAATCCGGATGAAGGAGTTATGCCCTCTGGAAGGCTTTCTGTCCTGCGCAAGTCAGAACTTCCGACTTGCGCAAGGTCAGAAGTTCCAACCCAGGAGAATCCAAACTCTTCCAAACTCGTGGAAAACTTGAAGATTGCGTCTCGGAAGGGTTTCCTACTGGGATAAGACCACCCCCTCTATATATATTGGAGGATCATGGCCGATTGAGTTATCCAACATCCAATTGATCTTTTTTACATCTATTATCCTTTTTACCCTACTTTTCCAATCTCCTGTCGTTCGGCGGATCTCTCCGCGAGATTCGATGGCGTTCTAGTTGGCCTTGCCGATCCTAGGACAACCTCGGCATGCATCTCCCCGACGGGTCTCCCCAGGAGGTGTTCTCGAGATCTATCGGCGAAGGACGGGTTTCAATCGGCCTAATCGATCTCTAGATCGGTTTTGTTGGTCTTGAAGTTGCTCGCTGCTTTTGGCGTGTGCGACCTCAGGCGTTCTAGCCATTGCTGGTGTGTGATCCGAGATCCAATTCGGCGTCAACAAAATGCCTCACTCACAAGACTTGGATGAATTCTATAATTTTTTTAATAAAAAATGCATAAGTCTACAGCCAAGAGTGGCACTCAAACAGAATGGTCATAACTTGTTCATAAGCAGTTAAACCCAGACTAAGAAGGTCTGCCTATAATATGCATCAACCACTTCTGGAGAAAATAATCTGGCGCGACATATTTAACCAAGAAAAAACAGACCCTTGAGGAAAGATAGGCCCAAAGGCTTTGATCTAAGAGGCTGGCCACCCATGTGGCACTCCCCGCGCCAGCAGCTGAAGATAGTCTAAACAGCGAGCGAGTGAGGGAATTTTTAATGCAGCACAATGGGGGCTCGAATCACATGGGTGGCGTCACAACTGATGCTCCCACCCATCACGTTAGCAGTGCGTATGCCCACTATATTTAACTGCAGTATTGTCTGTTACCAGAACTTGAATTCTGGAACATTTCCTGCTACTGCAGCATTTTCTGTGTTTATTAAAACTTAGCCCAGCTAGTGTAGTGAGAGTACAGAGTGAAATATGAACAATATGATCGACAGTGAAGACAGGATAAAACTTAGTTCTGTTTTTAAGCAACACAGGATCATAAGGTAGACTGAATTAATTTCAGAACTTGAACTTTTCTAGAAACTTTTAGTCAGAAGATGGACGCTTTACCTTCTTTATGGGAGCTAGCTCCAGAAGCTCTTTCAGGGACGATGTCATTCCATGAACACTAAGTTTTGGAATCGCCAAGCCAAAATCAAGGTAGACCTGATTGTTGTTTTTTAGGGATGGATAAAACTTAAAAGCCATGATACCAAAATATATGCAATAGGAGAAAATCAGGATCTACCTGGGAGTAAACAGATGCAAGATAGGATGCTTCCTTAGAAAATGGATAAGAAGCATGTAGAAGAACAATTTGGCACTTAGCAAATCTTTCGTCCTCAAGAACAGCACGCAAATGTAGTGGGTTGCACTTTCGCAAGTCCAGGTCCTTATCTCCAAAACTGAAAAATGTATAGGAGTATATGTACATGTATTAGATATTGAAACAACCAAAATATAACATTGCTTTCATACTAGGAGCCAAATTGTCGTCACCCTGTGTGAATTTGCACTGGCAGGTTACGTGAAACAGCAATTCCAAGACTGCAGGTAAATAGATAGTCAATCAGGTTCTTGTTTGTAATCCGAAATGGCCTAGGACCTGAAAAACACGGAGGAACATAATTGCAAATTTTGTTAAGATTGTTTTAGGCGTTCTATCTCCATGACAAAAAAAAGTGTCTACCTGTTAGCTCCTTACGAAGACCATCCTCTGCATCGGTCTTGCTAACATTGGGATTGATCTCTAAGCCGCTTCTATATGCAGCTATGCTTTTTAATGCAACAATTTGGTTAGAAACTGTGAGCAATAAGTTAAGGATATTCCTAAATCAAAATGAACTAAAGAAAAATAATTCAATTGGCTTGCAAAGGGTATTGAAAAATCTGGAGGATATGAATTCAGCTTAGCTATGTAGCTTTCAGTGAATGAGTCCAGTGTCCAGCTTGATCCACTGAATGACTCCTGAAAATGGTAATCGTGCAAGTGGACTAAACATTACTTTTTAAAAAGTAGTTAAAATGGATTATTAACTACAAATAGCTGATCTGATATTTCAGTATAAGAAATGTAATATAGGTTACTGGTTCCATAATGAATGGTCATGCTATTTTGCTAAATTATAAATTTTTCCCAAGCAACCTTTGCACTTAGTAACAAAAAAAAGTGAATACAGAAAAAAAAATGTAATACCTAGAGAGAAAAACAAGAGAAATTCACTCACATCATTGATGATTGTTTCTGCTAGCCTTTCTATTCTCAGAACTCTGCCAACTACAGGAGCAAATGCCTTGTGAGACTCCAAGTCTAGCATTTTGTCGAATGCTATGCCATCATCTATAAGGATGACAGATATGTTGGCAGCTTGGAAGCATTTGGAGCCAATCGATTTCAATCCTTCAGCACTTCTGAACTTCTCCACCTTCTCAAGTAAGGGCTTGCAGTTGTACAATGCAGCAATGTCCCTCAGGCTTCTCTGCATTTGAGCATTTCATGAGGTTCCACGGATGTAATGAGTTATATGATAGTGCACCCTTACGTAGGCTAGGTGCCTTATAAAAACATTCTACTACATAAACGGGCACATGCCTCGCGTCAGATTTCCCCACACGCTATTGAAAGAGAAATCTAACAAAAACATGTTGCAAGTGCTACAGTAATTGGCTGATCGCAGGGCAAGGACAACGATACTTAGGCCAAAAAGCTAGTAGAAGGCCTACTGACTCTGTAATTACTAACATGGATAAAAGCTGCTGGAAAAATTGCCCCACAACCCCTGAGGCCATGGACACTTGGCTGCGCATTCCAGACCAGCTCCTCATGTGCATATACGCAAGACTCGGTTCCAGTTTCGGAACAAGCAGCCCCACCACTCACAAGGACCCCAGGCATTCATGACTCATCAGGAGGCAAGGAGACAATCAAAGGCGGAGTACTATACAGCCACCACGTTCTACTGCACGATGGCAAGGCAGCCCATAATGCTGCTGCCATCTGCATGCCGCACTGTAGAAAACGACGAGCTTAGCATATTCTGCTAAAACAAGCTGGCCAACTGCAGTAAATTTGCATCCCTGTCTATCAGTTATATGTGCCCACCCTGCACAGCTGCACTACCCTCCAAAACCAACTAGTAGCACTTGTTAGTTAGCCGTAGGAGCAAATCTGCTAATGCAATCAAATCAGGACTACTTGCCACCTTCTAAAATAATTTTTTGAGTCGATCCACAGTACTAGTGAATTCAGGAACACGGAGCTGAATCGGACGTGTAGCAGCGTTTGCACATCAGGGACCGCCAATAAATAAAACTATTAAAAAATGCCAACGAAAACCTCAATCGACACGATCTAGCACGGTCACCTCCCATCAATGCCGCGATTTCGAATATACTGCTACCAGAGCACCAGTAGTACGGAATTAGTAGTAGATTGCCTCAAAATTAAGTTTTTTCGCTCTCTCCGTCACATCAATTTTTGGACGCATGCATAGAACATTAAATGTAGGTAAAAAAAATAACTAATTACACAGTTTGGTTGTAAATCACGAGACGAATCTTTTAAGCCCAGTTAGTCCATGATCGAACAAAATTGGTCAGATACAAACGAAACGTGCTACAGTGTCTAGATTACAAAAATTTACAATCTAAACCAGGTCTAGGTCCAAGAGCACAGGAGCGGGGAGGAAGCGGGGCCGCGGGGCGGGGTGGGAGTTGTGCTAGTGCGGAGTTAGTAGCGAGCTCCAAGAGAAGTGGCCGGCGGCGGGCGTACCTTGAAGGAGAGGGAGTGGGGCGCGAGCGCGAGCGCATCCCCCTCGGCCTCGGAGAAGCAGCGGAGAAAGGGGAACGCCGAGCCGTGCTCCACGAGGTTGTGCGCGTGCGCGTCCACCGCCGCCACCTCCTCCGTCGCGCGCCGCAGCGCCTCGTACCTCGCCTCCATCTCCCTCCGGGACCCCCCCTCCGCGGTCGCCGCCGCCGCTCGCTGCCTCAAGGATCTAGTACGTAGAGAGGCGGAGCGAGTCCGTCACGTTTGACCAAAGCGGTGGCTCTGACTGCTGGATAGCCGGATTGGCGGAGGCGAACGACGCACGGCTGCAGCACGGAGTGCGAGTTTTTATATAGCGGGGCAGAGGAGCACCGCCACGGGCCGCGCGCGCACGCGGCACGCCCCACGCACCCGCTCCCGTTGCCGCTGCTGCTGCTCCTGCTCGGCTCAAGAGTTGCAGGGGTCTTTGTTTCAAAAAAAAAAGGGGTCGGGGTGGACGCGGTGGTGGAGCTGTGTCTGACATGCAGGTCCCGCCCGTCAGAATTAAAGAATTGCAGAGTTGAGATTTTCACTAGGGGCGTGTTTGCCTGTTTGCATCAGCGGAAAATTGCTACCTGTGCTGACTGGCCACTAGTATCTTTGTATTGACTGAGTTGACTAACAAGGCTCTGTTTGATTCCTCTAATAATAACTTTTTGTTAGGTGGTAATTCATTTTAAGGTATTAATTGGATTATTAGATGGGGTGTTTAATCCACTAGAGATAATAATTTTAAGAGCTAAATATTAGCCGCTTGGATAAAAACAAAACCATCAGCAGTACTTTTCAGTAAAAGAACCGTGTTTTTTTCTCTCATAACAAATCAACATAAGTATTAGTATAAACTAAATTTTAGCGAGATGAGCAGGGCCGGATGATGATGACCTCAAGAGTGATGCCAGCTTTAGAGTCCGTGGATCCGATTTAACTAGGACGCCTTTGGATGGACGACACCTGTGGCAACCAAGTCAAAATTCATCAGTTGGCCGTAGAATCGATTCCATGAATTGTTTGGCTACCGTGTCGTAAGCACAGTTCATTTTACGAACCTCGCGCCAACAACTGACTCTAGGCGCTTGATCGAATCAGCCGCTAGCTGAAGGCTGAGGTTGTTGACGAACGATCACTAAGGACACACCACGTACGCCAGCAGGTCGATATAGCCGAAGAAGTCGTCTCTAGCGGCTGTGGCCAATAAAAAACTAACGGAATTTCTTTGTGGTGCTAAATATAGGTATGGTAGAGATTTGATGGAAAGCTAGCAAAGGCCAGCCACAGGGAGGAGGACCATTTAGCATGCGAGGAACACAGGATCAGGAGAGAGGGTGCCGGGCCAGCAAACAGCCGCTCGATCTTTGACGATTCTTTCTCGAACCCGTGATTCAGCCGGGCGACATGTTTACCGCCCGCGCCATTCTCTCTCATCTATTCTTTCTCCTCCAGCTCAGATTTTGTTGACGTGGAGCAGCTCTTAGCCTGCTGACTAGACACCACTATACTTGTATACTTGTACTTGCTCTAATTAGCCCTGGGCATTCGGTACTACCGAACCGAATCATCGGTTTCTCGGTTCTTCGGTTCCTTGGAAAGTCGGTACCGATCGGTTTTTCCAAAAAATCGATACCGACGAAGTTCGGCTTCGGTTAGTTCGGTTCGGTTCCGGTTCCGAACCGAACTAACCGAACAACTCCAGCTTCCAAAAAATCAGCGACTTGGGAGGGCGCGCCAGACTCTAGGCGGGGATGCGGCGCCGCGGGAGGTCGGCCGTCGCAGGGGGGCGCCGGGTCTCCGGGAGGTGGGAGTTCGGTTCCTCGGGTAGTTCGGTTAATCGAGGGGAGGAACCGAATTAACCGAACAAATTTCGGTTCTTAGGAAATGGGAACCGAACAGGGAACCGAGGTTTCGGTTCTCGGTAAATTCAGTTCGGTTTTTGGTAAAATTTGCCTAGGGCTAGCTGAAAGCTCTAGTTTGGTTTTGGTGAATTAATGAAACCCTAAGTGCTAACCTAGTTTATCAAGTGTGTCGATGAAATATGGTCGGCAGTCTACCTAGGGGTATGCCCAAGGTAGTAGATTGTCGGCAGACAGATGCGCAAGCCACAAACAAGACGGTGACGCAAGACAGATACGAGGTTTTATCTAGGTTCGGCCACCAAGAAGGCGTAATACCTACGTCTTGCGTCTGATTGTATTGCTGTATGTCAATAAGAGATGTTTTTTAGAGGGGTCCCCTGCCCGCCTTATATAGTCCGGGGGGCAGGGTTACAGATCTGGAAACTAATCCTAGCCAGTTACAATTGTCATAGATGGCCGGATAATGATTCCTATTCTAACCGACCAGGATCTTGCTTGATTGCCAAATCTGTCTTGACTCCTTGCGCGGGACTCCAAACAGGTTGGCCGGGCCACGCGTCGTCTTTTGGCGGACCGGACCCACTGATCTGGGCCGGCCCAAGCTTAGCCGTAAGGGTATAGGGGTTAATACCCCCACAGCTAGTCCCCGAGCACCATGTATTATGCTGCGACACGTCATTTTAACCTTCTCCGAATAGTGAGGCTTGAGTTCTTGACATCTCTGACCACCATTGTCGCCGGAGAAGTAGGTTGTCCGAAGAATGTATGGTGCTCTTAAGAAAAAAGAACAAGATTTCCATCCTGTGAAGTGTGTCCACTTGTATTTCTGAAAAGAAATGTAAGTGAATCTTGAAGCGTAACATCCTTGATCATCAGAGGCGTAGAGATCGAAAAACAAACACATTCACCGCAAGGTGAAGTGTGCCCACTTAGTCCCCGAGCCTGGTAGTAGGTGACGTAGGCACGTGGTGCCAGGGTCTAAAAAGAATTCCCAGTTAAGTTGAGAATCCAATCATCGTACAGGCGATACGAGATGCACCGGCAGGTGCATCGTACCGATGTAGTCCCCGGGCTTGCTGGAAGGCGAAGTATGAGCCTTGTAGCAAGGTCTAAATAAATGTCTCTCAACTGTATGTAAGTACAAATCACATGTAGCCGAGGAGAACGATCTCCGAGCAGTGGTCGGGACAGTTCCCGAGCACGATAGTAATCCGTTTAATCAGTCAAAGCATAAGGGTCGATTAAATAAACGCATTCACCGCAAGGTGAAGTGTGCCCACTTAGTCCCCGAGCCTGGTAGTAGATGATGTAGGCACGTGGTGCTAGGGTCTAAAAAGAATTCCCAGTTAAGTTGAGAATCCAATCATCGTACAAGCGATACGAGATGCACCGGCAGGTGCATCGTACCGATGTAGTCCCCAGGCTTGCTAGAAGGCGAAGTATGAGCCTTGTAGCAAGGTCTAAATAAATGTCTCTCAACTGTATGTGAGTACAAATCACATGTAGCCAAGGAGAGCGGTCTCCGAGCAGTGGTCGGGACAGTCCCCGAGCACATTAGTGGTCGGAGCAGTCCCCGAGCACGGTAGTGGTCGTAGCAGTCCCCGAGCACGGTAGTGGTCTGGGCAGTCCCCGAGCACGGTAGTGGTCGGAGCAGTCCCCAAGCACGGCAGTAGTCTGGGCTGTCCCCGAGCACGGTAGTGGTCGTAGCAGTCCCCGAGCATGGTAGTGGTCTGGGTAGTCCCCGAGCACGGTAGTGGTCTGGGTAGTCCCCGAGCACAGTAGTGGTCGGAGCAGTCCCCGAGCACGGCAGTGGTCTGGGCAGTCCCCGAGTGTGGCAGAACCACCCGGGATAGCGTACTTACGGAGGCGCTCGTCTTCCACCAGACACTAAGCACCCCGAAAGCAACTACACGAGCGGTATCCGTCGGGCACACCTCGAGGGAGAACCCGAAAGATCCACATTTTTCCCAAGGATCCAATAATGAAAACGAGTTACAACACAAGTCCATCTCATACATTAGAGTTTCTTAAAAAGTACATTATTACAATACCAAATACAGAGTGCGGAATGATAAACAGCGGAATATTAAAAGATAACATCTAGCGATATGATAACGAGGATTTCGTCTGAGCCCACCAGAAGAATCCTCCACTCAAGGTACTCCTCAAGCATCACCTGCAACAGGGGTAAATAAACCCTGAGTACACAATGTACTCGCAAGACTTATCCGACCAGTAGGAATACTTTCCTGACTCCGAGGGATATGCTAGGCTTTATGGTTTGCTATTTCTCTTTTAGCAAAAAGCAATACTAATAGTGAGTCCTTATTGATACATTATTATCATTAGCCATATTAAGTCTTCATCTAGTCAATCTATATAAGCACCTGTTCTACTTTCAAGCAAGGGTTGAGCAATCGATACTGATCATTCTCCTTTTTTCCACTTACAGTTCTTACTACGGTGCTAAACCGCAGACAAGTCGTACCGGATAACCCGGTGATTTGCGAATCAATGTGCCCAGCTAGGTGCCCCGAAGACACACGCCCCGCTTGTACCCCAGGCACAAGCAGGACTAACCCACCACTCTCCTGTCCTGGGTGTCCAGGTCCCTGTCCAAACTTGGACTCCAAGCCCCCGCCTCTGAATCCCAGACTCAGTGCGGTGCAAGGACCTCCACCACCTCCTCTTTCCATCAGTCGGTCCGGAAAGAGCCGGATCCGCGACAAGAGAGTAGCAAGCCTTCCCTGCGCCCATACCCAAGTATGTGCTCGGGACAATAATCTATGACTTGCCTAGAGTCATATGCAACGACCGGTCCTTAATCGACACAGACAGGGAAAAGTGTAACCGGGCTATGCCCTGTTGGCCGCAGGACACAACCCCTCACACCCACCAGTACCAAATCCACATCCCTGTCCGGTCACCATTTTCCTTTCCATTATTTCATCATGATATCATAGTTTAATCACCTATTTGCGAGTAACGACAGGTTACTCACGCTACCGATATCCTGAGCATAGCAGCTACTCGACCTGTACTAGTAGGACTCATTGTGGATATATTTATGCATGTAGCTTCCATAAAATGCCTGTAATGTAAATGCATATCATATAAATATTTTCAGTGATCATTTAAAAATAGGGGTTATGCACCGGGGCTTGCCTTGGTCAGGTGCCGGGTCAGCAAAGTCAGTACCAACAGGCTCCTGGGCTCCCTCCTGTGCGAAAAGCTCCTCCTCGTACTCCTCGATCACCTCGTCGTACTCCGGATCACCGATGGGTACGAAGTCTACTTGTTCGTGATCTATATGAAATGACGATGCAATGATTAACACTATGGCAACAGCAATTCTCAATGCAAAAGTACCCCCATTAAATTACTAAGTGAGGTCTACCCACTAAAGTCTAAGCTACATACCAGTACTACTAACAAGTATGAACGTGTCCTACATTCTTACGATGACTACGGATATTCATACTCCTAATGCCAGTTTACGATACATACTAGAAAGCAAGGATAATAACTACGCCATTAAACGACTCGTTCTATGTTTACCATTTTTACAGCAAGTATATAAATGCCTAAGGAACCTACTGTAACGATTTCAAAGCTAAAGCTATTGTCGGTTTACCACAACAAATCCTGCAATTAAAGATCGATATACCGCTAAGCTCTCTACTTCAATCTTATGAGCCTACCATGCTAACAGCTAATGGTGAACTAACTGTACTAACAGGTAGATGACATTTTTTTGAACCTAACAAACTTAGTTTTGCTATTTTTGGACAACCATGCAATTTACTATGATTTATCGAAGTTAGATGCATAATAGGAAATAAATAAGCATTTCAAATTCCAGGAAATAATGAAAACTGAAACTTCCTTTGCCGACCCACAACGTGCGGCCCGATCCAACGCGTCACCCCGCCCGTGCGCGACAGAAAGCCAGCGCGCGGCCCATGCGGAGGCATGGCCCAGCCGGCCAGCGGACCGCGACGGTGACGGCCTACGCACAGAGGCGATTATGCACGGGCACCCCCGAACTACAACAAAATTGCAGCGAACCCTAAGCCACTATTGAATCAGTCAGCGCTTTTACAACAGCACCCTCCGACTTCTACGTCTTCACCGCGGTGAAGTCCCTGACCATCCAGGGCGCGCATCGGCGCGACGGCGTGGCGTTGGACGTCTACGTCGGCCACCCCAGCCCTCTCCTTACTCAAATAAAGAGCCGATACTCACCTACGTGCGAACGCAAATCACAAGGCGGAGACACACGCGCTGAGACATCGCAGCGAGCTCGGACCACGACGATGGGCACCCTACAAGTACGGCGATGCCATTCGGTGAACATCAGCACTATCGGGACAAAGCGAGGAGCGGACGAGTACCAGCGACTCACCATGGAACTGGAAGACACAAAGAAACGACTAGAGATGGCTTAGGCCGAGCCGGCCACGTGCGCGCGATGAGTGCAGCGGAGCACGGCAATGGCACAGCCACGCCACAGGCTGCACTATGGCGGTAGGGTCTAGGATGTGGCAAGCATGGTGACAACCGACTGAAGGGGAGGCTAGTGGCGCGAGCAATTTGACCGAGCTGCTTTAGTGGCGATGAAAGCCGACGGCACAGGCACTCCTGGTCTTAAGGACCCGAAAGCTCGGCCCTTCAAAATTGGCGCACAGGACTGAGCTGCAGGCAGCTATGAGGGGCAGGATGGGTGACCGGCTGCCCAACTGAGCTGCGGGCAAGGCCAATTGGAACGGGGTGCAATCACCACGGCGAATTGGAAGAAAACGTCACTGCGGCAAGGGAACATCAGAGACAGGGGAGGTCCTAGCATGGCATGGCTCGTCAGCGACGTCAATGCTCGGTACTGACGTGCCTGGTCATGGGGAACCTCAGGGCATGCTCCAGACAGCCGTTTGCATGGCCGCTGTAGCAAACGATGAAACGCGGCATGGCTCGCCTACGGGTAGTGCCAGCCAATGGACACCGCGACGCGATGTCGAGGTGATGGTGAAGCAGGCCGTTGTCCAGCACGCAAGCAGCCAAGGGAGTCAAGGCACGGAACCAACGTAGCCGCTGGCGACGCAAACGCGGGACCCGGTGGTGACAACGGCCATGGCGGGGCAGAGCAAGGCGCTGGCAGAGCACGGCCGGCGGGCAGGGCGCACACGTCAGCGAGCGAGGTGAGCAGCAGCAGGGCGGTGGCCGTAGGTGGGCAGCAGCGCGACAGTGGCCAGGGCACACAGGTCGTGTGTGTGCACGGCGCAGCGAGCGCAACCGAGCACGGCAGTGGGCTCTGGCCCACGCCGCAGAGCGCGTAGGCAAGCCAACCGGGGTGGTGACCGCGCCCAGAGCTCAGCCAGGTGGCATGCATGATATTTAAAGCAGCTAGAAAATGCGTACGTCATGTTCCAAACGCTAAGCTAATTGCTTGATGCAACAAGGGGTACACCGAGCCATCACCCACAGTCGCGACATTGCGCTACTCCTTAAGCCAATTGTTCTACAATTAATGCCAAAGATGGCTTCGTCGACCACTTCAAATACTTACGCGGATGACATCGATTTGAATGGTTTCACGTCGAATCCCAAACCTGACCCCCGGGGCGTACTCGCTAGCCATCCATGTCTTCGACCGCGCATTTTTATCGCTATTCGCGAACGTTTCATAACATTTTGTTTTAACAAGAATTCGATTAAGATAATAATTATGTTATGTGACACGAAACATAACCTTTGCTTTCCCGTTTCGTAAAAATGTTTCAATGCCAAACTCTGATTATAAAGCCTATCCTACACAAATGCACATAATTCCGATGCTTACGAAAATGTTTCAGCAAAACATTACAATGTAACACCAGGGTGTTACAAATCTACCCCCCTAAAACAAAATCTTGACCCAAGATTTCATGTGCCTAGTGTGAGAAAGAGGTAGGGAGTACATTCGGCGCAAAACTATATAATACAGAGAGGAGATGGGGGTAATGCTTTGCTAAGTAGCTCTCTTGCTCCCAGGTGGCTTCGTCCTCTGAATGGTTTTGCCATTGTACCTTGTAAAACTTTATCACCCTGTTCCTGGTCACTCTCTCCTTCTCATCCAAAATTTTTATAGGATGCTCCACATAAGACAGATCAGGTTGGAGCGGAAGTCCTTCTATTTCCACAGATTCTTCAGGGACTCATAGGCATTTCTTCAGTTGCGAGACGTGAAATACATTGTGAACTATCGAGAGAATTTCAGGGAGTTGGAGATGATAAGCAACGGGACCACACTGCTGCAACACCTTGTATGGACCCACATACCGAGGGGCTAACTTGCCATGGACACCAAACCGATGTACCCCTCTCATAGGAGATACCTTGAGATACACATAATCTCCAGCTGCAAATTCTAAAGGTCTTCTTCGCTTGTCTGCGTAAGCCTTCTATCGACTCTGAGCTAACTTCAAGTGTTCACGAATTATATTTACTTTCTCTCGAGCCTCCTTTATGAAATCAGGCCTGAAGTACCCACGGTCTCCTACTTCAACCCAGTTTAGTGGCGTCCTACACTTCTGTCCATATAAAGCTTCAAATGGTGCCATACGGATACTCTCCTGATAGCTGTTATTATAAGAAAATTCGGCCAGCTTCAAACACTGATCCCACTTCTCAGGAAAAGAGATTGTACAAGCCCACAGCATATCCTCGAGCACCTGGTTCACCCTTTCAGTCTGACCATCAGTCTATTGGTGGTATGCCGAGCTTCTGAGAAGACGAGTTCCCAAACACTCCTGGAGTTTCTCCCAGAACCGAGAGACAAAAACTGACCCTCTATCAGAGATGATGGTGAGAGGAACTCCATGTAGGGTCACAATCCGATCAAAGTATAACTCCGCATACTTCTTGGCATTGTATCTAGTGTCCACCGGAATGAAGTGGGCAGACTTGGTGAGACGGTCCACAATGACCCAAATAGAATCAAAACCAGAGGAGGTGCGGGGTAAACCCACAATGAAATCCAAGGAAATAGCCTCCCATTTCCAAACAGGAATGGGCAAGGGTTGCAGATATCCAGGAGTACGCATATGATCTGCCTTGATTCTACCACAAGTGTCACACTCTACAACGAACTAGGTGATATCTTGCTTCATGTAAGACCACCAGTACAGTTGGCGTAGATCATGGTACATCTTGTTGCTACCAGGGTGGATAGACAGCTTGGAATGATGGGCTTCTTTTGAAATCTTACTTTTTAGCTCTTCTTTAGATGGAACCACTAGTCTATTCTTGTATCTCACGACTCCCAGCTCATCAATGCTAAAATGAGGTCCACGTCCTTCAGCTAGCAACTTCTTGATGTGAGGAATCTCTTCGGGGTCTTCCTTTTGTTCCTGAATAATTTGCTCCAACAGCTCTGAGGTCAAAGCAATCTGAGCTAGCACCTCTGTGTGGTGAAGTGACAAGGGTATTTCCTCAACCTGATGCGACTTACGACTTAAGGCATCAGCTACCACATTGGCTTTTCTTGGATGATAGTGGACTTTCAAATTATAATCCTTGATCAACTCTAACCATCTCCTTTGCCTCATGTTCAACTCAGACTAAGTGAAAATATACTTAAGGCTCTTGTGGTCAGTGAAGATATGCACTTTGTTGCCCAACAAATAATGCCTCCAAATCTTTAGAGAGTGAACTACAGCAGCTAGCTCTAAATCATGAGTAGGGTAGTTCACCTCGTGCTTCTTCAGTTGGCGTGAAGCATAAGCTATCACACGCCCCTCTTGCATAAGCACACACCCCAATCCCGTCTTCGAGGCATCACAGTAAACATCAAAGGGCCTCTCAATATCAGGTTGAGCCAATACAGGAGCAGTGGTCAAAAAAGCCTTCAGGGACTGAAAAGCTTCTTCACAAGCTAGACTCCAAACAAACTTAGCTTCTTTCTAGAGCAGCTTAGTCATGGGCTGAGCTATCTTGGAGAACTCTAGGATGAAACGACAATAGTATCTAGCTAGTCCAAGGAACTGATGGATCTGGTGCATAGACCTAGGAGACTTCCAATCTAATACATCTTGCACCTTGCTGGGATCCACAGAAACACCCTCAGGTGTCAACACATGTCCCAAAAACTGCACTCGATCAAGCCAAAACTCGCACTTGCTGAATTTAGCATATAGCTGGTGCTCTCTGAGTTGAGTCAGGACTATCCAAAGGTGACAGGTATGCTCTTCATCATCCTTGGAATAGATCAAAATGTCATCAATGAACACTACCACAAACTTATCCAACTCCGGCATGAAGACTAAGTTCATCAGGTACATGAAGAAAGCCGGGGCATTGGTGAGACCGAAAGACATCACTAGGTACTCATACAACCCATACCTAGTAGAGAAAGCTATCCTTGGTATATCTTGTGGCCTGATCTTGATCTGATGGTAGCCCGAGCGGAGATCTATCTTCGAGAACACCTTGGCACTAGCTAACTAATCAAACAAAGTATCTATGTGGGGCAAGGGATACTTGTTCTTAACTGTTACCGCATTGAGGGGGCGGTAATCCACACACATCCACAGAGTACCATCCTTCTTCTTCACGAAAATCACTGGGCAACCCCATGGTGAAGAACTTGGGCGGATGAAACCCTTGTCCATCAACTCCTCCAGTTGTTTCTTCATTTCTGCCAGTTCTCTCGGAGCCATGCGGTATGGACGCCTAGAGATTGGAGCAGTACCAGGCTCAAGCTCAATGGAGAATTCTACCTCACGGTCCGGTGGTAATCCAGGAAGATCTTCAGGGAAAACATCTGGGAACTCACATACTACTGGAATGGAGGTAAGATTAGGAACGGCTTCAGCATGGGCAGCAACAGGTAAGACCAGTTCTGAGGGTATGATGAGGGACATCCTATCCTCAGAAGACGGAAGCCGTAACTCTACACTTCTTCTCTTCATATCCAATACTACCCCATACACCCGCAACCAGTTCATTCCAAGAATAACATCAATGCCTTGCCTAGGCATTATCATGAACTATAGATGGTAAGTGTGGGTGGCTAATACCAAACTTACTGTATCCGTGCGGGTATTGATGAACATCTGAGAACCCGCAATACGGATCTTATAGGCATATGGTATAGCCACTAGTGATAAGTTGTGCCGCTCTACAAACCCCATGCTCATAAAGGAATGCGATGCACCAGAATCAAACAACACCAAAGCTGGATGAGATTCGATGGTAAACATACCAGCCATAACTGTCTCCTGGTGCACAACCTGCTGAGCATCCGTGAAGTGCACCTGACCAGATCTGCTGGGCACCTTCCTCTTGATGAAAGTTCTCTTAATGAGCCTAGAATTTGCAGACGGCTGAGACGACTAAGTTGCCTGCTGCTGAGGACACTCCTTGGCATAGTGGCCATCCTTGCCACACTTGAAACAAGCACCAGGCTTGTTCCCGAATCCCTGACGAGGTGGGACCTACTGTCCCTGAGTCTACTGGGGCTGCACCTGCTGTGGAGGTGCCTTGTACTGAGTAGCGGAAGTCTGTGATGTCTACTGGGGTGACCAGAATGGAGGCCCACCGGATGGTTGATAGGGCCCCCGCCTAACAATCTGCACCTTCTGAGTATGGGGATGGCTGGAGGATCCAGCTGCCACCCGCTTCCGCTTCCAATCCGCCTGAGATGCCCGCTAAAAACCCTCAATAGCAATGGCGGCATTCATCAGAGCCCCAAAGGTCTGATAGTTCCCCAGGTATAGTTTCTCCTAAAGGGCAGGAGTGAGACCACAAAAAAAGCGATCCTTCTTCTTGTCATCTGTGTCCACCTGACTACCCACATACTGAGCCAAGTGGTTGAACTAATTCACATACTCCATTACCGTCCTGCTCCCCTAACGCAACTCCATGAACTCGGTCACCTTCTGGTGGATAACGCCAGCAGGTATGAAGAACTCGCGGAAGGCGGTGGAGAACTCCTACCACGTCGCCGGGTGATCCGGCAGCTCCACAGCCTGGAAAGTCTCCCACCAGGCACCTACGGACCCCAAAAGCTGCTAGGACGCAAAGTGCACCTTCTGCTCGTTAGCCACTCCGAGCAGCCGAAACTTCTGCTCTAGCGTGCGAAGCCAGTGCTCCACCTCCAACGGATCGTCCGATGGCGTGAACGTGGGCGGGTGGGTCTTGAGGAAGTCCTAGTAAGAGGACTGTCCCTTAGGACGGCGAGCACCACCCCCATTCCCACCGTTGCCTCCGGGGCCTCCACGGGAGAGACCCACGATGGCTTGTGCCATAATCTCCAAGGCACGAGCAGTCTCCTGACGAGCAGCGGCTGACTCCCGACGAGCAGCCAACAACTCCACCATGACCTCCGCTGCGGACAGCGGCGGAGGCAGTGGCGGTGGCGGGAAAGGATGAGGAACCAAAGGTGGAACCTCCCGAGCTCCCTCGTTGTCACGCTCAAAGGCCCGAGCACTGTCACCATGGCCCTCGTTGGCCGCTCCCGAACTGGTGCTCCCACGTCCAGACCTCAGATTCATCTGTAAGAGAGACGAACCATCCATTAGGACACCTTTCGATCAGAATCCAGGGATTAAAGAGATGGCAGCACATTTATTAAAGCATTCATTAAGTTAGTCCTACCAATTTACTACTTTCATTATACGTGAAGGGGGATTCCTAGTTCAAGTAAGATGCTATAATATGATGCATGCTTCGACCTATACGTTCACTCAAGCCGGAATATAGCAGCGTTCGTAAAATTTTTGGCACATCGCACACTCACTTTCCGTATACTACACGATTTCTTACGCAACGTAAGTCAGTGTACCTGCAGAAACTAATTAGCTAAAACCAGTGCCGCTATCCTAGATATACCATATAGCTAGGGCTTATACTTAACTCAATCGCATCCTACTTTTCGCAAAACTTTTGTTGGTCAAACTTTTAGTTTTGTAAAAGTGTGAGGAACTCGTGACCATTATTGGCTCTGATACCAACTATGGCAGAACCACCCGGGATAGCGTACTTATGGAGGCGCTCGTCTTCCACCAGACACTAAGCACCCCGAAAGCAACTACCACGAGCGGTATCCGTCGGGCACACCCCGAGGGAGAACCCGAAAGATCCACATTTTTCCCAAGGATCCAATAATGAAAACGAGTTACAACACAAGTCCATCTCATACATTAGAGTTTCTTAAAAAGTACATTATTACAATACCAAATACAGAGTGCGGAATGATAAACAGCGGAATATTAAAAGATAACATCTAGCGATATGATAACGAGGATTTCATCTGAGCCCACCAGAAGAATCCTCCACTCAAGGTACTCCTCAAGCATCACCTGCAACAGGGGTAAACAAACCCTGAGTACACAATATACTCACAAGACTTATCCGACCAGTGGGAATACTTTCCCGACTCCAAGGGATATGCTAGGCTTTATGGTTTGCTGTTTCTCTTTTAGCAAAAAGCAATACTAATAGTGAGTCCTTATTGATACATTATTCTCATTAGCCATATTAAGTCTTCATCTAGTCAATCTATATAAGCACATGTTCTACTTTCAAGCAAGGGTTGAGCAATCGATACTGATCATTCTCCTTTTTTCCACTTACAGTTCTTACTACGATGCTAAACCGTAGACAAGCCGTACCGGATAACCCGATGATTCGCGAATCAATGTGCCCAGCTAGGTGCCCCGAAGACACACGACCCGCTTGTACCCCAGGCACAAGCAGGACTAACCCACCACTCTCCTGTCCTGGGTGTCCAGGTCCCCATCCAAACTTGGACTCCAAGCCCCCGCCTCTGAATCCCAGACTCAGTGCGGTGCAAGGACCTCCACCACCTCCTCTTCCCATCAGTCGGTCCGGAAAGAGCCGGATCCGCGACAAGAGAGTAGCAAGCCTTCCCTGCGCCCATACCCAAGTTTGTGCTCGAGACAATAATCTGTGACTTGCCTAGAGTCATATGCAACGACCAGTCCTTAATCGACACAGACAGGGAAAAGTGTAACCGGGCTATGCCCTGTTGGCCACAGGACACAACCCCTCACACCCACCAGTACCAAATCCACATCATTGTCCGGTCACCATTTTCCTTTCCATTATTTCATTGTGATATCATAGTTTAATCACCTATTTGCGAGAAATGACAGGTTACTCACGCTACCGATATCCTGAGCATAGCAGCTACTCGACCTATACTAGTAGGACTCATGGTGGATATATTTATGCATGTAGCTTCCATAAAATGCCTATAACATAAATGCATATCATATAAATATTTTCAGTGATCATTTAAAAATAGGGGTTATGCACCGGGGCTTGCCTTGGGCAGGTGTCGGGTCAGCAAAGTCAGTACCAACAGGCTCCTAGGCTCCCTCCTGTGCAAAAAGCTCCTCCTCGTACTCCTTGATCACCTCGTCGTACTCCGGATCACCGATGGGTACGAAGTCTACCTGTTCGTGATCTACATGAAATGACGATGCAATGATTAACACTATGGCAACAACAATTCTCAATGCAAAAGTACCCCCATTAAATTACTAAGTGAGGTCTACCCACTAAAGTCTAAGCTACATACCAGTACTACTAACAAGTATGAACGTGTCCTACATTCTTACGATGACTACGGATATTCATACTCCTAATGCCAGTTTACGATACATACTAGAAAGCAAGGATAATAACTATGCCATTAAACGACTCATTCTATGTTTACCATTTTTACAGCAAGTATATAAATGCCTAAGGAACCTACTGTAACGATTTCAAAGCTAAAGCTATTGTCGGTTTACCACAACAAATCCTGCAATTAAAGATCGATATACCGCTAAGCTTTCTACTTCAATCTTATGAGCCTACCATCCTAACAGCTAATGGTGAACTAACTGTACTAATATGTAGATGACATTTTTGCGAACCTAACAAACTTAGTTTCGCTATTTTTGGACAACCATGAAATTTACTATGATTTATCAAAGTTGGATTCATAATAGGAAATAAATAAGCATTTCAAATTCCAGGAAATAATGAAAACCGAAACTTCCTTTGCCGGCCCACAATGCGCGGCCCGATCCAATGCGTCACCCCACCCGTGCGTGACGGAAAGCGAGCGCGCGGCCCACGTGGAGGCACGGCCTAGTCGGCCAGTGGCCCGCGACGATGATGGCCTGCGCGCGGAGGCGATTATGCATGGGCACCCCCAAACTACAACGAAATCGTAGCGAACCCTTGAATAAGTCAACGCTTTTACAACAGCACCCTCCGACTTCTACGTCTTCACCATGGTGAAGTCCCTGACCATCCAGGGTGCGCACCGGCGCGACGGCGCGGCGCTGGACATCTACGTCGGCCACCCCAGCCCTCTCCTTACTCAAATAAAGAGCCGATACTCACCTACGTGCGAACGCAAATCACAGGGCGGAGACACACGCGCCGAGACGTCGCAGCGAGCTCGGACCACGACGGTGGGCACCCTGCAAGTACGGCGATGCCGTTCTAGTGAACATCAGCACTGCCGGGACAAAGCGAGGAGCGGACGAGTACCAGCGACTCACCACGGAACTGGAAGACACGAAGAAATGACCGGAGATGGCTCAGGCCGAGCAGGCCATGTGCGCGCGATGAGTGCAGCGGAGCACGACAATGGCATGGCCGCGCCACGGGCTGCACTACGGTGGTAGGGTCTAGGTTGTGGCGAGCATGGTGACAACCGACTGAAGGGGAGGCTAGTGGCACGAGGAATTTGACCGAGCTGCTTTGGTGGCGATGAAAGCCGACGGCGCAGGCACTCTTGGTCTTAAGGACCTGAAAGCTCAGCCCTTCAAAATTGGCGCACAAGACTGAGCTACAGGTGGCTATGAGGGGCAGGATGGGCGACCGGCTGCCCAACGGAGCTACGGGCAAGGCCAATTGGAATGGGGTGCAATCACCATGGCGAATTGGAAGAAAACATCACTGCGGCAAGGGAACAGCAGAGACAGGGGAGGTCCTAGCACGGCATGGCTCGTCAGTGACGTCAACGCTCGGTACTGATGTGCCTAGTCATGGGGAACCTCAGGGCATGCTCCAGACAGCCGTTCGCACGGCCGCTGTAGCAAACAATGAAACGCGGCATGGCTCGCCTGTGGGTAGTGCCAGCCAAAGGACACCGCGACGCGATGTCGAGGTGATGGCGAAGCAGGCCATTGTCCAGCGTGCAAGTAGCCAAGGGAGTCAAGGCTTGGTACCAACGTAGCCGCTGGCGACGCGAAAGTAGGACCCAGTGGCGACAATGGCCACGGCAGGGCAGAGCAAGGCACTGGCAGAGCACGATCGGCGGCCAGGGCGCACGCGTCAGCTGGCGAGGCGAGCAGCAGCGGGGCGGTGGCTGCAAGCGGGCAGCAGCGTGGCAGTGGCCAGGGCACATAGGTCGTGCGCATGCACGGTGTAGCGAGCGCAACCAGGCACGGTAGTGGGCTCTGGCCCGTGTGGCAGAGCGCGCTGGCAAGCCAACCGGGGCGGTGACCGCGCCTAGAGCTCAGCCAGGTGGCGTGCACGATATTTAAAGCAGCTAGAAAATGCGTACGCCATGTTCCAAACGCTAAGCTAATTGCTCGATGCGACAAGGGGTACACCGAGCCATCACCCACAGTCGCGACATTGCGCTACTCCTTAAGCCAATTGTTCTACAACTAATGCCAAAGATGGCTTCGTTGACCACTTCAAATACTTACGCGGAGGACATCGATTTGAATGGTTTCGCGTCGAATCCCAAACCCGACCCCCGAGGCGTACTCGCTAGCCATCCATGTCTTCGACCGTGCATTTTTATCGCTGTTCGCGAATGTTTCATAACATTTTGTTTTAACAAGAATTCGATTAAGATAATCATTATGTTATGTGACACGAAACATAACCTTTGCTTTCCCATTTCGTAAAAATGTTTCAATGCCAAACACTGATTATAAAGCCTATCCTACACAAATGCACATAATTCTGATGCTTACAAAAATGTTTCAGTAAAACATTACAATGTAACACCAGGGTGTTACACCGAGCACGGTAGTGGTCGGAGCAGTCCCTGAGCACGGCAGTGGTCTGGACCATCCTTGAGCACAAGACATGCAGCGAAAAAACGAACGCCGCTTGTACTATTATTTGGTGTATTTATTTATCTTCGTATTGTGTCAAGTCCAATCGTACATGTCTGGTCAAAAAAGCAAACATGTATAGCACGTCATACTGTCTTCTTGCCCTTTCTAGCAAACAGTCGCTTGGCACCTGTAAAGAGGTGCGTCAGTGTGGGCCCTCTCACAATAGCAACGAAGAGGCACGTACACTGGTAACAAAGGGGCGCGTTTATTGGCATAGATCTCAAGGTTGTGAAAACAACCGTCTACGGCGCGTGCGCACGTCTCCCAAGAATCTCGGGCGGACGAAATGACGGAACCCTTGGTTATTTATAATATAGAACTGGTAAGTTACTTTTTACTGATCCCCATTATCATTCACCGCCGCAGCCTTCTTCTTCCTCTTGCCAAACCCTATACCTCTGAAATCATCACCAATCACCCCTCCACCATATCCGCCCCTTTAGCAAGGAGCGATTAATGGCGAAGAGAGACGCCCAGAAGAAAACCGAAGTCATGGCGAAGGAGTGGTCGAAGTCAAGGAGCAATGAGCAGACCATCGAAGATGTCGTCACCATGGGAGTGCTCCACAACAAGGCACTCGCGGGATGGCGCGCGCCGGAAGGAGAAAGCTACCCCGATCTACAACCAGGTGAGATTGTGGTTTTCGAGGATTTCTTCAAGTGGGGTTTTGGGGTTCCAGTGCACCCTTTTCTTTAGGGGCTCTGTTTGTATTACGAGATTGGGATTTGTAATCTGCATCCCAACTCGATTCTTCTTGTCCCCACCTTCATCCATCTTTGCGAAGCACATGGTGGCTTATAGCCCCATTTCGACCTCTTTCGCCATCTGTTCTATCTGCGCAAGAAAGGAAGCGGCGACTCAAAGATAGCCGGAGGCGTATACCTCAATCTGCATGACGGGATGAAGGCCTAGTACTTGCACTGCCCTTGGAACACATCGCTGGATGACTGGTACAAGAAGTGGTTCTACATCCATGAAGAGCCAAACACGATCACCCTGTGCAACGTGGGGTTCATTCCGGAGAAGAAGAATAGCTGGTCGGAGAAGCCCAAGCACTTGGAGCAGATCACAGAACTGCTTGGGATGATCCCATGGGAGAAACTAGATGGTCCAAGCGTGGTTGGGAACTTCATCAGCCGAAGGATCTAGCCCTGCCAGAGGAGGGTACATCCTGGCTATGAATACCAGGGTAGCGCAGATCCAACGAGGACCAGGAAAGAGGCGCTAGACAAGATAGAAATCAAAGCCAGGATTGGAGAGCTATTCAACTTAGCTGATCCGAATTATATCAGGTTAAGCGACATCGAGCACGTCTTCAAGCTGGCCCGACCTCCCCCAAAGGTAAATTATGCTGCCTTGTACCTGTAGAGTTATGTTGTAACAAAAATTGACTATGTTGTCGCCTTTATGTTTCCCAGAGTAATGGTCGTGACAGGGCAGCAGTGTTCGTGTCTCCACCCCCTGGTGTGGATTGGCCACAAGTTGCCGGCCCAACTGCCTAGACCAGTGCTAGGGCCGAAGACGTCGACTGGGCCGTACTCGGGGTTGGGGAGGAGGCAACGGCCAGGGCTGCTGGCAAGCGGCCGGTGGCTAGCAAACGTCGTCAGGCCATCTTCCCACTATCAGATGATGAAACAGAGGATGCAGACATCTTCCGACTCGTCCCTCGAAAGAGGAGACAACTAGAGTTGATGGAGCAGGGTGGCTCCTCCGTGCCAGCAGGGATCGCATCACCGACCACTGCAATGTAGAGGACAAGCGGCAAAAGGGTCGAGCACCAAGCCCCGGCGCCGGTACTGGTCGTGGAAAAAGACCCGGTGGAACCCGCCGAGCACGTGGAGCAAGCATGGTCGAAGAGACGCTCCTTTGCCACGTCATTCTGTGCTTCCAAGCTATAAGTATTTGTAACCTTGATGTAAGCTTACAATTTGTATTGGATACTGTTGTCTTTTGAACTTATCTCTGATATATTAGGTTGGCGTCCACCGAAAATCCTGACCAGCTAGCCGGGTGTGGCATGGCCTGTGCGTGACCTATGCACACGTAGACGCGGACAAGTCAAACCAGGGGGACCTGCCGATCACCCGTAGCGTAGAGAGCAGATCCCATGCACGCGTTGGGAGGAACCAGAGACAGGGCCTGCTCTGAAAATCATAGAAGGAATGGTGGTCAGCTTTTACTGGCTAAGTTAGAGTAACCATAAAATTCGAAGTGACACATTAGAGTGGTCGGAGAAATCATAATAGCTTTATTGAAGTAAATCAAAAGTACAAGAGGAGTACATATCTCAGTAGTTAAGCATAGAAACGTCTAAGCTTGTCGATATGCCATGAATTTGGTACGTCCGTACCATCCAGGTGAGCTAACCTGTAGGACGTTGGTCGTGTGACTTCCTTGATCATGAAGGGCCCCTCCCTTGGGGTTGCAAGTTTATGGACACTAGCCTGATTTGTCTTCCACTTCAGTACCAGGTCCTCGACCACGAAGAACCGCTCTTTAACATTCTTGTTGTAGTACCTGCACAAAACAGCAAGGTATTTGGCTGTACGTACACAAGAATCGAGCCGCCTCTCTTCTGCACTATTCACTTCTAGCTCCCGTACTTCATTGACCTTGCCCTCGTCGAAGTTCTCTACCCGTGCTGATCTAAAAGCTATATCTGCTGGGAGGACTGGCTCAGTGCCGTAAACCATAAAGTATGGTGAGACACCGGTGTTACGATTGGGCTGAGTTCTGAGGCCCCAGACCACGGCTGGCAACTCTTTGAGCCATCTTCCGGGAGCTTTGTCATTTTCTCTGTACATCCTCTTCTTTAATGCGTCCAAGATCATGCCGTTTGCCCGCTCGACTTGCCCATTAGCTCTAGGGTGCGCCACCAAGACATATTTTACTACTATGCTCCTTTTATCGCAGAAGTCCCAAAAAGTGTTCTCGGTGAACTGAGTACCCAGATCAGTAATGATACTATTGGGTATGTCGAAATGGTGGATGACCTAGTCGAGGAATGTGACAGCCTTTTCTGAGGATGCCTGTACCAGAGGCATGTATTCTATCCACTTAGAAAATTTGTCGATCAGCACAAAGACGCATGTAAATTTCCCAGGAGCCGCTTTGAAGGGCCCGATCATATCCAGTCCCCAGCATGCGAAGGGCCAAGAGGCTAGTATTGTCTGGATCTCATGTGCTAGTACATGGATTCTCTTGGTGAAGAACTGACAACCCTCACAGTGGCGGACTAGCTTCTCTGCGTCGGCTACTGCTGACGGCCAATAGAACCCTGCTCGGAAAGCCTTACCAACCAGCGTTCTTGAGGCCGTGTGGTTGCCATAGGAGCCAGAGTGGATTTGGTCCAGGAGATGTTCGCCATCCTCCTAGGTTATACACTTCATCAAGATTTCTTCCTTTGCATTCTTACACCATAGCTTGCCATCGACGAGCAGGTATTGCTTACTGCGATGCATTAGGCGCTCGTTTTCTGTCCGATCAGTGTATCTGCTGCCATCTGTTAGGTACTTGATGAAAGGTATTCTCTAGTCAGGCTCATGAGTGGTCGGAGGCGGCTCGGTGGTGCTTGATGCTAGAACCGTAGCCACCAATTGCTGGTCTGGAGGCTTGTCGACCGTGGAATCTTCCTCTTCGATGGAAGGCGTGAGCAGGTCTTGGACGAATACGCCATGTGGGACTTTGGCTCGGGATGATCCTAACTTTGACAGTGCATCCGCTGCTTGATTTTTGTCCCGGACCACGTGTATGTACTCGATGCCATAGAACCTGCCTTCCAGCTTTCTGATCGATTTGCAGTATGCATCCATCTTTTCGCTGGTTGTGTCCTAGTCCTTGTTGAGTTGGTTGATGACCAGAGCTGGGTCTCAGTAGACATAGAGACGTTTAACGCCAAGCTCAACCGCAATGCGCAAACCATGTAGGCATGCTTCGTACTTGGCGGCATTATTAGATGCTGGGAAATAAATCCTAAGGACGTACCGGAGTTGCTCCTTGGATGGTGACATGAAAAGGACTCCTGCTCCTGCACCATCAATGTTGAGAGAGCCGTCGAAGTACATCGTCCAATACTCATCGGATCCCGGAGAGGTAGGCGTGCTTAAGTCTGTCCACTCGACGATGAAATCGATGAGTGCCTGAGACTTGATTGTAGTACGGCTTACAAATTCCAAGGAGAAGGGGCATAGCTCCATTGCCCATTTGACGATGCGCCCGTTCGCATCCTTGTTGCTAATGATGTCTCGCAGAGGGTACTCAGTCATGACCACCACACGATATCCGTCGAAGTAATGTTTCAACTTTCGGGATGTTATCAGTATGGTGTAGATCAACTTCTGAATCTATGGGTACCTGGTCTTGGACTCATTGAGTACCTCACTGATGAAATAGATTGGTCGCTGTACCTTGTAGACGTGGCCGAGCTCATCGCACTCGACCACCATGGCCGTGGAGACCACTCGATTAGTAGCCGCAATGTAAAGCAGGAGTGTTTTGTCTTCTCTGGGAGCGGTGAGGACCGGAGGTGACGTAAGGTATTGTTTCAGCAGTGTGAAGGCAGCGTCTGCTTCCTCCGACCACTCAAACTTTTCGGATGCTTTGAGCAGTTTAAAGAATGGTAATCCTTTTTCGCCTAATCTTGATATGAAATGGCTGATGGCGGCCATGCATCCGGTAAGCTTCTAAACATCCTTCACCTTTTTGGGCGGCTTCATGTCCAAGACAGCTTTGACTTTCTCCGGGTTAGGGCGTATGCCGTCGTGACTGATGACGTTGCCAAGTAGTATGCCAGAAGGAACACCAAAGATGCACTTTTTTAGGTTTAATTTCCACTGGAATGTGTTAAGGGCTGCAAAGGTGCGTTCCAGGTTGTCAACAAGGGTATGTGCTTCCTTGTTTTTGACAACTATATCATCAACATAAGCCTCAACGAGGTCATCTTTTATCTCATCTTTGAGGCAGGCCTGTATAGCGTGTTGGTAGGTAGCCCCAGCGTTCTTGAGCCCAAACGACATGGTCATGTAGCAGTAGGTGCCAAAAGGTGTGATAAAAGATGTCTTGATCTGGTCGTCCTTTTTGAGAGCGGTCTGGTGATAACCAGAGTAGCAATCGAGAAAGGAAAGTAGCTCGCAACTGGCGGTTGAATCTACGACCTCGTCTATGCGAGGTAAGCTGAAGGGGTCTTTAGGGCAGTGTTTGTTGAGATCAGTGTAATCAATGCACATTCTCCATTCATTATTCTTTTTGCATACAAGAACCGGGTTGGCTAACCACTCCGGATGATACACTTCTTTGATAAATCCGGCTACCAAAAGCCGTGTAACTTCTACCCTAATCGCCTCCTTTTTGTTGCGAGCGAACCATCGTAGCTTCTGCTTGATAGGTTTGGCCTTGCCATTGACATTCAAGGAGTGCTCGATCAAGTTCCGAGGTACACCGAGCATGTCAGTAGGTTTCCATGCGAACACATCCACGTTGCTCCTCAAGAACCTGACGAGCGCGTCTTCCTATTTGGGATCTAGGTTGGCCCTGATAAGGGCCGTTTTGCTAGGATCACCGTCGACCAGCTGGATCACCTTGTGCTCCTTGGACTTGATGTTCTTGCATGGAGCCTCGAGCTCCGGGATCTCCAGGTGGTCGGTCGAGGTCTTCTTGGCGTCGAGCATGGTCTCGGCCATGCAAATAGAGAGGTCGTGAGCCTCTGCTATTTTGAAACTGTCGTCTTCGCAGGTATAAGCTGCGTACACGTTGCCTCGGAGGGTTAGAACTCCTTTCTCAGTAGGCATCTTGAGCACCAGATACCTGTATTGAGGTATGGCCATGAACTTGGTGAGCGACGGTCGACCAAGAATAGCATGGTAGGTGCCGTCGAAGTCAGTGACCACGAAGTTGACGTAGTCAGTGCGGAAGTGGTCCGGGGTCCCAAACTGAACAGGTAGCGTGATCTGCCCGAGAGGTGTAGAGCTCTATCTGGGGAGAACACCCTAGAACTATGCCTCGTATGGCTTGAGGTCCGCCTGGGCTATCTTTAGGGTGGGTAGACTATTCTTGAACAGTATATCGATGGAGCTGCCGCCGTCGATCAGTACTCTGTCGAACTGAACCTTGTTGATACAAGGATCGAGGACCAGGGGAAAATGTCCTGGCTCAGGTATCGCAGCCCATTAGTCCTTTCTACTGAAGGAGATTTCATGGTGAGACCACGGAGGGAGCCGCGGATCGGTGAGGAGGTTGTCGGTGTTGGCCACGTTCAAGCAAGCGCGGGCGAGCAGCTTGCGTTCTCGTTTGGTCTCAATGGACACTTTGCCTCCGATGATGGTGTGCATGCAATCGGTTGGCTTGACGTACTTGTGACAGGGATCTACGTCTTCATCGTCGTTGTCCTCGTTGCGCTGTTCCCCTGTGTCGTTAGGCTTGTCGGATGTATCCGGAGCCTGTTGACGCGTGTAGATAGACTTGAGGACGCGGCAATTCTCCATGGTATGATTTGACTTTGGATGGAGCTAGCAGGGCCCTTTCAATGCTTTGGCATAGTCATCTTCGTAATTACGATGTCCGCCACCTTTTTTAACGGTGTTGACCTCGCCGTCGTCTTCCCGAGCACGCTTGCCCCTATAATCATCATGGCGGTTACGCCGCTGATTACGTTGGTCGCGGTGGTCGCGGGGGTCGTTGCGCTGGTTGTGGCGGTCAAAATTGTCGCTTCGACCATGGTTGCCGTGGTATTCGTCGTGGTGTGGGGGTGGTTGGAGCGTGGAACCCTTGCTGCTTCTTCGATAATTATCTTTTTAGCGTCATCGGCGTCGGCATATTTCTTAGCGGTGGCTAGGAGCGCCGTGACCGACTCAGGTCTCTTGCATAGGAGCTTGTCCCTTAGGGCATCGTGGAAGCGGAGGCCAGTGATGAAAGCCTCGATTGCCTCGTTGTCGGAGATTGATGGGACCTTGATGCGCATCTCCGAGAAACGTCGGACGTACTCGCGTAGTGGCTCATCTTTTCGATCCCGAATCCATTGCAGATCATATTTGTTGCCGGGTTGCTCGCAAGTAGCAATGAAGTTGTCGATGAAGGCTTGCTTGAGCTCTTGCCAAGAATCAAAGTAGTTCGCCAGCAAGCTGACCAGCCATTGGTGACCTGCATGACCAACAGCGACTGGGAAGTAGTTAGACATGACGTGCTCGTCAGCCATGGCTGATTTGCATGCAGTTTCGTAGAGCATGACCCATAATTCGGGGTTCTCCTTGCCATCGTACTTCTGAAGTTTCTCGAGCTTGAAGTTCTTAGGCCATATGACTTGGCAAAGGTGTGGAGTAAACTGCTTCAAACCCGATGGGCCATGGGTAGTTTCATATTCCATACGGCGATAGCTTTCATGGGATGCACGATCGTTGGCTCTCTGGTTGATGCGAGCGCGCAGATCACGTCCAGCGAGGTAATGGCGGAGATCATTATTGCCATCGCGGCGATCTCGATTGCCATCTAGATTAGCCCTGCGACCGTGGTTATCGTGGTGATTGTCATGGTTGTCTCGGCGGTTATCGTCCCAGACGTCGCGGCGGTTATCCTCCCGACGGTGGTTGTCGTCCCGACCACCATCATGGCCACCGTTTCTGCCTTGATGGTTGTCTGATGGGTCGTTGTTGCACGAGCCACGTTGGTTGGGTGGCTATGAGCGACTTGAGTACTGGCGGCTATGGCTTGACTCGACTAAGACGGATGGAGCCTAGGCTTGATTTACAATCTCTACGGTCTAGGCCATAGCAGCCGTCAGATAGGCTTGTATTTCATCGCGAACTGCCTAGGTTTCTAGGGTGTTGGGTAGCCGTTGCATTATCGCCATGGCGACGGCTACGTTGGCGCTTGGAGTCCTGAAGACCTGTTTGTCCCCCACCCTGTCGAAAGCATTGTTAAGGTCATGTGGCTGGACCCTTATGCGTCGTGCCTCCTCTTCTGCTTCAGCTTCGATTTGTCGGCGATTAAACCGGTCAATATTGCGTGCCTCGTGTGCAATCCTTTCTTGTTCTATTTCGCCAACTGCTGGCGGTTCATCATTGCTGACAACATTGATCAAATCCCCTCGTCTTGGCGGGAAAGATGGGAATTGTGGGAACCCCGGGGCGTGGTCTGGTATATCCAGATTGTATTCGATGCCTTCATAGTCGTGATGCTAGAGCTCGGTGTGGATGGAAGCATTAGATGCGATGCTAGACGAGGAGCTGGAGTCACCCTCTTGGACCGTGTGGACGGATCCTTCTTGATAATCCTCAATCTGGATCATGTTGATGAAGTTGCATGGCTTTGGTCGAGGTCGATGTACAAGACACAGATCTAAGCAGCATTGTATATTATATGCATAGTTGGAGGCAGCGTTTCACAGGCCATAGGGCTGGGCCTGGTAGTTCTCCATCGAGGCTTCGCACTCAGAGAGCTAGAGTCCCGCCGCGGAGGCTGGCCGGCGACGAGCAGAGCGCCCTTCAGGAGTAGATATGACCACGAGATCCGTACCTAGTCGTGCAGGACGACTGGCCCGAGCGGGTCGGGTAGATCTGTTGTGGGGAGCGTTTACCTACTCATTAGGTAGATTTTGAATTACACTTACCAGAGCTAGGGTTTCGGTGAGTTTGGTGCCGACCCGATCGATGGAGTCGAGCAGGTCGGTGTTGTCGATCTGCTTCCCTTTATAGCGGGGAAGTGGATGACGAGTGGTCGGCGTGGCTGAGGATGATGCAGGCGTGGTCGGAGCCAGATGTACTATGGTCGGAGCTAGATCCATCGTGGTCGGAGCCGTATCCACCGTGGTCAGAGCCGTAGCCGATGCAGGTGAAGCAGTGGTCGGTGCAGACTGAATCCACGCCTCCTCCGTGGTCGTGGCGATGAAGTCGTCGGAGCCAGTGGTCCAGGTGATCTGGCCGACGGTGAACGTGAGGCCGTTTGGCATAGCCATGGAGCCGGAGATGATGACCATCTTGTTTGCTTGGAGAGCAGTACGCACACCCCCTACCTGGCGCGCCACTATCGACGAAATATGGTCGGCAGTCTACCTAGGGGTATGCCCAAGGTAGTAGATTGTCGGTAGATAGATGCGCAAGCCACAAACAAGATGGTGACGCAAGACAGACACGAGGTTTTATCTAGGTTCGGCCACCAAGAAGGTGTAATACCTACGTCCTGCGTCTGATTGTATTGCTATATGTCAATGAGAGATGTTTTTTAGAGGGGTCCCTTGCCTGCCTTATATAGTCCGGGGCAGGGTTACAGATCTGGAAACTAATCCTAACCAGTTACAATTGCCATAGATGGCCAGATAAGGATTCCTATTCTAACCGACCAGGATCTTGCTTGATCGCCAAATCTGTCTTGACTCCTTGCGCGGGACTCCGAACAGGTTGGACTGGCCGTGCGTCGTCTTTTGGCGAACCGGACCCACTGATCTGGGCCGGCCCAAGCTTAGCCGTAAGGGTATAGGGGTTAATACCCCCACAAAGTGATCATGACATAGGTAGCACATTCCAAGTGGCGAAGCAAATGAAGATCATGACATGATGATGGCAATGCTATGGTGATGATCAAGCGCTTGGACTTGAAAAGAAGAAAGAGAAAAATAAAAGGCTCAAGGCAAAGGTATAAATGGTAGGAGCAATTTTGTTTTGGTGATCGAGACACTTAGTGAGTGTGATCACATTTAGGATCGATAGCCGTACTATTAAGAGGGGTGAAACTCGTATCGAAATGCGGTTATCAAAGTGCTACTAGATGCTCTAACTCATTGCATATGCATTTAGGATCTAGTGGAATGCTAACACTCTTGAAAATGTTTGTGAAAATATGCTAACACATGTGCACATGGTGATACACTTGGTGGTTGGCACATTTGAACAAGGGTGAAGAAGTTAGAGATGAAAAGGGGTTAGTCTCGCTGGTCACAAGGTGACCGGACGCTGGTCTCAAAGGGACCGGCGCGTCCGATCAGTTGTAGCAGCGTGGACGCTGCCGTCGGTCAACTGACCGGATGCTGGGTCGCTCAGCGACCGGACGCTGGAAGGTTGCGTCCGATCCTGTTGTCGGGCAGCGCAGAAGAAAGTCACTGCAAGACCGGACACTGGAAGGGTCCAGTCAAGTATGACCGGACGTGTCCGGTCGAAGAAATTCGTTTCTAGAACCTTACTGGAAACGACCAGACGCTGGAGGCTAAGCGTCCGGTCAATTTGTGCGTTGCGTCCGGTCAGCAGATGGCCATTGAAATCTGACGAACAGTATTTGAAGCAAGGGACACGTGGCGTGTATCACGTGACCGGACGCTGAGGGACAGCGTCCGGTCACCCCGCGTTGTGCCCAGTGAAGGGGTACAACAGCTCTATTTCGTGGGGGGCTTCTATTTAAGCCCCATGGCCGGTTAAAGCTCACACCTTTGGCCATTTTTATTGACATAGCAACCTTGTGAGCTTAGCCAAAGCCCTCCCACTTATCTCCACCATTGATTCATCATCTTTGTGAGATTGGGAGTGAATCCAAGTACATTGCTTGAGTGTTTGCATCTAGAGGCACTTGGTGTTCGTGTTTCGCTGTGGGATTCGCTTGTTACTCTTGGTGGTTGCCACCACCTAGACGGCTTGGAGCAGCGAGGATCGTCGAGCGGAGAGTGGTGATTGTCTCTGGCTCCGATTGTGGTGATTGTGAAAGGTTCTTGACCTTTCCCCGGTGGAGAGCCAAAAGGTACTCTAGTGGATTGCTCGTGGCTTGTGTGATCCTCATCTTGTGTTGGTTGTGCGGCACCCTATTGAGGGTTTGGCGTGTGATGCCAATTAGCGCGTGAACCTCCAAGTGAGTGAATCGCCACAACGAGGACTAGCTTGCCAGCAAGCAAGTGAACCTCGGTAAAAATCATTATGTCATCATTTGATTCCAAGGTGATTGGTCTTCATTGGTATTCATTCTTGTGATTGATTGATCCACTCCTCGACTCAGCGGTATAACCATCTTGCTCACTCTCTTTACATTACCGCAAACTACTTATTAAGCTCTTTAGTGTAGCTAGTTGTGAGAGCTTGTTAGTTTGGTTAGTGTGGCTTTTTAGTTAGATTTTGAGAGCACACTAACTTAGTATAGTGACATAGTTATTGTGTGGATAAAAACTACATAAACTAGAATTGTGGTAGGTGGCTTGTATTTTTAGTAGGCTAGCGCAACACTTGCTTCGCCTCATAATTGTCTAACTAGTTTGTTAAGTGTTGTTGTAGAATTTTTTAATAGGCTATTCACCCCCTCTCTAGCCATTAGGTCCTTTCAAGTGGTATCAGAGCCGAGGGCACCGTGATTTGAGGCTTAACAACCTTCGGTGTAAAAAATGGCTGAAATCAACAACACCAAAAAGCCACCCCAATTTGATGGCACAAATTATCCGTATTGGAAATTAAAGATGACCACACATATCAAGTCAATCAATAGAAAAGTGTGGAAGGTGGTAGAAACCAAAATTAAGATTGGTGATCCGGAGAATCCCACCGTGGCCGAAGAAGTGCTTCTCCAAAATAATGACATTGCTCTAAGTACCATTCATGATGCAATTGATGAAAGAACATTTTAGCAAATCAAGAATATTGAGATGGCTCATGAGGCTTGGAAGAAGTCTGAAGAATCATTTGAGGGCACTCAAGCCGTGAAGGGTGCAAAGGCATATATTCTCAAAGAGAAGTTTGCAAGCTTCAAGATGAAGGAGGATGAGAGTGTGCCGGAGATGTTCCATAGGCTTCACGTGCTTGTCAATGATCTCAAAGCACTTGGAGAAGAGGTGAAGGACAAGGACTTCTCCCACAAATTCTTGAGATGTTTACCTTCAAGATTTGGCACATTGGTCACTATTCTAGTGAGAAGTGGTTTGGACTCCATGACACCAAACCAAGTGTTGGGAGATATAATGACCGATGATACATATAGAGATGATGATGAGAAGGAAGAAAAGAAGAAGAAGAAAGATGAGAAGAAAGATAAGTGTGGCATTCAAGGCCACATCATCAAAGGGCAAGGCTAAGCAAGAAACATCAAGTGAAGATGATGGCTCATGGGATGATGATGATGATGAGAAGATGGCTCTCTTTGTCAAGAAATTTGGCAAGTTCATGATGAAGAAAGGGTACCGTGCTAGAAGAAAGAAATCTTCATCCAAGAACAAGGAAGAGTCAAGAAGGTGCTTCAAATGTGGAAGCAAAGATCATCTTGTTGCTCAATGTCCATACAATAGAGACAATGATGATGACAACAAGAAGGACAAGAAGAAGGACAAGAAGGAAAAGAAAGAGAAGAAGGACAAGATGACCTTCAAGAAGAAGGGTGGTTCATATGTGGTCACTTGGGATAGTGATGCCTCCTCAAGTGATGATGATGATAGTGATGATGACAAGACCACCAAGAAGAAGGCACTTGCAAGCATTGCTATCAATGAGAAGCCTTCTCTCTTCGACACTCCATCATGCTTCATGGCTAAGGCCACTAAGGTATAAACTTGTGATGATGATGGAAGTGATGATGAAAATGATAATGAAAATGATAGTGATAGTGATGATGATGAACCTACTAAAGATGAATTATTTGATATGCTAGAAGATGCCAAAGAACACTTTAACATTAAGAGAAGGGAATGCAAGAGCTTAAATAAGGAGGTAAAAGCCCTTAAGCAAGCCCTTGATGAGCTCAAAGCAACTCATGAGAGGCTAGAGGAAGCCCATGAGAAGCTCGGCAAGGCTCACAAAAGCTTGAAAAGGCTCATTCCTCTTTGCTTAATGAGCAAGATAAAAAGAAGCATGTTGAGACTTGTGATGTAGGTTTAACTTGTGATATAATTGATGAATCATCATTTATGCCTCTCATTGTTGCTCCCACTAACCCTTCTTGTAGTACTTCTACTTCCACCTCATCTAGTAGTGATGGTCTCACTTGTGATGCCTCACTAATGGTTGAGAATGAGAACCTCAAGAAGGAGGTCAATAAGCTCACTCACACCTTGGCTAAGGCCTATGGTGGTGAGGACCGTTTGCTTATGTGCTTGGGTAGCCAAAGAGCTTCTCTCTACAAAGAGTGATTGGGCTATACCCCCAAGAAAGGCAAGGCGGCTTTTGCTCCTCACAACACTAGTTTTGTGAAGAACAATGGTTGGTTTTACACTAGTTGCAAGCAAGTTGGTCATAAGGAGCATGAATGCAAAAACAAGAGTAAAAATACTAATATATCCTCCATTAAGCTTGATTCTTTCTATATGCTTACCAATGGCGCAAATGGTGTAAAGGCTAAGTTTATTGGCAAACCATGGATGGGCTCAAAGATGAAAGCCATTTGGGTACCAAAGAGCTTAGTGACTAACCTTTAAGGACCCAAGCAAGTTTGGATACCTAAAAAGAATTGATATTCTTTTGTAGGTCAATTACAAAGCCTGAGGAAGGCATTGGGTTCTTGATAGTGGGTGCACTCAACACATGACCGATGATGCAAGAATGTTCAACTCAATCAACACCAATGGCAATGATGGTTATGATAGTATCACATTTGGTGACAATGGCAAAGGCAAGGTCAAAAGGCTTGGTAAGATTGCAATATCCAATGACATGAGCATATCCAATGTATTGCTAGTAGAGAGCTTGAACTTCAATTTACTATCCGTAGCTCAATTGTGTGATCTTGGATTCAAATGCATATTTGGGGTAGATGATGTAGAAATCATAAGTGTAGATGACTCTAATTTGATCTTCAAAGGCTTTAGATATGAGAATCTATACTTGGTTGATTTCAATGCTAGTGAAGCTAAATTATCCACATGTTTGTTCTCTAAGTCTAGCATGGGTTGGTTATGGCATAGAAGGCTTGGTCATGTTGGAATGAAACAATTGAATAGATTGGTTAAGCATGACTTGATTAGAGGCTTGAAAGATGTGTTTGAAAAGGATAGGCTTTGTAGCTCTTGTCAAGCCGGAAAATAAATTAGAAACACCCATCCCAAGAAAAGCATGATGAGCACTAGCAAAGCGTTTGAGTTATTGCACATGGACTTGTTTGGGCCAACACAATACACTAGCATTGGTGGTAACAAATATGGCTTTGTGATAGTGGATGATTATACTAGATACATATGGGTATTCTTTCTAGTGGACAAAAGTGATGTGTTTGCAACATTCAAATCATTTGTCAAGGGCATTCACAATAAGTTTGAAACAACCATCAAGAGGGTTAGAAGTGACAATGGTAGTGAGTTCAAGAACACTAGAATTGATGAGTTATGTGATGATTTTGGAATTAGACATCAATTCTTGGCCAAGTACACTCCACAATCAAATGGCCTTGTTGAGAGGAAGAATAGAACACTTATTGATATGGCAAGGTCTATGCTTAGTGAGTACAATGTGAGTCAATCTTTTTGGGCCGAAGCTATCAACACGGCTTGCTATTGTAGCAACCATCTTTATTGTCATCCACTGAAAGAGAAGACACCATATGAGCTCTTGAATGGTAGAAAGCCCAACATTGCACATTTTCAGGTCTTTGGTTGTAAATGCTATATTTTGAAGAAAGGCACTAGATTGGGCAAGTTTGACAAGAAATGTGATGAAGGATTCCTACTTGGTTATTCCACTACAAGCAAAGCATATAAAGTTTGGAATTTGGATAGTGGTACTCTTGAGGAAGTTCATGATGTTGAATTTGATGAAACCAAGGGTTCACAAGTAGAGAATGAGAACTTAGAAGATGTTAGAGGCATTCAACTTTCAAATGTCATGAAGAAAATGGATATTGGTGAATTGAGGCCTAGGCAAGTGAATGATGATGAAGATGATCAAGTGCAAGTGCTCTCTAACTCAAATGTGCAATATGATACAAATCAAGCTAGTACAAGTGACTCTCATGATAATGAACAAGATCAAGTGGCTAGTACATCATCTCAACCCAATGATCAAGCAAGTGCAAGCAATCAAGTTCTAGTCCTCCAACCAACCAATATTGCAAGGGATCATCCATTGGACCCTATCATTGGTGATATTTCTAGAGGTGTACAAACAAGATCAAGATTGGCATCATTTTTGAAAGGATCAAGATGCCCAAGAGGGGGGTGAATTGGGCTAATTACAAATTTCTTTGCAATAATCAAATCCTATGGTTAGCCCAATTAACCCCTTGTGCCTAGAAAGTGTTTCTATTGATCTAACGCACAAAAGTTTAGCACCCTAAGTTCCAATCCTACTCTAGCATGGCGATTCTATGAATGTAAATGACAAGTATTGAATTGCTCAAAGTAAATGCTTAAAGTAAAGAGAGGAGAAGAAACATGGTGATGTTTTGCCGAGGTATCGGAGAGTCGCCACTCCCCACTAGTCCTCGTTGGAGCACCCGCGCAAGGGTGTAGCTCCCCCTTGATCCACTCAAGGATCAAGTGCTCTCTATGGGTTGATTCTTTGACACTCCGTCGTGGTGAATCACCCACAACCGCTCACAACTTGAGTTGGGTCACCCACAAGCTCTGCCAGATGATCACCAAACTCCCAATCACCACCAAGCCATCTAGGTGATGGCGATCACCAAGAGTAACAAGCACGAACTCTCACTTGATCACGACAAGCCTAATGAGAAGGGTGGATGCACACTTCGCTACTCTTGCTTCACTAATGAGGGCTCTCTTTGGGATTCTCAAATCTCAATCACCTCACTAGGACCTTGCTCTTCTTGGGACTCTCTAACATGTTTCTCAGCTATTGGAATGAGCAAAAGTACCCCCACACACGAATGGAGGTGGTATTTATAACAAGGGCTAAAAAACAAACCGTTATGTGCCTCTGCGGGGTGACCAGACGCTCTGATCATGTTGACCGGACATGCCGGTCAGTTCACCCTAAAACCTAGTGTTTACAGTGTGACCGGATGCTGGCCAACGTCCGGTCAGCCCTGACCAGACGCGTCCAGTCGAGATTTTCCCTCTCTGGAACTTTACTGGAGTCGACCGGACGCTGGCCCTCAGCGTTCGGTCACTTCACTTCTCAGCTTCTGGTCACTTCCAGACGACTTCACCTTGATCAAATGAACTGACCGAACTCTAAGCCAGCGTCCGGTCAGTATTTGACCCTCCATTCACTTCCAACTCTCAATCATATGTGAATGAAGTTTGCTCCATTAGATCTAAGGACTATTTTGGAGCTACCTAGCGCTAGTTTTAGCAAGTGTGCACCACACCTAACCCACTAGACTCACCTAGGTCAAGCTACCCATCCGTACCCCCTTAATAGTATGGCCAAAGGAAAAAACAAAGTCCTAAACTACTCTAAGTGCCACTCCAACTCCAGTTGACACTTAGAACTAGTCCATCCTTCACCTTGTCGTCCATCCTTTGAAAACTGAAATGATTTCCATCGTAGGGGCATGACTATCATGATAGCCCAATCGATCTCCATTACTGTGACCAAACTTAATTGCCTCTGCAAAACACACGTTAGTCACAGTAATCACGTATTGTCATTAATCATCGAAACCCAACAAGGGGCCTAGATGCTTTCAATCTCCCCCTTTTTGGTGATTGATGACAATACCACCTCGAGTATGTGAAAGAGTTGAGGTTTTTGACATGCTTGGTTCATATAAGCTTTTGGCAATAGGAACAAAAGTGTTAGGCAAGCTTATATGACCCAAGCCAACATGATATACTCAAAAGATATGAAATAAGCATGAGTACAAGTAATAAAGCTCATTTGCATCGGAGTAAAACGTGGAAGCAAAGCAAATGAGCATAGCACAAGTGATATGACATATAAATAATTCAAAGTAGAGAGCACACATGTCACATATCATGATCACGTAGATATTACTATCACATAGATATAGTTTAATGCATAGAAGTAAACACACAACGAATCCATAAAAGTGTATCACACATAAAACTCCAAATGTACTAGATAATAAGCTACTAAGTAAGCTAAGCTCCCCCTAAATAGTCGCTCCCCCTAAGACTATCATACTTAAACCCTCTCCCCCTTTGGCATCAAACACCAAAACCTAAGTGTCGGTCGGTGGGGCTACAGCGGACGAGCCAGGCGCTGATGTACGAGGAGCGAGCTGAAACTAGGCACCATCATCATCTGACCCTAAGCTCTAAGCAGTCTGACCCTCTGTAGCTGGAAGCGATGCTGAAGCAGTCTGGGTTGGATCAGGGACTAGAGCTACTATAGGCTGTGCTGGTATGATTGAAGCAACTGGCTCTGATGATGCCACTGAGGAAGGGAGCATCTTTGTTGTCCCAGTAATAGGTGCAACGATAGAAGGACCTAGGACATGCAAGTATGGAGGAGTAGGCTGCCCTATCAACTCACTGAAGGATGCACCAAGGCTCCTAGACACTGTAGTCTCTAGCACTAGCAGCGAGGACGTCTCAGCCGGTGTGAAGCCCGTCTGAAGAGGTGTGAACTGCGGGGCTATCACTGGCAAAGCAAAATACTAGGACACCTACTCTGTAGGTGAAGCAAACTATGCTGGTGGCTGTCCCTGACTCTGAAACCCACTAGGCTGTAATGCTGGAGTCATCGAAGTGGTGGCAGGCTGACCAAGCTAGGGCGAAGGCTGTGGCGGTGGAGCCCCAATCGCTGTCACTACATGCTGCATAAATCCAAGTAGCTACTGCTGTATGAGGATCTACTACTGATGCATGGCCTGCTGCTACTGCTATAGAGCCTATGTCTACTGCTGAATAGCTAGCTACTGTCGCTGAAACTCGTCATGCCGAGTCTAGAACTATGCAAAAGTGGCAGCGGTCTCCTGAGCCTGGCGTGCCTGATCCTGCCTCATCCGCTCAAGTATAGCAAGTAGAGCGAGGTCTATCTATGGTGCAGGTGGAGCTGAACTGGAGCTACCGGCCTCATGATCATGTTGATGTGCAGGCATCTAAGGAATGCCCCAGTAGTCCTCGTCTGAGCTGTCACTGGGGTCGCTCTCGACCATCCCCTCCTGCTAAGCAAGCTCCTCCTCCTCAGTAGCTACAATACCCCTAATAATAGCATCCTGCTGGGCTACAGTCTCTGGTACATCTGGACGACGACGTGGCTGACTAGGTGCCTGTGGAGTACTATGGCGGATCATCTAAGTCAGGTTGTATGTAGGGAACTCTATAGTAGCACCACTATACTCAGCTAACATCTCAGGCGACCTCACTGTAACTACCCTGTGAATAAGAAATGTGATCTAATGGGCATAGGGCAACTGTCGATGACCTCTAAACCCCTCAGCAATAGTATCCTTCATCTCTGAAAGAAGGAGATCCCAAATGTCAAACTGTCTGCTGCATCAGGGAGTTGAGAAGCCATAGCTGTAAGTGAGTTAGGCCCTCGCGATACCCCATCCTTGGAATCAAGGTCCTCCTCATAATGGCATCCAGCACTCTAGCTGTAGGAGTGAGATCACTGGGAGTCCTGCTCGACCCCTCGCCAAAAGGCTCCTTGAAGCAGTGGTGAACCAAATCTGTGGGAGGCACCATACCGCCATGAGGGTGTCTAGGAGGCGCTGTCTGTCCATAGCAAACATCATGTAACCTGACGGGCTACTCTTAAAGCCTAAGTATCTCCCTGACTCTAGTGCTTGTCAGCCTATAATCTCTGCCTCTGAATGCAAAGTGAGTGTATATGTGCTATGGGTCAATCCATAGTGTAGCATAGAACTGACGGGCCCAAGATGGAACATATAATCCTGTCCATCTAATCAAGTCGGTCAGCCCTGGCAGATATGTAAGGTAGGGGCGAATGTGCTCTCCAGTTGCTGCAACTATAGACTCAATGTTGCACACCCTCTGAGGTCTGAATACAACTCCACTATTAAGATATGCATTGTAGAAATCCTCCTAGAGTGGTGTGTAGAAGTCCTCTGATGCTCTGTCATCCCTCCTCGGTGGAAACCACTGCTCAAAGTCCACAAACCTGAGCTGCTACACCTGCTTGGCCATGGCGGCCCTCAGATAAAGATGTGTCACTGGAGGCGGACCCTCTGGTCTGGGCAGTGGACAAGAACCCCTCCGCTGTGTATCTGCCCTCGGTGTGACTGGAGCACAGGTACGACCAGAGCAGCGAAGCTGTGGCTAAGGTGCCTGCTCTGTCTCCTCGGCCTGCTATCCCTCCTGAGTTGGCTCTACTGCTGTGCCTACTGCTATGACTCCCCCTGAGGCTGATCCTCATCAATGGCAACACGCCGTCCTCCAAGCATGAGAGTCCTAGGTGGACCACCATGAAGGCGCTCAACCTGCTCAAGTGTAGCCCTTGCTTCTAGTGAAAGCTAATCTGTAATCCGGACTCCACTACGAGCACCTCCTCTCTCGACATGCTCTGCAGCCTCTATAACTGTGGCTGCTCTAGCTATCTCTGCATCTGGGTACTTGCGCTTCTTTGTTGCAGTCTTCTTCGTCACATTGCCTTTTGGATCTACAGGCAAGCGAGACGGATGCCTCGGATCCTCATCACCCGGACTGCCCCCAACATTCTTGACGTGAACCATTGGTTGAATCTAAAGAGAACAACTGCCAACTGTCACTTCTGAGGCTTGGCCTCGATCCGTACTCGCAAGCTTGGCCCCAAGTTGACTAATAACTGCCACTAAGACCTCAACGGCACCGACTCGCTGTACGATGGAATAGATCGGGTTTATAAATAATAACACTAAATCTAGAGATGCGAAACCCTAATAGAGCAAGCAATTGGATATGAAATTGAATCAAAGGCTTGCTACCTGATGAACCGTCGATCCAAGGAGAAGAGAAACAACATGCAGGGAACCATTGAAACGTGAGGCTAGGGCATGAGGCATCGGCGACACTAGAGTACTGGTGACGGCAGTGGGCGGCGCTAGGGCAGTGGAGCGCATGGGAAGGCTGGCATGGCAGGGTAGGTGAGGCATAGGCTCGCAGCGAGGCAGTGTGGCGACACTGTAGGGCGGCGCGGCAGCGTGAGCGCTAGAGCACGGCGCACGGGCGTGGGAGCAGCGGGCGGTGCGCGGAGCAGCGGAGGAGGCACGAGGAGCAGCGTGCGGCATGTGGAGCAATGGAGGCGGTGGCTTGGTCTCGGTGAGGTTGAGGAGGCGGTAATGCGGGCGGACTAGGTCAAAGACGCACGGTGGCTCGCGGTTATAAGGGTCCCCGACAGAGTTGGATAAGGAAAGAAGAAAGGAGTTCATAAGCCGCACGAAACCTATTGACCGGACGCTCCGGTGGCAGCAATCGGACGCTGCCACCTAGCGTCCTGTCTATTTCAGAGAGGTCCAAATCTCCTGGAATCATGACCGGACACGTCCGGTGGACACCGATCGGACGCAGCCAGAGTCCGGTCACCTAGCCTTGACGCCTTCTTGCTCGACCGGACGCTGAACCTCCAACTGACCGGACGCTAAAACACAGAGTCCAGTCACTCCTTCGCAGCGAGTTCACCTCCTGTGAACTGACCGAATGCAGGACTCCAGAGTCCGGTGCAGCGTCCGGTCACTCTTTTTCCAGCAAATCTTCACAGTTCTTCGTGCTGCCTGTTCCCAATCAAGTCCCAACTCAAATAAGATTCAAATAAACACCAATTGGGACTTATATGAGTGACATCTCTCAAACCCTCATGTTTTTCAAAAATATTTTGCCTTAGGCTATAATTCTTTTTAAGAAAATAGGCAATAAGAGGGCAATTTGAAGACAACCGACAAAACAACATTCATGCATATGCAATGCAATACTTGTAAGTAAATCTAGTTGCTTGTCAAGTTTGATCCAAGGTTAAGCTTCTTGACACGCTTTTCGGTGGTTATCTTAACCATGTTAGACAAGCCCTATATGCATTACAAAACATTAAACATGTTGTATATTACAATGCAATGCAAGGGACAACACAAGCTCATTTTTAGTGAAGTTACTAAAATCAAGCACATTGAGCTCATTCCGCAATCTACAAAATGTTGTCTCATCTAGCGGTTTAGTGAAGATATCCGCCAATTGATCCTCGGTCCTTACACCTTATAGTGATATATCATTTTTAGCAACATGATCTCTAAGAAAGTGATGGCGGATATCTATGTGCTTGATGTGAGAGTGTTGAACCGGATTATTTGTAAGTTTTACCGCACTTTCATTATCGCACAAAAGAGGTACTTTTTTCTAGAACTACACCATAGTCTAGCAAAGTTTGTTTCATGTAAAGTATTTGTGCACAACAAGCACCCGCGGCAATGTATTCCGCTTCAGCGGTGGACAAAGCCACACTATTTTGCTTCTTGGAGGACCAAGACACAAGTGATCTACCAAGCAAATGGCACCCTCCGGATATGCTTTTTCTATCAACTTTGCAACCGGCATAATCCGAATCAGAATAGCCAACTAACTCAAATATAGCTCCTTTGGGATACCAAAGGCTAATGCTTGGTGTGTGCTTAAGATACCTAAGGATTCTTTTAACGGCAATCAAATGAGTTTCCTTAGGATTAGCTTGAAATCTAGCACACATACACACACTAAACATGATGTCGGGCCTAGATGCGGTTAAATATAACAAACTACCAATCATTGAGCGGTAGAGAGTTTGATCAACCGGGTTACCTCCCTCATCTAGGTCGAGATGTCCATTAGTTGGCATTGGTGTCTTGATTGGCTTACATTCATCCATCTTGAATCTCTTGAGAAGATCATTAGTATATTTCTCTTGAGAGATGAAAATCCCTTCTCTCATTTGCTTGACTTGAAAACCAAGAAAGAATGTAAGCTCTCCAATCATTGACATCTCGAACTCCTTCGACATCAATTCACCAAACTCTTTGCAAGAATCTTCATTTGATGATCCAAAGATGATATCATCAACATACACTTGACAAATGAAGATATGCCCATCAAGCTTTTTGGTGAATAGTGTGGTGTTGACCTTCCTAATGATGAAGCTCTTCTCAATGAGGAAGTCCCGAAGGCGCTCATACCAAGCTTTTGGGGCTTGCTTAAGCCCATATAATGCCTTGGACAACCTATAAACATGATTAGGATATCTAGGGTCTTCAAACCCAGGAGGTTGATCAATATAGACTAGTTCATTAATAAAGCCATTTAAAAATGCACTTTTCACATCCATTTGATAAAGTTTCATTTCATGATGTGATGCATATGCAAGGAGGATATGGATGGCTTCTTATCTTGCAACCGGTGCAAAGGTCTCTCCAAAATCCAAACCTTCAACTTGAGAGAACCCCTTTGCCACTAGTCTTGCCTTGTTCCTCACAACAACGCCTTGATCATCTTGCTTGTTTTGGAACACCCACTTTGTTCCAATGACTCTTGCATTTTTGGGCCGCTCTTCAAGAGTCCAAACTTCATTGCGGGTGAAGTTGTTCAACTCTTCATGCATTGCATTTATCCAATCTGGATTTCGAAGAGCTTCTTCTACCTTAGTAGGCTCAAAGCAAGAGACAAAAGAGTGATGAGCGATAAATGAAGCAAGTTTTTGTGAGCGAGTTATTACACCCTTTGATGGACTCCCTATGATGAGATCTTATGGATGATCTTGTAGTAGGGGTGTATTTCTTCTATTGACCACTTGAGGAGGAGGTTGTGGAGCATCAACATCTTGTGCTTGTACCACCATTTGATCATGGGAGACATAAGTGTCTTCATTTTCCACTCTCCCATCTTTATCACCATCTTGTGGCACACTTGATGAAGAAGGTGTATCAATCACCTGTACATCATCTTCATCATCTTTAGGCTTGATGTCTCCAACCAAAATGTTCTTCATAGCCTCCCTCAATGGTTCATCACCTACATAATCAAGATTCTCATGTGCTCCTTGGGAGCTGTTAGATTCATCAAATTCCACATCATATGTTTCTTCAACCAAGCCGATGGCATGATTAAATACTCTATATGCTTTGGACTTTGATGAGTAACCAACAAGAAAACCAATATCACAACATCTTTGAAACTTCCCTAGGTGTTAGCGCTTCTTGTAGATGTAGCATTTGCAACCAAAACACCCTAAAGAAGGAGACGTCCGGCTTCTTCCCATTGAGCAACTCATAAGGTGTCTTGCCAAGGAACTTTTAAAGTAATAGGCGGTTTGATGCATAGCATGCAGTGTTGATAGCTTCCGCCCATAGAGCTTCGGGGTGTTGTACTCATCAAGCATTGTTCTTGCAAGGGTGATCAATGTCCGATTCTTCCTCTCAAGTACACCATTTTGTTGAGGAGTATATATTGCGGAGACCTCATGCTTGATCCCAACTTCATCATAATAGGCTTCTATGTTTGTGTTGTCAAATTCCTTTCCATTGTCACTTCTTATCTTCTTAAGCTTCACTTCAAATTCATTTTGGGCTCTCTTGGCAAACTTCTTGAAACAAGCTGCAACTTTGGATTTGTCATGAAGGAAGAATACCCATGTATACCTTGAATAGTCATCAACAATCACAAGACAATAAAGATTTTCTCCCAAACTCTTGTATGTTGTTGGTCCAAATAAATCCATATGAAGGAGTTCTAGCACTCTTGCGGTTGACATGAAAGCTTTTGTTGGATGGGTATTTGCAACTTGCTTGCCGGCTTGACATGCACTACAAAGCTTGTCCTTCTCAAACTTCACATCCTTCTACCATTCTTCATTAGCTTCTTGAGTGAGCTCATCCCAATATGAGCAAGTCTTCTATGCCATAGCCACCCAAGTGTTGTTTTGGTGAATAGGCATGTCTTCAAGTTTGCATCTTCGAAGGTGAAGTCCACTAGATATAGGTTGTTGTATCTAAATCCTTTGAATATCACATGATCATCATCCTTCTTGGATACAACAACCTCCTTCTCGGTAAACAAGCATTGGAAGCCAAGATCACACAATTGTCCAACGAATAGCAAGTTGAAACTCAATGAAGCAACATATAGCACATTGGAGATGGAATGATCATTTGATATAGCCACTTTGCCCAATCCTTTGACCTTGCCCTTTGAGTTATCTCCAAATGTGATTCTTTCTTGTCCATCTACTTCTTCATCTAGTGAGGTGAACATATGAGGATCACCGGTCATATGTTGTGTGCAACCACTATCAATAACACAATGACTTCCAGTGGTCTTGTAGTTCACCTACACACACAAGAGATCAAGCTTTAGGAACCCAAACTTGTTGAGGGCCCTTCACCTTCTCAACAAGTGACTTTGCAACCCAAATTTTCTTAGGCCTATTTTTGTTGGGAGGTCCTAAGAACATCACTTTCATCTTTCCACTAGAATCCTTTCTAAGCATGTAGTGAGCATTGAAGGCAAAAGGTCTAGCATGCTTGGGCAAGGGTTGTGGTGGAGTTTGGCACTCATGAGCAAAGTGGCCTTCTTGTCCACACTCAAAACATCTCTTTGGCTTTGGCTTGGACTTATGTTGTTGTTGAGCTTGAGCCTTCTTCTCTTGGTTTGCCAAGTACCCAATGCCACTTCTATCCATCTTCATGACGGTGTTCATTAGTAGCTCACTTTGAAGATGCTTGCCTCTAGTGAACTTGCTCAATCCAATCTTAAGATGCTCTTTCTCCAACTTGAGCTTCTTGTTTTCTTCCTTGAGAGCATCATTGTTTTTCTCTTCCTTGAGCTTCTTGTTCTCATCTTTGAGCTTCTCATTCTCAAGGATCAAACCATCATCATGAACAATAGTTTCTAGCACAATAGACTTGGTGGTTTTGAGTTCTTCAAGATCTTTCTTGAGCTTTTCATTGTCATTCTTGAGCTTGACAAACTCATCATAATCATCGGCTTCAACCACTTGCTTGCCCTTGCTACTAGAACTTTGCTCAATGCTCTCAATAATCAAGTCATCACATGATGTAGCTATATCAATCTTAACAACATCGTTAGTAGCATCATGTGGCTCATTGGATAAGAATTCTTGAGCAATAATAAGATTATCATGATTAACCTTAAGAGTAGTATATTCTTCTCTTAGCTTGTTGTGGCTAGTGATGAGCTCATTATGTGTCCTCTCAAGTTTATCATATTTTTCTTTAAGCTCTTTCTTAGAAGATTTGAGCTCCTTGAGTTTGGATGATATAACATCATTTGCTTCTTTAAGCTCAACACTATCCTTTTCTGCTATATCACATTTGACTAAAAGAGAACCATTTTTAGCTTCTAGCTTTTCATTTTTAGCTCTAGTTTTTATAATGATCTTAGTGTATTGTTTTAGCAGTCTAGCAAGATCATCATAAGAAGGTGATTCATAGTCATCATCATCACTATCGCTATCATCATCACTAGCATGCTCATCATCACTACTATCATCAATGTTAGATACCTTGCGGTCACCCTTGGCCATAAGGCATAAGTGTGTAGAGGATGATGGCGGTGGTGGCGGTGAAGATGATGAAGACTCGATAACAATTGTGGCCACCTTCTCGTTGTCACTATCATCATCGGATGATGCACTAGATGAATCAATGTCTGTGAGCCAATCATCGACAATGTATGCCGTTCCACTCTTCTTCTTCTTGTGGAAGTCCTTCTTCTTGCCATCTCTCTTCTTGTATGGCTTGTTCTTTTTCTATTCTTCTTCATCATCATTACTTGAGTCATCTTTCTTGCCCTTGTATTTGTTCTTGAACTTGTCTTTCTTGGGCTTAGTGCATTGGTGTGCTAGATGACCAAGTTCTCCACAATTGAAGCAATCCATCTTAGAGATTGGCTTCCTTCTAGAGCTAGTGAAGAACTTCTTCTTCTTGCCATCAAACTTGATGCCACTCTTGTTGAGCTTCTTTAGCATCTTGGCGGTCTTTTTCACCATGAGAGCAAGACTTTCATCATCAACTTCATCATCACGTGAGCTCTCATACTCAAGTCTTGCTTTACCCTTCTCTTGGCTAGCTTTGAATGCTAAGTCCTTATCTTTCTTCTTGGTAGAGGATGAGCCATCTTGTGGCGTGATGTGCATGTACATCTCATAAGCATTGATCTTTCCCAAGATTTGTGTCGGTGTAGTGGTGAAAGATCACCTTGATGAAGCACGGTCACAATATGCCCATATTTATCAATGGGAAGGACACTCAAAATCTTTCTTACAACATCGGATGGTTGCATTTGAGTGAGTCCAAGCCCATTGACTTCCTCTACAAGAACATTCAAATGTGAATACATCTCATTAGCACATTCTTTAGGAAGCATTTCAAAAGAGTTGAGCTTTTTCATGACAAGATGATAGCGTTCCTCACGCTCACTCTTAGTTCCCTCATGGAGCGCACAAACGTCCGACCATAGTGCATGGACGTCTTTGTGGTTCCTCACCCGATTGAACACATCTTTGCAAAGGCCTCTAAAGATGGTGTTTCAAGCCTTTGTATTCCACTTCTCATAGTTCACCTCATCGCCTTGTAGGTGAGTAGCATCCTGAGGTTTTGGGAAGCCTTGTGAGGTGGCTCTAAGAATACCAACATCTAGAGCTTCTAGATATGCCTCCATGCGAATTTTCCAATAAGGAAAATCATCTCCCTCAAAGATAGAAGGAGGTCCATCCCCATGAGACATCTTGCTCTAGGCGGTTAAGCCTAAATATGTGAGCACGAGGCTCTAATACCAATTGAAAGGATCAAGATGCCCAAGAGGGGGGTGAATTGGGCTAATTACAAATTTCTTTGCAATAATCAAATCCTATGGTTAGCCCAATTAACCCCTTGTGCCTAGAAAGTGTTTCTATTGATCTAATGCACAAAAGTTTAGCACCCTAAGTTCCAATCCTACTCTAGCATGGCAATTCTAGGAATGTAAATGACAAGTATTGAATTGCTCAAAGTAAATGCTTAAAGTAAAGAGAGGAGAAGGAACGCGGTGATGTTTTGCTGAGGTATCAGAGAGTCGCCATTCCCCACTTATCCTCGTTGGAGCACCCGCACAAGGGTGTAACTCCCTCTTGATCTGCACAAGGATCAAGTGCTCTCTATGGGTTGATTCTTTGACACTCCGTCGCGGTGAATCACCCACAACCGCTCACAACTTGAGTTGGGTCACCCACAAGCTCCGCCGGATGATCACCAAACTCCCAATCACCACCAAGCCGTCTAGGTGATGGTGATCACCAAGAGTAACAAGCATGAACTCTCACTTGACCACGACAAGCCTAATGAGAAGGGTGGATGCACACTTTGCTACTCTTGCTTCACTAATGAGGGCTCTCTTTGGGATTCTCAAATCTCAATCACCTCACTAGGACCTTGCTCTTAGTGGTACTCTTAAACGTGTTTCTCAGCTGTTGGAATGAGCAAAAGTACCCCCACACACGAATAGAGGCGGTATTTATAACAAGGGCTGAAAAACGAACCGTTATGTGCCTCTGCGGGGTGACCGGACGCTCCGATCATGTTGACCGGACGCGCCGGTCAGTTCACCCCGAAACCCAGTGTTCATAGTGTGATCGGACGCTGGCCAGCGTCCGGTCAGCACTGACCAGACACGTTCGGTCGAGATTTTCCCTCTCTGGAACCTTACTGGAGTCGACCGGACGCTGGCCCTCAGTGTCTGGTCACTTCTAGATGACTTCACCTTGATCAAATGAACTAACCGGACTCTGAGGCAGCATCCGATCACACCTAAGCCAGCGTCTGGTCAGTATTTGACCCTCCATTCACTTCCAACTCTCAATCATATGTGAATGAAGTTTGTTCCATTGGATCTAAGGACTATTTTGGAGCTACCTAGCGCTAGTTTTAGCAAGTGTGCACCACACCTAACCACTAGACTCATCTAGGTCAAGCTACCCGTCCGTACCCCCTTAATAGTATGGCTAAAAGAAAAAACAAAGTCCTAAACTACTCTAAGTGTCACTCCAACTCCAATTGACGCTTAGAACTAGTCTATCCTTCACCTTGTCATCCATCCTTTGAAAACCAAAACGATTTCCATCATAGGGGCAAGACTATCATGATAGCCCAATCGATCTCCATTACCATGACCTAACTTAATTGCCTCTACAAAATACATGTTAGTCACAGTAATCACGTATTGTCATTAATCACCGAAACCCAACAAGGGGCCTAGATGCTTTCAATTTTGTGAGCACTTCTCATTTGTGTCATCCATTGAACCAAAGAAGATAGATGAAGCATTGAAGGATGTTGATTGGGTGAATGCTATGCATGAAGAATTGAATAATTTCACAAGAAATCAAGTATGGGAATTAGTAGAGAGACCAAAGGGACACAATGAGATTGGAACCAAATGGGTCTTTAGAAACAAGCAAGATCAAGATGGGATAGTAGTAAGGAACAAAGCAAGATTGGTAGCACAAGGCTATACACAAGTGGAAGGTCTTGACTTTGGAGAAACATATGCCCCGGTTGCTAGATTGGAAGCTATTAGAATCTTGCTAGCCTATGCTTGTGCCCACAACATCAAGCTCTATCAAATGGATGTTAAGAGTGCATTTCTAAATGGTTACATCAATGAAGAAGTATATGTTGAGCAACCTCCCGATTTTGAAGATGACAAGAAGCCCGATCATGTATACAAGTTGAAGAAGGCATTGTATGGCTTGAAGCAAGCACCTAGAGCATGGTATGAGAGATTGAGGGATTTCCTACTCTCTAAAGGGTTCACAGTGGGCAAGGTTGACACCACTCTTTTCATCAAGAAGATTGGAAAAGATCTATTTGTGTTGCAAATATATGTTGATGATATCATATTTGGATCAACCAATCAAGACTTTTGTGAAGAATTTGGAAAGATGATGAATAATGAGTTTGAGATGTCCATGATTGGAGAATTAAGTTACTTTCTTGGTCTTCAAATCAAGCAATTAAAGAATGGTACATTTGTGAGTCAAGGCAAGTATGTCAAGGACATGATCAAGAAGTTTGGCATGAATGATAGTAAAGCCATTAGTACACCAATGGGCACAAATGGCAACTTGGATAGTGATACAAGTGGAAATATGGTGGATCAAAAATTATATCGGTCTATGATTGGAAGCCTACTCTATGTGACCGCATCAAGGCCAGATGTCATGTTTAGTGTATGCATGTGTGCAAGATTTCAAGCCTCACCAAGAGAAAGTCATTTGAAGGCTACAAAGAGAATATTGAGGTACTTGAAGCATACACCAAATGTTGGTTTGCGGTATCCCAAAGGAGCAAAGTTTGAGCTAGTTGGTTACTCTGACTCAGATTATGCGGGATGCAAGGTTGAAAGGAAGAGCACCTCGGGCACATGTCAATTGTTGGGAACATCACTTATTTCATGGTCATCAAAGAAGCAAAATAGTGTTGCATTATCAACCGCCGAAGCTGAATACATATCCGCTAGTAATTGTTGTACACAAATACTTTGGATGAAGGCCACTTTGAGTGACTTTGGAATCAAGTTAAAAAATGTGCCATTGCTATGTGACAATGAGAGTGCAATCAAATTGACCAACAATCTGGTTCAACATGCAAGAACAAAGCACATTGATGTCCGCCACCATTTCATAAGAGATCACCAACAAAAAGGGGACATTTGTATTGAGAGTGTAGGCACCGAAGATCAACTTGCTGATATATTCACCAAGCCATTGGATGAGAAAAGGTTTTGCAAGCTAAGGAATGAGTTGAATATATTGGATTTCTCAAATATGTGTTGATGCCTCTCCTTCAAGCAATCCAAGGTAAAAGTTGATTGGCATGGCATACATCCTTGCTAAGGACATGTTTAGTACATCTAGACATCTTTCATATTTAATAGGCTCATTCATGAAAATCAAATGAATTCGATGATTGTATGGTACCACTATTGCTTCTATGCTTATTTTGATCTAGTAGTAGCATATGACATGTTTGTGGGCTTGTAAACTTAGTGTTTGATCTAGAAAATGAGCTCTAAGTGTTTAACTCAACATGGTACAAGATAACCCTTATTTGGAGGTGTGAAGAAGCTTGTCCTTGGATCAAACCGAGTTAAATATCTTTGGTAAATGATCTAGATTGGACCAAATTTGGGAAAATGATCCTCAACCCATTGATTGACATTGATAATCTCAACCTATCTATAATTTAAGCCTTTGTGGTCATTGATGACAAAGGGGTAGAAATAGTGCACAAAGATAACACAAAGGGGAGAGAAATAAAGATACAAGTGATAGGGGGAGAACTTGACATAAGGGGAGAAATATGACAAAGGAAAGGGATCAATTAAAATCTTGAGCACACAAGTAGGGGGAGCAAGCTCATGAACTTGTATGGTGCATTTGAATGTGCATTTCATATGTTTGCTTGCGTGGCACAAGTTTTAAATTTCAATATCCATGCTTGTGTGGTTTATGCTAGCTGTAGGTTTGAATGATGAAATGAAAAACTAGCATGCACAGGATATCTAATAATTTCATTTCCAAGTGTTTCCAAGTGGTATCAAGCTAACCATGGTGCTAAGGATGGTATAATGGTGCACTCTGATTGGTATCATGCTTCAAAGGTTCATCTTTTATACCTTAGCATCATTTGGTAGACAATGTCTCCTATATTTCCTATCTAAGCATATGTGCAAGCTTCAATCCAAACTCTTAGCACATATGTAGGGGGAGCAATTGCTACCATTTGGGGTTCATGAAACTTGTCCATATCCTTTTACACATGGTAAATATGCTTGGACAAGCAACATGGATTCGATTGAATTTCAATTCATATCTTTGTGAAAGGGTTGTCATTAATTACCAAAAAGGGGGAGATTGAAAGCTCTAGTTTGGTTTTGGTGAATTGATGAAACCCTAAGTGCTAACCTAGTTTATCAAGTGATCATGACATAGGTAGCACATTCCAAGTGGCGAAGCAAATGAAGATCATGACATGATGATGGCGATGCCATGGTGATGATCAAGCGCTTGGACTTGAAAAGAAGAAAGAGAAAAACAAAAGGCTCAAGGCAAAGGTATAAATGGTAGGAGCCATTTTGTTTTGATGATCGAGACACTTAGTGAGTGTGATCACATTTAGGATCGATAGCCGTACTATTAAGAGGGGTGAAACTCGTATCGAAATGCGGTTATCAAAGTGCCACTAGATGCTCTAACTCATTGTATATGCATTTAGGATCTAGTGGAATGCTAACACTCTTGAAAATGTTTGTGAAAATATGGTAACACATGTGCACATGGTGATACACTTGGTGGTTGGCACATTTGAACAAGGGTGAAGAAGTTAGAGATGAAAAGGGGTTAGTCTCACTGGTCACAAGGTGACCGGACGCTGGTCTCAGAGGGACCGGCACGTCCGGTCAGTTGTAGCAGCGTGGACGTTGGCGTCGGTCAACTGACCGGATGCTGGATCGCTCAATGACTAGACGCTGGAAGGCTACGTCCGGTCCTATTGACGGGCAGCGTAGAAGAAAGTCACTATGAGACCAGACGCTGGAAGGGTCCGGTCAAGCATGACCGGACGCGTTCGGTCAAAGAAATTCATTTCTGGAACCTTACTGGAAATGACCGAATGCTGGAGGCTGAGCGTCCGGTCAGTTTGTGCGCTGCGTCCGGTCAGCAGATGACCATTGAAATCTGACGAACAATATTTGAAGCAGGGGACATGTGGCATGTATCACGTGATCGGACGCTGAGGGACAGCGTCTGGTCGATCGGACCAGAGCGTCCGGTCACCCCGCGCTGTGCCCAGTGAAGGCGTACAACAGCTCTATTTGGTGGGGGCTTCTCTTCAAGCCCCATGGCCGGTTGAAGCTCACACCTTTGGCCATTTTCATTGATATAGCAACCTTGTGAGCTTAGCCAAAGCCCTCCCACTCATCTCCACCATTGATTCATCATCTTTGTGAGATTGGGAGTGAATCCAAGTGCATTGCTTGAGTATTTGAATCTAGAGGCACTTGGTGTTCGTGTTTCACTGTGGGATTCGCTTGTTACTCTTGGTGGTTGCTGCCACCTAGATGTCTTGGAGCAGCGAGGATCGTCGAGCGGAGAGTGGTGATTGTCTCCGGCTCCGATCGTGGTGATTGTGTGGGGTTCTTGACCTTTCCCCGACGGAGAGCCAAAAGGTACTCTAGTGGATTGCTCGTGGCTTGTGTGATCCTCATCTTATGTTGGTTCTACGACACCCTATTGAGGGTTTGGCGTGTGATGCCAATTAGCACGTGAACCTCCAAGTGAGTGAATTGCCACAACGAGGACTAGCTTGCCGACAAGCAAGTGAACCTCGGTAAAAATCATTGTGTCATCATTTGATTCCGAGGTGATTGGTCTTCATTGGTATTCATTCTTGTGATTGATTGATTCACTCCTCGACTCAGTGGTATAACCATCTTGGTCACTCTCTTTACATTACCGCAAACTAGTTATCAAGCTCTTTAGTGTAGCTAGTTGTGAGAGCTTGTTAGTTTGGTTAGTGTGGCTCTTTAGTTAGCTTTTGAGAGCACACTAACTTAGTATAGTGTCATAGTTATTGTGTGGATAGAAACTACATAAACTAGAATTGTGGTAGGTGGCTTGCATTTTTAGTAGGCTAGCGCAACACTCGCTTCGCCTCATAATTGTCTAACCAGTTTGTTAAGTGTTGTTGTAGAATTTTTTAATAGGCTATTCACCCCCCTCTAGCCATTAGGACCTTTCACTAGCTCTAATGCGTCAATGCCTATGCCCTCTATGGCCTCGTTCGCTTCGCTGAAAAAAACAAGCCAAAACACTGTTCCAACTGATTTGTTGTGAGAGAAAAAAACTATTCCGGCTAAAAAAACAAGCTAAAAAAGACGGATTATAAGAGAAATGAACAGGGCCTATGTAGTCTCCACGTATGAACAAGTGCTCATAAAGGTCTGTACAATGCACACACATGGCAGAGCGCTTATAAGAAGGAGACTTTTTATGCCACGGTGGAGGATACAAAGGCGCTTCAGCCCGACATCGCCGCTCGCACAAGCGGCCGATGCTCTAGGCGCCTAATGCAGATAGGATGTCCCTAGGATGTGGGGCACAGATTAGTTTGAATGAAAAAATAAAGTTAGCAAGAGTCTGTTGCGTTGTAGAGTGAAGCTCTTATATTGTTTCTCTCTCTTTAAGAGTCTGCACAAGCAGCTCTGTATTATACATGGCCTAAGTCTGTTTCCAATAGAAGACTCATTGCGGAATCCAAACCTAAAATGGGTCTCCAACACAATACCTATAGCATCCAACAGAATACCTATATGGAAGACCCATTTTAGATGTTAGGAGAGACATAATACAAATCTGAGTATCCTCTCTCTTGGAGACCCATTTGCAGAAAGGGTTGTCTTTTAGGTCTTGTTGTTGGAGAAGACCAAAAATAGGTATTGAACCTGTTGGTGCGAAAAATGACCAACAAGTAAATATTTATAGTTTTGCCGTGCGTTGTGACCGGATGTGGCCTAGCACTCAATGACACAGGGTTTATACTGGTTTAGGCAACATGCCCTACGTCTAGTTCTAGTCGGTCGGTGACTTTATTCCTAAGCCCAGGTGCTCGAGGTTTGCTCTGGGGTTACAAACGAGTGGGAATAAAGAAGGAGGTGTTAAAGGTCCGGTCGAGCTCTGAACCGAAGGGCCAAAAGTGACGGGAGCTCCAATCGTGCGCTAAGTATTAGAGCATATGCTTTGTATAGCTTTAGAGTTCTAGAGCTGTGGAGCTATTCAAATGCTCAGAATGTCTAAAGCTAGTGGAGAGAGAGAGTTGGAATAATCGTCCTCTTTTTAAGAGAGAGCGCATCCCCTTTTATAGGTGAAGAGAACTGCCTTACAAGTTTAGAGAGAGAGAAAGAGAGTGTGTGTGCTACCTAGTCTTGTTGCCCACACCGTAGGGTATAGATGGTTTGTCGATGCCCATAATACTGTTCATGCCCAGATACATGTGGCAGGCTTCATCGTGTTCTTCTAGTATGCAAATGTCAGCGCCTACCATACTGTAGGACAAATGTCAGCGCCCACAACACTGTTCATGTTCTGATATGTCTAAAACGTTGGAAAGCACCCTTCTAGCATGGCCTGGCGGTACTGTCCTATAGGTGTGTAGGGTACGGTCCTCGGTATTGCGGTTGAGTTGAGTGTCTTGCCTTATCTGCTCCGCCTGATTCTTGGGTCCTCACCGAGCGGGCGTCCCTGGTCGGTTGTTCCTAGTCGGCTCCAACCACGTCGGTCGGAGAAGAGCTGTAAGCAGAGGTTCGATGTATTCTCGATTAGAAAAGCGGGTCGGAGTCAGAAGCGAGTGTTGTCCCCTCCTTGGCCAGGCATTCTGGTCGGAGACTGGATCGCTCTTCTGGCCTGTCGTTAGGTATTTGGGCCAGCCCAGGAGTCGCACGTTATTGTAATGTCGTCTACAGGGCCGAGCTTCTACTAGAAAGCGGGCCCATTGGGGACCCTGGGTTTATGAACCCGACAGGAGCCCCGAGCCCTTTTGAGACTTCTGCGAAGTCATGAAGGGGCTATTTATACTCGTTGTACGAGAGCAACAGATGGGTGCAAGATTGTGAGTTGCCATTGGGCGTGATAGAGCGTGGACCCAGGCGTCGGGCGCGGCCGAGTGGTCAGGCGCAACGGAGCACGGATGTAGGCGTCGCACCGTCGAACCAGCATGTTGATCAGTGGCCGTTCAGGAAGTAGGCAGCGTAGTGACCATGCATCCGTCACTGTGGGTTGATGTGAGTCCCCTAGAACGACATGTCATGGAGATGGGTCATGGTGAGATGTGACTGCTCCCTACACAATACCAGAAGTTTGACCTAGGGTTGTATTTTCTGGCCCATAGTGGTTAGCGACGGTGCGAGCTTCCGTTAGGGACCATGTCTGTGGGATCGAGCGAAGCGGGGCTAGCCCTTAGATGTCGGTTGAGGCGAAGCCAACCTTCAGGAGTCGAATAAGGAGGAGCTCAGCAAGGGGTGTGGCCTTGGTGGTCCTAGAAATCATCTAGGGGATTTTTTGACTTGCCAGCGGGTGCGCGTGAGCGCACCCGGTGGGTGCAGCCCCGAGCCCCCGGACGATTTGGGTAGAATCGCCTGGGGGATTTTTGACATGCTAACATTCTGAGACATCATTTCGGAGAGCACGGACCTAGGCGTCGGGCGCCAACCCAAACATCAGGCGTGGCCTAGGGGTCGGGCACGACGGAGCGTGGACCCAAGTGCCTGGCGTGGCTGAGGGGTTGGCCTAGTTTCGTGCATTATCCCATCCGTGGTTTCCGCAACCGGAGGGACTGAGCTAACGTCGCTTGCCTTGATGGCTCGAGTGATGCGCTTGGTGAGCTCTCTAACGGGTATGTCCGAGTGGAATCCGGGTACGTCGTTCGTAACGGGGTCGGCATAGCCCTCATGTGGCATTCCACTGCTCCTTAACCCGCCTCCCGGTAGATGCCTGAGCCATTCTGGAGACCGACTCAGGTGGCCCACTGGCCTCCCCTAGATGGAGATTCTATGGGCATGGCTCGAGGATAGGATCGAATGAGAAGGTTGAGATGACCCTGTCTGCTTTTGAGCAGATCGGACAAGGACCGCTGGGGCTCATCTGTGTTTTCTCCCCTAGCTCTATTTGATGTGAGGTGGCCTCAAGCCCTTCATAGGCCGTCCTTTGAACCCCGGTTGGTCGTCACTCATGTCGAATGAGGCGACTACTGCTTCATGACACAACACGAGGCATTGTGATGCATCAATTGCATATGCAATGCTTTGGATTTATGGAATGAATGTGTGAATAGGTGTATGAGGAAGAATGAATGAATGATTATGCATTACAAAATAAAATAAAGTAGGAATGTTTGGTAAAGATACCTTGATGACTCGAGTGGTGGGTTTGAGGAGCTCTTATCGGATGTGTCCGTCATTCGTGACGGAGTTAGCGTAGCCCACATGGGGCATCCCACTGCTCCTTACCTATCTTTTGATAGTCGCCTGAGCCATCCGATTAACTCAGGTAGTCCGTTGGTCTTTCCTTGATGGAGATCCTATCAGTGGGCCCTTCCAAACCCTACCTGGGATGGCAGAGGGTCGTTTGCATGCGATTGCGTCTTGTTTCCTATGCCTGGGTTGTAGTAGTGATGGGCCCTACCCAGGCCATGTCCCGTTTTAATCAGGCGATGTTTCATTAGGCAGGGCACGTCCCATCGCATGCCTATCCGCGTTAAATAGAGGGAAGAGAGAGGGTTTTATTCCCATTCCTTTGCCTTTCTCCAACTACTGCCTCTCCTCCTTCTTCCTTTTCTCCAAGCTCATTCGTGCGCCGTGGCAGTTTCTAGGAGAGAGAGGGTAAGGCAAGGGACAGAGAAAAACTCATAGATTCATTCATGAATCCGGGGCGTGATGTTGAACTAGAGGCCATCCAACGTAGAGGAGGAGGTGCTGGCCGCCTTCGCTAAGAAGAGGTTGCTCCCATCGAAGGAGGTGGCGCACTAGAGGGCTCCTACGCCAGGGGAGGCTGATCCGCGACCACGGGCCGACAAGGTTCTCTCCTTCCTCGCCTTACATGAGCATGGGCTTGGATATCCCACACACTGGTTCTTGCGTGGGCTCCTCAACGAGTGGGGCCTGGAGCTGTAGCACCTCAATCTAACTGGGGTGCTACACATTGCCGAATTCATCACCGTTTGCGAGGCCTTTCTCAGGATGGAGCTACACGTGGATCTCTTCTGACAGATCTTCATCGGGTGAGCCTTGTCTAAGGGGAAGCCACCTAGAACCACGTTGGTTGGGGGCTTCACCTTGCAGAAGAAGCCAAGGCCATCGGGCTCCTACCCCGCGTACTCCCCCTGCGACCCCAATCAGGGGTGGCATGGCGAGTGGTTCAATATTAGGAACCCAGCAGAGGCGTCATTCCCGCCGTTCATTGGAAGAAGGCCTGAGAGGCGGAAGAGCTGGTCATGGGGTCCCTCCAGTCGTAGAACAAGCTGGAGGTCATCAAGGTGGAGCTTTAGAAGCTGGTGCAGCATGGCCTCAATGGGCTGTGGGTCTTCCACACCTTCTCGCGCTGTCGAGTTGCCCCACTGGCAAAGAGGAGGCGGCCGATGTGGGTGTACTCTAGCCCAATGGATCCCGACCACGCGTCGCTAGAGGAGTTGCCGAAGGACGAGGTCTAGAGTCGACTCGATCGGGTGCTGCAACTGAGGGATAAAAACACCCTTGAAGAAAAGCCCGGACCACTTCACGCCGCAAAGCTGTCCAATCTGGTATGCTCCCCTCTTCTTATTCCTTGACCTTTTCCCTCTCGCCTTCCCTTGTTTTGATTTTTGAGTTGTCTATTTCATAGGGACTCGCGGGTTACAAATCCCAGCCACATCTCTCGAGGGGGCCAGAGGGCGTGGCTCGACAAGCTACTCTAAAAGTGGCAGCACTTGCCAAAAATAAGAAGAGAGCTGAGAAGGCCCAGAGGCGGTTCGAGAAGGAGAAGAAGATCGGCTAGCGAGTCTGGGGAGGTGAAAACTAGAGCGACATGGAGGTGGAGCTCGAGTCAGAGGAGCCCATGGAGATGGGTGGCGACGCGAGCACCTCCAAGGATGACGGAGACAGGGGCGTCGTCGCGACCTCGGTGGAGCATCGTGAGCCTACGGCCGCATCCGTCAGTGGTGGGTAGGATACGAAGAGGCGTGGCAACGTTCCCGAGTCAAGGAAGCATGCCATGAGCTCAGACACCGCCATCGAGCGAGAGGCAAAGCGGGCACAGTCGCCGTGCCCTTTAGAGGTGTTGTTGGCTTCGCATCCCCTGCTCCGAGCATGGCGGGGCATGCCGGCCGGTCGAAGGAGGCATCATTGGATTTGCACCCCCCTGCTCCAACTATGATGGGGCATGTTGGCTGGTCAAAGGAGCGTGCTCGTACCCCCACATCTTCAGGGTCGGCACGTGCGTGTGACCCATAATGGGGAGATGCCCCGTCAGTTGCTCCATTAGGTGTGCCATGAGCCAGCGGTCACGGCCATTCGTGGGCCGACCGAGAACTGACCGAGTTGGTTCCTCCCTCGGTCGATACGAGGGGGTGTGGGTCATGACCCATGAGCGGTCATTGTCTGTCGGGCTCGTCGCCTGTGGGTCGGGGCTTCAGGGCCCAGCCGCTTTCGTATAGGTATGCATCTATGTTCCTTTTCGATCTCATAGTTGAGTTCTTTGAGCGTGACTGACCTATACTTATTTGACAGCGGCTAGGGACTGACAAGACTAGGTATCGCCCCACCTCCCATGTGGTAGGAGTGGAGACCTAGCCTGCAGCGAGTCACAGCAAGCGGTGGGGAAAGCAGACTGGTGGTAGTGCGACCTTCCATTCTGGGGGTTGTGTCCTCTCAGTCAGTCACGAGTACGATGGCAATGGTGGTGGCAGTGAGGGTGACGATCCCCGTGGTGATGGTGGAGGTTGGGTCAGAGGTGACCCTTGCGATCCCTCCCCCAACAACCATGGTGGAAGAGAGGAGGGAAACCAGGCTCCCTGCCTCGCCCAGCGGAGGAACACATGGTTTGCCCTCCTGGTCAGAGCTAGAGGGGTCAGGAGGAGACATGGCTAGGATAGAGGTAGAACATCCACCGGCGAGCCACGCAGTCGAGATAGTGGAGATCCCCTACTCCGATGAGGCAGGCACTGGGGTGGAGCTGCCAGCCATCCCACCGCCGCAGGAGTTGGTGATGATCTGATCATTGCACGATATTGCGATGGCTAGATCTTCTAGTGGGTTGAGGCGACCTGCGAGCTGGTGTGGCCCTACCTCAGTGACCCGAGGAAGGCTTGGTTCGTCCTTTGCGACGAGGAGGAGGTGGGGCTTTGGCACTTGCTTGAGGAGAGAGGACTATCGATGGAATCCGATCTTGCCCAAACCAAGGTGAGACTAAATGAGGCCTTGGAGTGGGTTGAGCTCGTTCATCAGGCGATTTCAATCGACCTGCCATGTGTCATAGAGGTAAGCTTTCTATGTTTTTAGTGTTTCTCCTTGACTCCTTGGTCTTTCACTGGTTGTTTCAGCATGTTTGCTTCTCGCTTTATAGGATTTAGAGGCAATGTTGATCCACAAGTCACATTTCCTTCGGGAGGAACATGGTTGGATGGGGTGGGAAGCCATGATGTCATGGCGGGTTTATGAGATTCAGTGCTAGCTGGAATCCACCTGCCACGAGTCCCAAGACCAGGCGGCCGAGGCGATGGGAGCGCGGGCGGCGAAACTGCTCACAACAAAATGGGCGACTACTGCCGAGTGGGGACTTGACGCAGTGAAGGTCCACCTGACGGAGACCAAGGCCACACTTCAAAAGTCCTTGGAGGCTCTGGAAATGGAGTGGAAGGCCCGGTCGAAGGCTGATCGAGAAGTTCTCACGCTACAGGGGTAGGTGCTTGTGGCAGAGGAGTCGAACGCTCGACTGCTCAAGAAGGTGACCTAGTAAGAGGAAGGACTCTCCATCCTCGAAAGCACCCATCTTGGTATGTACCTATTCTGCCTTTGGTTGATGCCTTGGTTTTTCCTTTCCTTTGCTTCTGAACTTGTCGTCCTTTTTCTAGAACTAGGTAGAAAAATTGATTCTCTCGAGCGAGAGCTGAAGACAGCCAAGACAGTGATCGATTAGAGTGCGGAGGCGCTAGCCAAGTCCCTTCAAGAGTGACATGCTCTCAAGGGGGTGCTTGACTAGATTTGCAACGTCGCCTAGGTGGTCATTTCTGAGGTGTTCGGGTCGGCGCCAAGCACCAGTACGCCCACCGTCTAGCTGGCGGAGGTCCTGAACAAAGTTCAGGCGCTCATCTCCGACAGCATGTTCTACGGGACATCGGGGGTGCTGACCTCAGTGGTGATGCACCACCCGGACCTAGACTTCGCCGCCATCTACAGAGGGTACGGTGATGGCAAGAGCGTGGATGCGATCCATGCGCTTGGGGAGAGCTTGGTGCCATATGCACAGATGGTGGCTGAGCAAGTCTCCACGTAGTGGGTGATGGAGGTTCGTTGTTCGAGCGTGGCTGAAGGCGTGCACTAGGAAGATGTCATCCAGCCTACGGACAGAGTGGAGACCGAGTTGAAAGTGAGCATCGTTCCACCTTCGACCGAGCTGAATGTCGTCCCGTCGGAAAGCGAGCGGCCCTTATCCTCATCGACCATGCCGTCAATCGATGCCGCCGGGCGACCATAATAGAATTTAGAGTAGAAGCAGTTAGTATATGTAAAAGATAAGTTTGTGGGGGAGCCCCCGTGTGAACAGTTTTTTGTATTCATGAATACTTCAATTTTGTTTTTGTGATGGAATCACTCGTAAGGGGAAGCTTGTCCCATCCGTCTTTGTTTTCACCCTAGCATAGCTTTATTTTTTATCCTTTCTTTTTTGCACCTGCCCGTTTGACCCATAGGCTACAACCTTAAGAACCTAGGTGTGGCCCATGAGGCTCAGCTGCTCGTAACCGTAGGTCAGGTGTGATCGGTCGGGAGTTTAAAACATAAGTTATGTAGGGTAAATGAAGGAACGGACTACTTGCTCTAGTGATTATGAGATAGGTAACACTTTTTAAGTGATGGAGCAAATGGTGATGATCATGAAGGTAGTGATGGCCATGGTGATGATCGAGTGCTTGGACTTGGAAAACAAGAAAGAGAAAAACAAAATGGGCTCAAGGCAAAGGTGAGATCCATAGGGCTATTTTATTTTGGTGATCAAGACACCTAGTGGGTGTGATCACATTTAGGATAGATAGCCGTACTATTAAGAGGGGTGAAACTCGTATTGAAATACAGTTATCAAAGTGCCACTAGATGTTCTAACCCATTGCATATGCATTTAGATTCTAGTGAGTGCTAACACCCTTGAAAATGTTTGTGAAAATATGCTAACACACGTGCATAAGGTGATACACTTGGTGGTTAGTGCATTTGATCAAGGGTGGCAAAGTTTGTGACTTGGAGGTGCTGTCCCGAGGTGACCAGACGTTGCTTTGGCAGTGACCGTACTCGGCTGCAGCGTTCGATCAATGGCACGCAGAAGGGGGGCACGCTCGGCTAGCTGATCGGACTCTAGTCCAAGTGGTGACTGGACTTTGTCGGAGGTGCGTCTGGTCATGCTGACGTATGGTGACATGGTGGCACGCAGCAAGGAGAAGGAGGAGAGGACGCTGGGTGTGTCCGATCGTAAAAACCTTCTCTGGTATCTTACTGGAGTCGATCGGACTCCATGTTGGTAGAGCGTCCGGTCGTTGAGCGGCGCATTAGGTCAGCGGCTTGGCGATGTTGGCGTTCACGCGATCGGACTCTACGCGGCCACGTCCGATCATGGCGTGGCGCGTCCGGTCGAACTTTAACCGCACGGGCGCTGGCAAGTAGCCATTGGTGATCAGCGGCTTAGGTTCAAAGCGGGGGACATGTGGCGCTCATCGGGCGATCGGACGCTGGAGGCGTGTGTCCGGTCACTCTTGATCGGCGCATCTGGTCAACCCACAGTGAGTTGTCCCGTGAGTCCAACGACTCTATTTCATGGGGGCTTCTAATTAAGCCCCATGGCTGGCTTAAGCTCACTCTCTTGGCTATTTGTATTGACATAGCAACCTTGTGAGCTTAGCCAAAGCCCTTCCATTCATCTCCATCTTTAATTCATCATCTTTGTGAGATTGAGAGTGAATCCAAGTGCATTGCTTGAGTGATTGCATCTAGAGGCACTTGGTGATTGTGTTTTGCTGTGGATTTTGCTTGTTACTCTTGGTGGTTGCCGCCACCTAGATGGCTTGGTGCAGCGAGGATCATCAAGCGAAGGAAGGTGATTGTCTTCGGCTCCGATTGTGGTGATTGTGAGGGGTTCTTGACCTTTTCCCGGCGGAGAGCCAAAAGGTACTCTATTTGATTACTCGTGGCTTGTGTGATCCTCATCTTGTGTTGGTTGTGCAGCACCTGGTTGCGGGTTAGGCGTGTGATGCCTATTAGCGCATGAACCTCTAAGTGAGTGAATCGCCACAACGGGGACTAGCTTACCGGCAAGCAAGTGAACCTCGGTGAAAAATCATTGTGTCATCTTGTTCCTGAGGATTTCTTGATATTCATTGTGATTGATTGACTTCATCTTGTGATTGGCTCATTCCTTGACACGGCGGTATAACTCACTATCCATCTCATGTATTTACATTCTTAGTGTAGCTAAGCTCTTTAGTGTAATTAGTTTTTGAGAGCTAGCTTGTGTCGGGTCTAGTGGTTAGTGAGGCTCTTTAGTTAGTCTTTGAGAGCTCACTAACTTAGTGTAGTGACATATCCTTTGTTTGCTTAGAGACTATAGAAACTAGAATTATGGTAGGTGGCTTGCATTTTTAGTAGGCTAGCGCAACATTCATTTTGCCTCATATTTGTCTAACCACATTGCTTAGTGTTGTTGTAGAAATTTTTATAGGCTATTCACCCCCCCTCTATCCATTAGGATCTTTCAAGTGGTATCGGAGCCATGGTCACCTTGATTTGAGAATTAACAACCTTCGGTGTCAAAATTGTTCAAATCAACAACACCAAGAAGCCACCCCAATTTGATGGCTCAAATTATCCTTATTGGAAGGCTAAGATGACAACATACATCAAGTCAATCAATAGAAAGGTTTGGAAGGTGGTGGAGACCAAGATTGAGGTAGCCAATGCTAAAGCTCTCGCCGTCACCGAAGAAGTACTACTCTAAAACAATGACATTGCACTTAGTGCCATTCATGATGCTTTGGATGAAAGAACATTTGAGCAAATCAAGAACATTGAGATGGATCATGAGGCATGGAAGAAGTTGGAGGATTCATTTGAGGGCACTCAAGCCATGAAGGGTGCAAAGGCATACATTCTCAAGGAGAAGTTTGTAAGCTTCAAGATGAAGAAAGATGAGACTATGCCGGAGATGTTCCATAGGCTTCAAGTGCTTGTCAATGATCTCAAAGCACTTGGAGAAGAGGTGAAGGACAAGGACATCTCCCACAAGTTCTTGAGATGCTTGTCATCAAGATTTGGCACATTGGTCACTATTCTAGTGAGGAGTGGTTTGGACACCATGACACCAAACCAAGTGTTGGGAGATGTGATGACCGATGACATATATAGAGATGATGATGAGAAGGAAGAAAAGAAGGAGAAGAAAGATGAGAAGAAGGATAAGAAGAAGAGTGTGTCATTCAAAGCTACATCATCCAAGGGCAATGCAAATCAAGAATCGTGAAGTGAAGATGAAGATTTGAGCTTTGATGAGATGGATGATGAGAAGATGGCTCTCTTTGTGAAGAGATTTGGCAAGTTCATGGTGAGGAAGGGCTATCATGCTAGAAGAAAGAAGTCTTCATCCAAGAACAAGGAAGAGTCAAGAAGGTGCTTCAAGTGTGGAAGCAAGGACCATCTTGTTGCTCAATGCCCATACAATAGCGACAATGATAATGATGACAAGAAGAGCAAGAAGAAGGACAAGAAGAAGAAGAAGGACAAGATAACCTTCAATAAGAAGAAGAAGGGTGGTTCATATGTGGTCACTTGGGATAGTGATGATGATGATAGTGATGATGACAAGACCACCAAGAAGAAGGCTCTTGCAAGTGTTGCCATAAATGAGAAGTCTTCTCTCTTTGACACTCCATCATGCTTCATGACTAAGGCCACTAAGGTACAAACTTGTGATGATGGATGTGATGAGGAACATGATAATGAAAGTCAAAGTGATAATGATGATGAACCAACTAAGGATGAACTACTTGGCATGTTAGATTATGCTAAAGAATATTTTGACATTAAGAGAAGGGAATGCAAAGACTTACGAAAGAAACTAAAAGCTCTTAAGCAAGCCTTTGATGAGCTCAATGCATCTCATGAGAGGCTAGATGAAGCCCATAAGAAGCTTGGCAAGGCTCACAAGAAGCTTGGAAAAGCTCATTCCTCTCTACTTGATGAGCAAAATGTGAAAGACCTTGTTGTGACATGTGATGTAGGCTTAACTTGTGATATAATTGATGAATCATTTTATAAGCCTATCATTGTTGCTCCCACTAACCCTTCTTGTAGCACTTTCGCTTCTATCTCCTCTAGTAGTGATGGTTTCACTTGTGATGCCTCACTAATGGTTGAGAATGAGACCCTCAAGAAGGAGGTTAATGAGCAGACTCGCGCCTTAGGCAAAGCCTATGGTGGTGAGGACCGCTTGCTTATGTGCTTGGGTAGCCAACGAGCTTCTCTCTACAAAGAGAAATTGGGCTATACCTCCAAGAAAGGCAAGATGACCTTTGCTCCTCACAAAACTAGTTTTGTGAAGAACATTAGTCGGTTTTGCACTAGTTGCAAGCAAGTTGATCACATAGAATAAATATGCATGAACAAGAAATCACGAGCTAATGTATCCTCAATTAAGCTTGATTCTTTCTATGTGCTTACTAAGGGTACTAATGGTGTGATGGCTAAGTTCATTGGTGCACCATAGATGGGCTCAAAGAAGAAAGTCATTTGGGTACCAAAGAGCTTAGTGACTAACCTTCAAGAACCCAAGCAAGTTTGGGTACCTAAAAAGAATTGATCTTCTTTTATATATCAATTATAAAGCCGAAGGAATGTATTGAGTACTTGATAGTGGGTGCACTCAACACATGACTGGTGGTGCAAGAATGTTCAACTCAATCAATACCAATGATAGTAATGGCTATGATAGTATCACATTTGGTGACAATGACAAAGGCAATGTCAAAGGGCTTGGTAAGATTACAATTTTCAATGACATGAGCATTTTCAGTGTGTTGCTAGTTGAGAGCTTGAACTTAAATTTGCTATATGTGGCTCAATTATATGATCTTGGATTTAAGTGCATATTTGGAGTAGATAATGTAGAGATCATAAGTGTAGATGGCTCTAAAGGCTTTAGATATGAGAATCTATACTTGGTTGATTTTAATGCTAGTGAAGCCAAATTGTCAACATGCTTGTTCACTAAGTCTAGTATGGGTTGGTTATGGCATAGAAGGCTTGGTCATGTTGGAATAAAATAACTAAATAGATTGGTTAAGCATGACTTGGTTAGAGGCTTGAAAGATGTTGTGTTTAAAAAGGATAAGCTTTGTAGCTCTTGTCAAGCCAGCAAACAAGTTGGAAATACCTATCCTAAGAAAAGCATAACGAGCACTAGCAAAGCATTTGAGTTATTGCACATGAATTTATTTTGGACAACACAATACACTAGCATCGGTGGAAACAAATATGGCTTTATGATAGTGGATGACTATACTAGATATACTTGGGCATTCTTTCTAGTGGACAAGAGTGATGTGTTTGCAACATTCAAATCATTTGTCAAGGGCATTCACAATGAGTTTAAAACCAGCATCAAGCTAGAAGTGACTATGGTAGTGAGTTCAAGAATACTAGAATGATGAGTTGTGTGATGAATTTGAAATTAGACATCAATTCTCGGCCAAGTACACTCCACAATCAAATGACCTTGTTGAGAGAAAGAATAGAACCTTGATTGACATGGCAAGATCAATGTTGAGTGAGTATAATATGAGTCAATCCTTTTGGGCCGAAGCTATCAACACGGCTTGCTATTGTAGCAACCGTTTATATTGTCACCCATTGAAAGAGAAGACACCATATGAGCTCTTGAATGTTAGAAAGCCCAACATTGCATATTTTTGAGTTCTTGGTTGCAAATGCTATATCTTGAAGAAAGGCACTAGATTGGACAAGTTTGAGAAGAAGTGTGATGAAGGATTCTTACTTGGATATTCAACCATAAGCAAAGCATATAGAGTTTGGAATTTGGGTAGTGGTACTCTTAAGGAAGTTCATGATATTGAATTTGATGAAACCAATGGTTCCCAAGATGAGAATGAGAACTTAGAAGATGTTAGAGGCATTCAACTTTCAAATGCCATGAAGAACATGGATGTTGGTGAATTAAGGCCTAGACAAGTGATTGATGAAGAAGATGATCAAGTGTAAGTGCTCTCTAACTTAAATGTGCAAGTTGACACTAATCAAGCAAGTTCAAGTGGATCTCATGACAATGTGCAAGATCAAGTGGTTAGTACATCATCTCAACCCATTGATCAAGCAAGTGCAAGCAATCAAGTTCCAATACTCCAACCAACCAATATTGCAAGGGATCATCCATTGGACACTATAATTGGAGACATTTCTAGAGGTGTATAAACAAGATCAAGATTGGCTTCATTTTATGAGTATTTCTTATTTGTGTCATCCATTGAACCAAAGAAGATAGATGAAGCATTGAAGGATGTTGATTGGGTGAATGCTATGCATGAAGAATTTAATAACTTCACAAGAAATCAAGTATGGGAATTAGTTAGAGACCAAAGAGACACAATGTGATTGGAACCAAATGGGTCTATAGAAACAAGCAAGATCAAGATGGGATAGTAGTAAGGAACAAAGCAAGATTGGTAGCACAAGGTTACACTCAAGTGGAAGGTCTTGACTTTGGAGAAACATATGCCCCGGTTGATAGATTGGAAGTAATTAGAATCTTGTTAGCCTATGCTTATGCCCACAACATCAAGCTCTATCAAATGGATGTCAAGAGTGTATTTCTCAATGGCTACATCAATGAAGAAGTTTATGTTGAGCAACCTCCCAGTTTTGAAGATGACAAGAAGCCTGACCATGTGTACAAGTTAAAGAAGGCATTGTATGGCTTGAAGCAAGCACCTAAAGCAGGGTGTGAGAGATTAAGGGACTTCCTACTCTCTAAGGGGTTCATGATGGGAAATATTGACACCACTCTTTTCACCAAGAAAATTGGCAAGGACTTGTTTGTGTTGCAAATCTATGTGGATGACATCATATTTGGATCAACCAATCAAGACTTTTGTGAAGAATTTGGAAAGATGATGGCTAATGAGTTTGAGATGTCCATGATTGGAGAGTTGAGTTACTTCCTTGGACTTCAAATCAAGCAATTGAAGAATGGTACATTTGTGAGTCAAGGCAAGTACATCAAATACATGCTCAAGAAGTATGGTATGAGTGATGCAAAAGCCATTAGCACACCCATGGGAACAAATGGTAATTTGGATAGTAATGCAAGTGGCAACATGGTGGATCAAAAGTTGTATCGGTCTATGATTGGAATCCTACTTTATGTGACCGCATCAAGGCCAGATGTCATGTTTAGTGTGTGCAAGATTTTAAGCCTCACCAAGAGAAAGTCATTTAAAGGCAACAAAGAGAATATTAAGGTACTTGAAACATACACAAAATGTTGGTTCATGGTATCCCAAAGGACCAAAGTTTGAACTTGTCGGATATTTGCACTCCGACTATGCGGGATGCAAGGTTGAAAGGAAGAGCACCTCGGGCACTTGTCAATTGTTAGGAAGATCACTTATTTCATGGTCATCAAAGAAGCAAAATAGTGTTGCATTATCAACCGCCGAAGCCGAATGCATATCTGCCGGTAGTTGTTGTGCACAAATTCTTTGGATGAAGGCCACTTTGAATGATTTTGGAATCAAGTTCAAACAAGTGTCATTGCTATGTGACAATGAGAGTGCTATCAAGCTCACCAACAATCCGGTTCGACATGCAAGAACAAAGCACATTGAATTCCACCATCATTTCATAAGAGATCGTCAACAAAAAGGGGACATTTACATTGAGATGAACTTGCCGACATATTCACCAAGCCACTTGATGAGAAGAGATTTTGCAAGCTTAGGAATGAGTTGAACATATTGGATTTCTCAAATATATGTTGATGCACCCCCACTTATATGACATGCCTCTTCTTCGAGCAATCCAAGGTAAAAGTTGATTGGCATGACATACATTCTTTGCTAAAGACTTGTTTAGTGCATCTAGTCATTCCTCATGTCTTATAGGCTCCTTCATGAAAAACAAATGAATTTGATGCTTGTATGGTACTACTATTGCTTCTATTCTTGACTTGATCTAGTGGTAGCATATGACATGTTTATGGGCTTATGAACCTAGTGTTTGGTCTAAAAAATGAGTTATAAGTGTTTAACTCAATATGGTACAAGATAACCCTTGAAATGAGGTGTGAAGAAGCTTGTCCTTGGATCAAGTTGAGTTAAATATCTTTCGCAAGTATTCTAGATTGAACCAAATTTAGAAAAATGATCATCACCCCATTGATTGACATTGATAATCTTAACCTATCTAAAATTAAACCTTTGTGGTCATTGAATGACAAAGGGGAGAACTTTGACATAGAGGGAGAGATATGACAAAGGAAAGGGATCAATTAAAATTTTGAGCACACAAGTAGGGGGAGCAAGCTCATAAACTTGATTGATGCATCTGAATGTGTATTTTATATGTTTGCTTGCATGGCACAAGTTTTAAATTAAAATTCTATGCTTGTGTGGTGTATGCTAGTTGTAGGTTTGAATGATGAAATGAGAAACTAGCATGCATAGGGTAGTTAGATATGACTTGCTTTGCTTTCACAAGTGGTACTAGAACTTTGCATATAATGTTGATCTCATGAGGTATCTAGTTCTTGTTTTTGCAAGTGGTATCTAACTAACAATGGTGCTAAGGATGGTATATTTGGTACACTCCGATTGGTATCACACTTCAAAGGTCCATCTCTTATACCTTAGTATAATTTGGTAGTCATTGCCCTCCCACATTTCCAATCTATGCGTATGTACAAGCTTCAATCCAAACTCTTAGCACATATATAGGGGGAGCAAATGCTACCAATTGAGGTTCATGAAACTTGTCCATATCCTTTTACACATGGTAAATATACTTGGGGGCAAGCAACATGGATTCAATTAAATTCCAATTCATATATTTGTGAAAGGGTAGTCATCAATTACCAAAAAGGGGGAGATTGAAAGCTCTAGTTTGATTTTGGTGAATTGATGAAACCCTAATTGCTAACCTACTTGCTCTAGTGATTATGAGATAGGTAGCACTTTTCAAGTGATGGAGCAAATGGTGATGATCATGAAGGTAGTGATGTCTATAGTGATGATCAAGTGCTTGGACTTGGAAAAGAAGAAAGAGAAAAACAAAATGAGCTCAAGGCAAAGGTGAAATCTATAGGGCCATTTTGTTTTAGTGATCAAGACACCTAGTGGGTGTGATCACATTTAGGATAGATAGCCGTACTATTAAGAGGGATGAAACTCGTATCGAAATGCAATTATCAAAGTGCCAATAGATGTTCTAACTCATTGCATGTGCATTTAGATTCTAGTGAGTGCTAACACCCTTGAAACTGTTTGTGAAAATATGTTAACACACGTGCACAAGGTGATACACTTGGTGGTTAGCACATTTGATCAAGGGTGGCGAAGTTTGTGACTTGGAGGTGCTGTCCCGAGGTGACCGAACGCTGCTTTGGCAGTGACCGTACTCGGCTGCAGCGTCCGATCAGTGGCGCGCAGAAGGGGGGTGAGCTCGGCTGGTTGACCAGACTCTAGTCCAAGTGGTGACCGGACTCGTCTGAGGTGCGTCCGGTCATGCTGACATATGGTGATGTGGCGGCGCGCAGCAAGGAGAAGGAGGAGCGGACGCTGGGAGCATCCTATCGCCCATGATCGGACGCGTTCGATCGTAAAAAACCTTCTCTGGTACCTTACTGGAGTTGATCGGACTTCACGTTGGTGGAGCGTCTGGTCGTTGAGCGGCGCGTCAGGTCAGTGGCCCAGCGGTGTTGGCGTTCACGCCATTTGTATTGACATAGCAACCTTGTGAGCTTAGCCAAAGCCCTCCCACTCATTTCCATCATTGATTCATCATCTTTGTGAGTTTGGGAGTGAATCCAAGTGCATTGCTTGAGTGATTGCATCTAGAGGCACCTGGTGATTGTGTTTGGCTGCGGATTTCGCTTGTTACTCGTGGTGGTTGCCGCCACCTAGATGGCTTGGTGCAGCGAGGATCGTCGAGCGGAGAAAGGTGATTGTCTTCAGCTCCGATCGTGGTGATTGTGAGCGGTTCTTGACCTTTCTATGGTGGAGAGCCAAAAGGTACTTTAGTGGATTGCTCGTGGCTTGTGTGATCCTCATCTTGTGTTGGTTGTGCGACACCCGGTTGCGGGTTAGGCGTGTGATGCCTATTAGCGCGTGAACCTCCAAGTGAGTGAATTGCCACAGCGAGGACTAGCTTGACGGTAAGCAAGTGAACCTCGGTGAAAAATCATTGTGTCATCTTATTCCCGAGGATTTCTTGGTATTCATTGTGATTGATTGTCTTCATCTTGTGATTGGCTCATTCCTCGACACGGTGGTATAACTTACTATCCATCTCATGTATTTACATTCTTAGTGTAGCTAAGCTCTTTAGTGTATTTAGTTTTTGAGAGCTAGCTTGTGTCGGGTCTAGTGATTAGTGAGACTCTTTAGTTAGTCTTTGAGAGCTCACTAACTTAGTGTAGTGACATAGCCTTTGTGTGCTTAGAGACTATAGAAACTAGAATTGTGGTAGGTGGCTTGCATTTTTAGTAGGCTAGCGCAACATTCGCTTCGCCTCATATTTGTCTAACCACGTTGCTTAGTGTTGTTGTAGAAATTTTTATAGCCTATTCACCCCATCTAGCCATTAGGACCTTTCAACATTTACAGTGGAGACAGATGCCTGTCAAGATGAAATTGGAGCAGTTTTAATGCAGTATGGTCAACCAATAGCTTACCTAAGGAAAGCTTTAGGTGACAAACACAAGAGCCTCTCCATCTATAAAAAAGAATTTCTAGCACTCATTATGGTCGTTGATAAGTGGAGGCATTACTTAGAGAGACAAGAGAGTGTCATTCAAACTGATCACAAGTCATTAGCCTATTTGAATGAACAAAACCTCCACTCAGACATGCAGAGAAAAGCTATGACAAGACTTATGGGTTTGCATTTCAAGATTGTTTACAGAAAGAGAAAAGAAAATCTTGCAGCTGATGCATTGTCCAGAGTGGGACATTTGATGGCCCTCCAAGCAGTATCTTCTGTACAGCCTGCATGGATACAAGAGGTACTAAACAGCTACACTACAGACTCTCAAGCGCAACAACTCATACAAAGATTGGCTTTGCACAGCCCTGATCAATAAGGCTACAGTTTTGATCAAGGTTTGATTTGTCATAATGGCAAAATCTGGATTGGGAACAATTCTGCACTGCAAACAAAACTTATAGCTGCTTGTCACTCAAGTGCACTAGGGGGTCATTCTGGGATAGCTGCTTCTTATAGCAGACTTAAAAAATACTTTGCTTGGAAAGGTATCAAGCAAGATGTAGAAAACTTTGTGAAGCAATGTGCTGTATGTCAACAGGCAAAACACTCATTACACCATCCAATGGGACTGCTGCAACCATTGCCCATCCCTTAAGGGGTATGGAGGGACTTATCTATGGATTTCATAGAGGGGCTGCCTAAGTCTGAAGGATACAGTGTCATCATGTTGATAGTAGACAGGCTAACCAAATATGCACACTTCATACCAGTGAAGCATCCCTACACTTCATACCAGTGAGAGAAAAATACTGTTCTGGCTGGAAATTTACGATCGTTTACGACCAAAGCTTGCATACAAGTATTTTGGACCTTACGAAGTTCAGGAACGAGTGGGCTCTGTCGCATACAAGCTGAAGTTACCAGAAGGCTCGATGATCCATCCAGTCTTTCACATCTCACAACTTAAACCATTCACTGCAGATTACACTCCTGTTTATGACTCTCTTCCAGGCGTAACTGACTTGGAGGCGTCGGCAACTAAACCACAGGCCATCATTGATCGCCGGCTGGTCAAGAAGGGCAACACAGCTGTCCCACAAGTCAAGCTCACCTGGGTTGGCCTACCATCATCGGCTGAAGACTACCACGTCGTCAAGCAGCGCTTTCCTTACGCTCCAGCTTGTCCTGGGACAAGCTGCATCTCCGGTAGGGGGAGGTGTCACACCTGGAGCCGAGCAGTAGAAGGGTGTACCACGAGAAGAAGATGTCTTCGTTCTTTGCTTAGCGCATTTACCAGTTTACGTTTTCATTCATGCACTGCTTAGTGGGGCCGGTTGGCCAGAGACTGTAAGCGGCATCTAAATGCCTGAACCTGTAAGGGGATCGACATCCAGACATTCAGTAATAGATATCGAAGCCAAGGCAGAGGGGTTAACCTCGCCCGCTTCCTCCGTTCTCACGCGTGCGCTCACGTCGACTGCGATCGCCGGTGCGCTCACGTCGACGGCGATCGCCGGCGGTAAGGGTGTTACAGGAGGTCGGAAGCTAGTGAGTCGTAGCTGCGCCAGGCACGGTCTGTTCACTCATGGCACGAGTCTATATAATGACTACGATCAGCACCCAGTCCTTTAAACTCAACAATACAAAGTCTGAAAACACTGCCGTTTCAAAGCACGAGCCATATTTCTCGTGTTCAGGTGCGTCCACAGCTCAGATTGTCCCAACATTGCTGCTGATTCCAGATGCTGGAATGGTCCAGGTGTTGAACACACGGAGACGAGGAAAGCCGATGGCGATTTCTAACTTGTATCAATGAATTTACAGATTATCAAAAAAAAAATCAATGTGTTTAATCGATGTAGTTTTTGCAGGATTAGGCTAAAATCGCGATAAAGTCGTGTGGAAAACGGGCTCTGGGAGTCTGGGTATATCACAAATTCAGAACCAACCATTTGCAATTTGCAAATTGCAAATCACACTAATCGGCTCATCTCATGTTGTGGGCTTGTGGCAGAGACGGATATCTGCAATTCGGCTGAGTAGCCTACAGGACCAGAAATTGCACTTCCCAGGACAATGAGAATACACTCCACACTAAAAGCACAATTGGCATCTCAGTCGGGCACATTCCATTGCTGATGCGAGCTGAGAAACCAACTGACCAAAACAAGGTCAACGAGCAATCAAGATGACAATCACTAAGTACCCGGCGAGCTAAACAAAGGATGGTTCTTCGTGATGGCTTGGACTTTGAAGATGCTCAAGTTTAACAGCATAAGGTACAGAGGCATGAAAGGTGAGCAATGCAGGTAAACTCCACGAACCAAATCAGAACCAAAACGGCTAGGTATGGCCAAGATTTGGCTTGCCTTGTTAAGGTCAAGAACCAAACTGGCACTGGCCCAAAATGCACTGACAGAGAGATCGAGGGGCAGTAACTTGCTCATTTCAGAAAGGAGGAATGCAGGGTTTTGACATGGACAGGGTAACCCTACTGACAACTTGCTATAGTTTCAGAGGAAGATGCGTGGCAAAGACAGATTGGTTTTGAACAGATGCGTCACAGTTGAAGTGTAGAAATGGGGACGACCAATCCATAACTGTGTACGTGGAAGTAGCACTGCAGCTCAAGCCTTAAGTAACCGTGAATGCAATCGACTGGACATCATAAGTTTCTAGGTTTCCAGCTCACAGATTTATTGGTTTTCAGCACAGACAAGAAACTTTTAAACAAAGGAAAATGTTTACATAAACATCCCCCCAACTATTCAGGGTGGACTACTTCACCCTCCAAACTATAAAACCAGATTTTCTACCCCTGAACTTTCCAAAACCGGTCAAATAACCCCCAAGCGGTTTTGGACAGTGGTTTTGTTATAGTGACGGTGGTTTTGTCTTTTTCTTTTTTATTTATTTTCGCTGAATCTTTGAAAAATCATAGTAAATCACAGAAAAATAATAAAATGGAAAATCCAATTTTATTGGACTCTATATGAGTAGATCTATACAGTGAACATATAATATGGTATGCTTTAGTACAAAGTTTTTGTTGTAGCTTTAGATCTATGCTTTTCTATAATTAATTGGAATAATTCATAGCTGCAGCTTCTATTGTCCAATTGTGGTGAAATTTTTATGGTGGGCTAATTATTGTATGTTTGGACTCTAGTAAAAAATTCATACTCATTGGATCATGTATAACTTAGTTATAGATAAAGCAAAGATTTAACAAACATAAACCTAAATAAATCTATAACTAAATAAATCTATAACTAAGTTATACATGATCCAATGAGTATGAAATTTTTACTACAGTTCAAGTATACAATAATGAGTCCACCATAAAAATTTCACCACAATTGGACCATAGAAGCTGCAATTATGAATTATTTCAATTAATTACAGGAACTTTGTACTAAAACATACCATATTATATGTTCACTGTGTAGATTTACTCATATGGAGTCCAACAAATTGGATTTTCCATTTTATGATTTTTTTTGTGATTTACTATGATTTTTCAAAGATTCAACGGAAATAAATAAAAAAGAAAAAGACAAAACCACTGTTGTTGTAGCAAAACCACTGTCCAAAACTGCTTGGGAGGTTATTTGACCGGTTTTGGAAAGTTCAGGGGGTAGAAAATCCGGTTTTATAGTTTGGGGGTGAAGTAGTTCACCCTGAATAGCTGGGGGTTATGTAGACTTTTTCCTTAAACAAATTAACATTTTTTTCACTCACCTAAAAGGAAAGGGTAAGCCATCACATGAACTTAACTGGTATGAATCTCATTATCTAAAAATGCTGGTACCGATCCTCACATGATTATCAAATACCAAGTGTTTCCAAACCAGGTGTACAGAATATTGATGTTCGTGTTAGATTGATTGAACTGAATTTATGTTTGTCAAAGACAACAAATGTGAAGAAAACACACAATTCATAGAATAGAGAATGGAGAGTAACACTGGTCGTGGTGGCAAAAACCAATGAGCTATATAGAAGAGATACAGAAGACAGATGCAATAATGCATGTTCATCTAATTGTTTCAGCACAAGCCCAATGCATGAACTGAATGTACTAATGTAAATCTGGAAACACACAACAGTGGTATAACAAAAAGTGATACCGTCTACTTAGCTACAACAAGGCTAGTGGTGGCATAAGAGACACCAACAACACAGTGGAAAATATCCTCTGAAGCATAATATTTCATAGTATCAGCTCACCTTAGCACACCAAATGTTCAGGAAGAAGCTGGGCATGTATTCGCGCCATCCTTGCAATCACGCGTAAGCTCGTTGAACGTCTCCACATGCCTCTTCCCCCTCAGGAATACCTCGGTGTCAACAGCAACCCTCATGTAACCATCAAATTCTACTGGCTTACCATTGCTCAGCTCCTTAGTTTCAGTGAACCACTCACTATTCTCATCCCACAGGTACTTGAAATCATCGAGGAAGTGTGTTTTATACTTTTCCTTAAGTGGGTCAAAGAATGATTTGTCAGGCTCATTGGTAGCAATGTACAAATACCGGCCAGCACCAACCTTATCGTTAAGTGACACAAGAATACTGTCTGGCGAGGTATCTCTATCAAGGTTTGGCCAAAGTTGTGTGTTCTGCGCTTTCTCCCCTCTGACAACATGGACCGAGTCAAAGTCCCAGTTCATCCGTGAGGCAATGGCAGATACAATCTCCATCAAGCGACGAGATTTCCAGAGGAAATGCCAAGGGCGCTTGATTACTCCCTCAGTCTCACCCTCGCACACACGTGACCAATAGTTATCAGGCTCGACACTCCCAAACTTCCTCATGATCAGTGTGTCCTTGACGTCACGAAGTTTCATTGGGGTCATCCTGATGTCTTCAGTGTAGAAGTTCTTGAGCCTATCTTTCTTGTGCCACTTTCCCCAATCTTGCCAGAACTGGCTCTGGTCGATCACCGATGCCGATTCCTTTAAATGCTCAAAATCAAAGTAGAGCCTGAAATCTCTGTCTTCATCCTTGCCACTCGAAGTATACCGTGCATTGAGGCAGACATTCAAGTCCATGACAAGAGTCCGGTTCAAGAACTGTGCCTCACCAAGCGCACACAAGAACCCCCAAATGAAATGGTTCATGCTCTTGCACCTCTCGCCACCACCAATGTAAATGAGGTACTTTCCACGGCTGAAATCGGACTCAGAAGCAACCACTGGCAAGCTGTCATTGACAGCCTCACCGACAACAAACACCGGCTCCGCTGCGGCCCCAGCAGCCTCATTGTTGGCAGTGTTCTCGTCCAGCCTAACCTGTGTCTTCGCAGGCACGAAGTCGGTCACTGGTGCATCCTGCTTCCCCTTCTTCCCTTTCTTCCCCTTGCGCCGTCCGTTGCGCTTGGCACCCACACCCGAGTGGTACTCACCCACGGAGTCGACGACGAGGGTGCAGGTGTTGACGTCGCGGGTGAGCGTGAACCGGCGGTAGTCCTTGTAGTATGTGGTCCGGCCGGTGCCGATGGCGTCGGCAGCGGGGCGGAAGCGCCAGGCGAGGTCACACTCCATGGGACTCCCCGGCACCGCCACCGGACGGCCGAAGCGGTAGAAGTGGAGGTCGGGGAACCGCTCGATGGCCGCGCGCATGAGCAGGTTGAAGAGTTCCCTGTCCCCCGTGCAGTCCACGGGCGCCTCCGTGTCGCAGGAAACCGCCTCCTCCGCCACCGCCGCACCCTCGCCCGTGGCGGCATCAGTGTCGACGGTGACGGCCCGCTCCGTCTCGGGCTCCGTCTTCTCGGCCTCGGCGCCAACTTCGGAGAGCTTGATGAACGGGACGGCCTCCGCAACGACTTCGACACCCCCAGCGGCGGCCTCGCCGGCGGCGCCGGTGGCCGAGGAGTTGAAGTCCTCCCCGGTGCGCAGCACGGAGTCGTCGGTGAGGAAGGTGGAGGTGGATGTGGAGGAGGTGAGGAAATCGGTGAGCTGGTGCGAGGACGGGTGGAGGAGCGGATCGTCGGGGCTGTGGACCGCCGCGAGGAGCGTGAATGCGAGCACGGCCGCCACGAAGAGCGCGAAGAGGAGGTTGCCCCCCGACCGCAGCGCGGCGCGCAGGTCCGGCACCCCGCCGCGCCACCGCGGCGCGGACAGTGCCGCCGCCCGCCCCAGCATTCGCGCGGGGATCTGGGTTCGGATTGGGAGTGTAGTGGGGGAATGGGAGTGAGGCGGACGAGGGATCTGGCTGGATGGGGGCGAACGCCGACAAGGCGAGACAGGACGCGAGCCAGGGGCCGTGGACCGTGGAGGCCACTCCGTTGTTTTTTCCTTGTTTTTATTTACTGGGCACGCGGCCGCCGACAGCGGTAGCTTAACGGAGTTGCAACATTTGTCGGTCGGCCGGCCGGCCTGTTGACTGTTGCGGATTGCGGCCCATGGGTTTCGGTCTGTTCTTCGGGGTTTGACGGGCTGCGTTGGGCCTGGGTTATCCATGGAACTTTTCTATTGCACCACCTTAGAGCAAGGCTAATGATATAGCCGCCTTACTGGCAAGGTTCTTTGCAACCTTCTCTCAGCCTGTCTATATAGTAGTGAGCTCTTCACTTTTAATGCATGGCCAACTTGTCTCTTTCACAGAGTTTCTTGGTTCTTGAGCCCAAGCTGGCTTACAACCCGTTTCTCCTCTCTCTCTCCTTCCTTCTCTCCTCTACCTCAGCATTTAGCCAGCTTACAGCATGTTATTATACTCGCTCTTAGCACTGCTCACATGCTGCAATCCCCGAACTATTTTGTGCTATAATGGCGAGACTTAGTTTCTCTAGACCTCTGCCTCACGTGCTGCAGTCCTCGAATTGTTCCATGCTCGGGGCTGAGGCCTTGGTGGGAGCAGTTAGGGTTTGTGTGTGCGACCAGATGTGATCATGGTGAAGATGGTAGCAGAATCACCAAGTTTGAGATTGAAGAGGAAGGATGTTGATGTGGACAGTTTGTTCCGCAACATGCATCTCATTGAGTGAAAAGAGATGGCATAGTGTTGGCGAAGGAAGAATGGTAAAGTCTGTCGGAGGTGAAGTCGATGGTGGGGAGATTGCATACTAAGAAGGCTTTCGGATCTTATTCTGCATGATGATAGTTGCTTGGAATACAACGCGGGAGTTCTCCATTCGCCCTTTGGGAAAGAACTTGTTCATAGCATAAACAACTTGCTTAGGAGATTAGAAACATATAATGGAGGAATGACCATGGATCTTACGTGGTTGCGCATTGATGTTAGAGGAATACAATGGAGCAATGTGTAGCGCTACTATGGTACCAAATCATGTTCTGGTGTGGATCAAAATCCACAAGATCCCTGTGTACCACACTAAAATGATCCTAAAGCAGTTAATGAGTAGGGTTGGGGAGGTGTTGAGTGTGGAGATGAAGGCAGTGAGTACCATGAAGGGCGATTTCCAGTGGATGCAAGTGATGTATGTGAAGATGTTGTGCTTCTGCGCTAACTGTGAAAATATTAGGCATGTGCTTCTGGAATGTAGCATGAGAGAATTTGTGTTGAAGGATCTGCAATTTGGTTTGTGGGTGCTAGCGAATGAAGACACATGGTGCCCGAGTACACCTATCGTCTGTAGTACAATCTTTGATCATGTGGACAACAAGGGTAGCCGAGGCCATGAGAAACGCATGGAGGCCTGACTGCTGGTAGAGCGACCGGAGGTGGCCACATGTGGCGTGGATGGGATGAGGTGTGAATTTTTTATGGGAGAAGGAAGCTAGAGATGAAGACAATAATGAATGCCACAAGATAAAATCTGCAAAGTTTGACATTGAGAGTGCATCTGGGTCCCCTAGTGGGTTTTGGTGGTTGAATGACAAAATAATTAAAGAACTAATGAGTTCGATGAGTCTCTAAACATGTTTCACTACTAACAATCATATCAAACTCATGTCATATCTTAAATGGATAAGAAGCAAGCATATCTGATAAGCCAAAAAAAGACAGAGAAATGAACATGGTTTGGTCTCAATAATAATTTGCTTTGCATGAACAAGAAGAGATTGATAGTGGATGGGTATTGATCAAGTATTGGAGAATGAGTCAGTAGTGGATAAGCAAAGAAATGACAAGCGGATGTAAAATGACAAAGGAGACATTATATAATGAATATAATATGGTGTTAATATTGGCTTGCTTGTATGGACAAAGACTTGGAAAATCACTATGCATTGAAATTGATCAAGTTGGAAGAATAAAGAACGAAATTATCAAGAGCAATGCTATTATGAAAATAGTTATTGAAATGAGTATTAAGGGTGTCAAGCCAAAACAAAGAGGATATAAGGAATCATGAATTGGCTTGACCATATTTGGAATATGACTTCGATATGGATAATGTTGATACGAGGCTTCTAAATAATGCTTAATGTTGATTCAAGATATGATGCGACTTGAGGGTGGCTCTATAGGGTGAATATAGCAAAGAAAGAGCTTCGAGAGACTAGGCGAAGGCGAAGAACTAGCAATGACTTGGTGACCAAGGGACCATGGCTAAGTTGAATAAGAGGGTACTTGCATTGAGTCAACGTAATAATCGAGCTATGATGAGTCTCAAGTGCTCAAACTAGCTGAACTCTGAGTGCTAACATGAGAGAAACATATGGCACGACACTTGTACTTGTTGATCTTGATGCTTGTTCTTAGTTGGGAAGGATAGCCCTCTAAACAATCTTTCTAAAAGGTCCAAGATCATCGAAATCGGAGTTTACAGCTAAAAATTATGTTGTCTTTTTGTGAGGTGACTTGTGCTATTCTGGACAGTTGTGAAGGTTTTTGCGCGCAAGTGCAAAAGTTCTACACTCTGCGGGCCTAACGACTAGTTTTAGAGTTCTAACACCTAGTTTTTTGGGAGGTGGGTATACCCATCCCATGCCTCATAAGTGTGTTGCTGACTTTGTGGTGGATGAGATCTCTATCCTAAGCTTTGTGAGGCACTTCTCAACCCTCTCTTTATGAGATTGAGCTTTAGTTGAGAAATCAAAATGTTGGGTTGAGATATTTGAGTTAGAGAGTAAAATAGAGCAAGCCAAACCTTGCAAACTCGGTCTTTGTCAAGTTCATGAATCATTTTTTACTCTCGGTATTTCCCAGAGAGAGATTTTCTTGATGTTGGTTTCCCCGTCTCACATATGGAGTGTTATGATGGAAGGAGAGTTGTGTTGGTGCAGGGATTCATACATCGAATATGCCAAAGCTTGATATTTCCCAGAGATATTTTCTTGATGTTGAATGTCCCCGTCTCACGTCTGGAGAGCTATCATGGAAGGAAAGTTGTGTTGGCGTAGGAACTCATACATCGAATAAGCACCAACGTCCTTCGCTCTATCATCCCTCACTCTCAACATTCTTGGATTGAATTTAGAGTTACAAAACCTTCGTTTGTGCCACGTCACTCATGTCATGGTTTGGCTATCTCATCCTGTTCATGTCGCGGCGCGCATGTGAGTGTGTTGATCGCCTTTCACATCTCTTAAAAACTCGTATGTGTAAACAATAGTCATCTATTTAAGTCAAGTCGATATCCTGTCAATTTCTCATACAAAATTAATTTTTTTATTTCACTAGCATTTAGTATGAGCCATGAAATCTATTTGGTTTAAAGTTAGAATAAGTCTAATTAAATTCAACAAAAAATAACTAGCTCATTACCATTGACACAAATGCTACACAACAAATTGCACGTTCCGTTGTGATACACAGTTATGTTTGCTAATAATTAATTAAATTGGAGATTTATAACTATAGATTTTCTAGGTGTAGAAAAAAAATCGAGTGCAGGTGGATATCATGGGACTGATCCGAGTTAGCCGTGCCACCACCAGTCCGTCACTCCCCATGTCATCATCTTTATTATTTAGAAAAAAGGTGCTTCCAGTCTCGACCTACCGAAACTGGTCAGTTGCCAAGCCGCTTCTGACGAGAGCCGTGACGTCCGACCACCTGCAACAACCTGTATAAAGAGCCTTCTCCATGTGTGCCATTATGAAAGAGGCTTCATTTCTACATATCACCAAAAAGTTTACACGAACCCTGGTGCCATAACGCTAAACTCTTTTATCCAACACGCCATTCTATCTAGTTTTGCTCCTAACGGTGGGCAACGACGCAACCAAATGACTTAGATGCCCTTAGGCTTGAGAGGCTCTATGAACTAGTTGGTTTGCTTCTGTGCCATTCCCAGGCCAGCCCCAAGCCGAGCGTTTTGGTGCCAAAGCTAGGGTTGTTGGCGCCAACGGAGCCCCTAGGCTTCTCCTCCTATATATAGGTCATCAGCCCTATCTGTTGCCACTCATCCAACTTGAGCTCTGTCTCCTTCACCTCTCTCCTACCACAGCCATGTCTCAAGCTTCTAGCAGCTATGGTGGTAGGGTCAAGTGGATGATTTGCCCCAAATGTCATGTGCTTGCCAATCGGTTCATCTCGATGACTAGGAAGAACAACAACCGTGTCTTTAACAAGTGCCCCTATTTTGTAGTTTGTGTTTCCTTCTCTGCTCATTTTTTCCTTTGCCTATTTCTTTTTTGTTGTTTGGTGACAATGTGTTGAGGCTATCAGTATTATTAGTGGGAGGATGAAATGGAGGACACTGAAGTGCAGACACCTACAACCTCTGCTCGACTACATGCAGTTCCCCTACAGGCAATGGCACCACCAAGTGGTTTCCCTACTGTAGCTCCTCTGGCCATCATCCAGGAAGGTTCCCAGGCTACTGGAGTTGCATAAGTGGAGAATATGATTTACAATAGGGTTCTACAATAGCTTAGGTGGATTGAGAAGATGGTCTATGTTTGCATATTTCTTGCTTTGTATGCTATTTTGAAGTAGGTGTCTATGTGTGTGTGAGTAGTCATGGATGAATGGATGTATGGATGGATGGATGAATGATGAATATGAAGATTGTTCATTTGTCTAGAATGCAACAACATATGAGAACAATATAACAACAATTAGAGTACTGCAACAGTAAACAAACATTCATCACATAACAGCAGCTACCTTACTGTTTTTCATCACAAAGGTTTCATGTCACCAACATTCATCACATAGCAGCTAAGTTATTGGTTTTCATCTATAGCTAAGTACTATCATGGCCATCACAGAACATTCATCACAGAGCAAAAGAACAGTCATGCCATTGTGGCAGAATCGCCTAATCTAATGCCTCTTAGGAGTGCTCGTCTTCGATTAAACACTAAGTACTCAAGGGAGAACACCAAATTACGTGGTCCCGTCAGGCACACCCTAAGGGAGAACCCAAAAATCCACATTTTTCCATCAGGATCACGAATGAGAGAATAAAGCTTACATCATTCTTAACCATTTCTTGCATCTCTTTTAATACAACATCAGAGTATAATATTTATTGTTATAACAGAGGAATGTAATCATATTATCATAATTGTGAATAATTTAATTGAACATCAGAATATAAACATGTGATCAGAATTTACAGCGAAAATGAATAGCTATCCATGACATAACAAAATATTGATATATAAACTATGACAACAGATTATAAAACTTTCATTTATAAAAATATTTAGTGAGAGTTATAAATAAAAACTATGATCGCAGCATAAGAAAATCATCTCTGAGCCCACCAGGAGGAATCCTCACATAAGGGTTAGCTTTAGCATCCACCTGTCATCTACAACAGGGAGAAATAAAACCCTGAGTACTCAATTATACTCAGCAAGACTTACTCGACAGGAGGAAAGAAAAGACTCCAAGGATATGCAAGGCTATCTGGCTTGTGGGTTTATTACATCTACAGGAGCATTACTAAAAGTGTGTCCTTATATTCGATTTTTATTAGTAGTACATTAGTTCATTAACTAATCATTCTATGTAAGCACTTGTGCTACTTTCAAGCAGTGGTAAGCAATCAGATTTCCATTTCTTCACCTTTCCTCTTTTAGTTCTTACTACGGTGCTAGAGTTTAGACAAGTCGTACCGGATCGCCCGGTGATTCGTGAATCAATGCCCCTGGCTGAGTACACCAAAAACACATGCTCCTGTCATGGGGTCTAGGTCCCCGTTCAAACTTGGACTCCAAGCCCTCGCTCCTAAGTCTCGGACTTAGTGCGGTGCAAGGACCTCCTCCATCCCCGCCTCCAATCAGTCGGTCCGAAAAGAGCTCGAACCCACGACAAGAGAGCAACAAGTCTTCCAAGTGCCCATACCCAAGTATGTGCTCGGGATAATAAGTTTGTGACTTGCCTAGCGTCTTATGCAACAGCCGGTCCATAACTGACACAGACAGGGAAAGCAGTGTAACCAAGCTATGCCCCGTGGCCGCAGGACATAACTTCTTACACCCACCAAGACCCAAACCATATCCCTACCCGGTCACCATTTTCCTTTCCACCATTTTATATATTCCAAGTGATAATAATACAGTAATATATTTTCTATCTCTCGCGAGTGATAGGCAATCACTTGACTTCTATTAGAGTCCTATAGCATAGCAATCTACACGATCCTATCAAACTAGTAAGACTCATGGGACAAAGATTTATATATGCAAGTGGGTTTCATTCAACTCCTTAAACTTAATGCACAAATATAATTTAAAGTGTAGAAAAATAGGGGTTATGCACCGAGGCTTGCCTGGGTAAAATATAACCAAAAGTTAGCTTTCCATCATGGCGACACGATCTCCAAAAGTACCATTTCTCTAGCAACTCCCGATGACTCCACGATCCATCGACGTTCCTATTATGATATGCAATGCGATGCAATGCAAAGACATAATTAATCGACTGCAACCGTGACTCATAAAATACGATTTACGCCTTTCAAGTTAACGAGCTAGTTCTAACGACTAACGTACTAATCTACGTATCAACATCATCGAGAAAGATATCATTTCCCCACAAGTGTTTTAATTATACAATTTCAAGGTGTTTCTTTATTCCATTCTATCGATTTAATCTTTATTCGAAATAGGGCATCATTAACTACTCTAGTAAACTAATTATTCTGGTGCTATAGATATTACATTGAGGAGCTAATAATATTAGTAATTTACTGTAAAGTTTTTAGAGTCAACACTATCACCAATTTATCACGGAAAATCCTACAAGTTTACATTTTAACGATATTAAGCATGTTAAAATAATTAGAGCAACCTTGGAAACATTTTAAAACTAGATGAACCAATTACGCTAATAGATATATCATGATTTTAGGAGCCTAACAAAATTGGTTACATAATTTTTGGACCCCTATACTATTTTATATTGATTTTACAAGTTAAACTAGAAACCTAGATTAGAAAAACATTTAGGAAATGGAAAGGGCCAACGACCACCCCTTTTGGCCCAGCGGCCTAGTCCGGCCCAAGCCGGGGCAGCGCTGTGTGCGGCGCAATCAGCCCAAGGCTGGGAGGCCCACGTGCGCCAATGTTTTTGCAGAAATGACCCTAGATTTCAATGAAAATAACCCACAGTCCTATCCACTATTGCTCTCTCTCTCTCTCTGACGCTTTCACCTAGCCCCCTAGGCTTTCTCATAATTCGAGTGCACCAGCCCCCGGTGACTCCATGCGTGACGACGCGGCTCTGGCTGACACTGCCATGCTACGTCGGTCTATAGAGCAAGGTGCCGACTAAAGGAGCAGGTCGATGAGCACCGTGGAGCCAAGACGAAACCCTAGGTGCCGATTAGGGGCCGAATGGTGACTTCTAATGCTCTGACCACGCCGGCGGACTAAAAGCTATGGCGGCACGACTGTTCCAGTGACCTCATAGATGGAAACGAAAAGATGGGAGAGCATCAGGACCTTACCCCGGACACGGCTACGGTGTCGTCTGGAGCAGAAACGGCCTGTGCTAGGATGGCCACGTGCACGGTGAAGGGCGGTGGCGCTCTGAGCTTGGCGCGGCCATGTCAGCTCATTGTCGGTGATGGTCCTGACCAAGCCGAGACGAGCACCAGATAGAGGAGGTTAAGGCGAGTTAGAAATTGCATTCGATCGAACTGCTACCGCTGCCTTGGGCCTTACCCCCAAATCCTAGAGCACGGCGGCAAACTGACGGATAGCGAGGGAAACGCCAAATTGGTGGCCAGTGGTGCTCGGCTGAGGCTCAGTGCGGTAGGGTGCCTAGCTAGCTTCCCAAAGCTACTTGCTAGTGCGAGGAAAAGAGCTGCAAAACTTGCTGCTACGTAGGAGGGAGGAGAAGACAATGGCCATGGCGTGGTGCAGTCGAGGGGAGAGCACACAACGAGTTGGGCAAATTAAAGCGAGCGGTCACAGTTGGTGGAGCGATGCGAGCACATACACACATGCGAGTGGAGTCTCGGCGCGATGCACTTGAATAGAAATGGCCAAGCCCAAACAAAGCTCACCGCCGTCGGCTAGTGGGATGGGGTGGATAGGTAGGGCAGAGCAGGGAGTCATCCCATCGCAACAGCGGCCGGGACCAACGACACAATCGCGATGGCTTGGCGCACGCCCCAAGACTATGTGCGGTAGGTGGAGCGAACGACGAGGGCAAGCGCCACGTCAGCCAAGCGACAGCGACTACGACGTTGGGCTTGACCACACGTGATACAGCGGACAGCGTACGCGTGTGGGCTCACACGGCTTGGCAGCACATATCGCCCCACCTCCCATGTGGTAGGAGTGGAGACCTAGCCTGCAGCGAGTCACAGCAAGCGGTGGGGAAAGCAGACTGGTGGTAGTGCGACCTTCCATTCTGGGGGTTGTGTCCTCTCAGTCAGTCACGAGTACGATGGCAATGGTGGTGGCAGTGAGGGTGACGATCCCCGTGGTGATGGTGGAGGTTGGGTCAGAGGTGACCCTTGCGATCCCTCCCCCAACAACCATGGTGGAAGAGAGGAGGGAAACCAGGCTCCCTGCCTCGCCCAGCGGAGGAACACATGGTTTGCCCTCCTGGTCAGAGCTAGAGGGGTCAGGAGGAGACATGGCTAGGATAGAGGTAGAACATCCACCGGCGAGCCACGCAGTCGAGATAGTGGAGATCCCCTACTCCGATGAGGCAGGCACTGGGGTGGAGCTGCCAGCCATCCCGCCGTCACAGGAGTTGGGATGGTCCAGTCATCGCACGATATTGCGATGGCTAGACCTTCCAGTGGGTGAGGCGACCTGCGAGCTGGTGTGGCCCTACCTCAGTGACCAGAGGAGGCTTGGTTCGTCCTTTGCGACGAGGGAGGAGGTGGGGCTTTGGGCACTTGCTTGAGGAGAGAGGACTATCGATGGAATCCGATCTTGCCCAAACCAAGGTGAGACTAAATGAGGCCTGGAGTGGTTGAGCTCGTTCATCAGGCGATTTCAATCGACTGCCATGTGTCATAGAGGTAAGCTTTCTATGTTTTTAGTGTTTCTCCTTGACTCCTTGGTCTTTTTCACTGGTTGTTTCAGCATGTTTGCTTCTCGCTTTATAGGATTTAGAGGCAATGTTGATCCACAAGTCACATTTCCTTCGGGAGGAACATGGTTGGATGGGGTGGGAAGCCATGATGTCATGGCGGGTTTATGAGATTCAGTGCTAGCTGGAATCCACCTGCCACGAGTCCCAAGACCAGGCGGCCGAGGCGATGGGAGCGCGGGCGGCGAAACTGCTCACAACAAAATGGGCGACTACTGCCGAGTGGGGACTTGACGCAGTGAAGGTCCACCTGACGGAGACCAAGGCCACACTTCAAAAGTCCTTGGAGGCTCTGGAAATGGAGTGGAAGGCCCGGTCGAAGGCTGATCGAGAAGTTCTCACGCTACAGGGGTAGGTGCTTGTGGCAGAGGAGTCGAACGCTCGACTGCTCAAGAAGGTGACCTAGTAAGAGGAAGGACTCTCCATCCTCGAAAGCACCCATCTTGGTATGTACCTATTCTGCCTTTGGTTGATGCCTTGGTTTTTCCTTTCCTTTGCTTCTGAACTTGTCGTCCTTTTTCTAGAACTAGGTAGAAAAATTGATTCTCTCGAGCGAGAGCTGAAGACAGCCAAGACAGTGATCGATTAGAGTGCGGAGGCGCTAGCCAAGTCCCTTCAAGAGTGACATGCTCTCAAGGGGGTGCTTGACTAGATTTGCAACGTCGCCTAGGTGGTCATTTCTGAGGTGTTCGGGTCGGCGCCAAGCACCAGTACGCCCACCGTCTAGCTGGCGGAGGTCCTGAACAAAGTTCAGGCGCTCATCTCCGACAGCATGTTCTACGGGACATCGGGGGTGCTGACCTCAGTGGTGATGCACCACCCGGACCTAGACTTCGCCGCCATCTACAGAGGGTACGGTGATGGCAAGAGCGTGGATGCGATCCATGCGCTTGGGGAGAGCTTGGTGCCATATGCACAGATGGTGGCTGAGCAAGTCTCCACGTAGTGGGGTGATGGAGGTTCGTTGTTCGAGCGTGGCTGAAGGCGTGCACTAGGAAGATGTCATCCAGCCTACGTACAGAGTGGAGACCGAGTTGAAAGTGAGCATCGTTCCACCTTCGACCGAGCTGAATGTCGTCCCGTCGGAAAGCGAGCGGCCCTTATCCTCATCGACCATGCCGTCAATCGATGCCGCCGGGCGACCATAATAGAATTTAGAGTAGAAGCAGTTAGTATATGTAAAAGATAAGTTTGTGGGGGAGCCCCCGTGTGAACAGTTTTTTGTATTCATGAATACTTCAATTTTGTTTTTGTGATGGAATCACTCGTAAGGGGAAGCTTGTCCCATCCGTCTTTGTTTTTCACCCTAGCATAGCTTTATTTTTTATCCTTTCTTTTTTGCACCTGCCCGTTTGACCCATAGGCTACAACCTTAAGAACCTAGGTGTGGCCCATGAGGCTCAGCTGCTCGTAACCGTAGGTCAGGTGTGATCGGTCGGGAGTTTAAAACATAAGTTATGTAGGGTAAATGAAGGAACGGACTACTTGCTCTAGTGATTATGAGATAGGTAACACTTTTTAAGTGATGGAGCAAATGGTGATGATCATGAAGGTAGTGATGGCCATGGTGATGATCGAGTGCTTGGACTTGGAAAACAAGAAAGAGAAAAACAAAATGGGCTCAAGGCAAAGGTGAGATCCATAGGCTATTTTATTTTGGTGATCAAGACACCTAGTGGGTGTGATCACATTTAGGATAGATAGCCGTACTATTAAGAGGGGTGAAACTCGTATTGAAATACAGTTATCAAAGTGCCACTAGATGTTCTAACCCATTGCATATGCATTTAGATTCTAGTGAGTGCTAACACCCTTGAAAATGTTTGTGAAAATATGCTAACACACGTGCATAAGGTGATACACTTGGTGGTTAGTGCATTTGATCAAGGGTGGCAAAGTTTGTGACTTGGAGGTGCTGTCCCGAGGTGACCAGACGTTGCTTTGGCAGTGACCGTACTCGGCTGCAGCGTTCGATCAATGGCACGCAGAAGGGGGGCACGCTCGGCTAGCTGATCGGACTCTAGTCCAAGTGGTGACTGGACTTTGTCGGAGGTGCGTCTGGTCATGCTGACGTATGGTTGACATGGTGGCACGCAGCAAGGAGAAGGAGGAGAGGACGCTGGGTGTGTCCGATCGTAAAAACCTTCTCTGGTATCTTACTGGAGTCGATCGGACTCCATGTTGGTAGAGCGTCCGGTCGTTGAGCGGCGCATTAGGTCAGCGGCTTGGCGATGTTGGCGTTCACGCGATCGGACTCTACGCGGCCACGTCCGATCATGGCGTGGCGCGTCCGGTCGAACTTTAACCGCACGGGCGCTGGCAAGTAGCCATTGGTGATCAGCGGCTTAGGTTCAAAGCGGGGGACATGTGGCGCTCATCGGGCGATCGGACGCTGGAGGCGTGTGTCCGGTCACTCTTGATCGGCGCATCTGGTCAACCCACAGTGAGTTGTCCCGTGAGTCCAACGACTCTATTTCATGGGGGCTTCTAATTAAGCCCCATGGCTGGCTTAAGCTCACTCTCTTGGCTATTTGTATTGACATAGCAACCTTGTGAGCTTAGCCAAAGCCCTTCCATTCATCTCCATCTTTAATTCATCATCTTTGTGAGATTGAGAGTGAATCCAAGTGCATTGCTTGAGTGATTGCATCTAGAGGCACTTGGTGATTGTGTTTTGCTGTGGATTTTGCTTGTTACTCTTGGTGGTTGCCGCCACCTAGATGGCTTGGTGCAGCGAGGATCATCAAGCGAAGGAAGGTGATTGTCTTCGGCTCCGATTGTGGTGATTGTGAGGGGTTCTTGACCTTTTCCCGGCGGAGAGCCAAAAGGTACTCTATTTGATTACTCGTGGCTTGTGTGATCCTCATCTTGTGTTGGTTGTGCAGCACCTGGTTGCGGGTTAGGCGTGTGATGCCTATTAGCGCATGAACCTCTAAGTGAGTGAATCGCCACAACGGGGACTAGCTTACCGGCAAGCAAGTGAACCTCGGTGAAAAATCATTGTGTCATCTTGTTCCTGAGGATTTCTTGATATTCATTGTGATTGATTGACTTCATCTTGTGATTGGCTCATTCCTTGACACGGCGGTATAACTCACTATCCATCTCATGTATTTACATTCTTAGTGTAGCTAAGCTCTTTAGTGTAATTAGTTTTTGAGAGCTAGCTTGTGTCGGGTCTAGTGGTTAGTGAGGCTCTTTAGTTAGTCTTTGAGAGCTCACTAACTTAGTGTAGTGACATATCCTTTGTTTGCTTAGAGACTATAGAAACTAGAATTATGGTAGGTGGCTTGCATTTTTAGTAGGCTAGCGCAACATTCATTTTGCCTCATATTTGTCTAACCACATTGCTTAGTGTTGTTGTAGAAATTTTTATAGGCTATTCACCCCCCCTCTATCCATTAGGATCTTTCAAGTGGTATCGGAGCCATGGTCACCTTGATTTGAGAATTAACAACCTTCGGTGTCAAAATTGTTCAAATCAACAACACCAAGAAGCCACCCCAATTTGATGGCTCAAATTATCCTTATTGGAAGGCTAAGATGACAACATACATCAAGTCAATCAATAGAAAGGTTTGGAAGGTGGTGGAGACCAAGATTGAGGTAGCCAATGCTAAAGCTCTCGCCGTCACCGAAGAAGTACTACTCTAAAACAATGACATTGCACTTAGTGCCATTCATGATGCTTTGGATGAAAGAACATTTGAGCAAATCAAGAACATTGAGATGGATCATGAGGCATGGAAGAAGTTGGAGGATTCATTTGAGGGCACTCAAGCCATGAAGGGTGCAAAGGCATACATTCTCAAGGAGAAGTTTGTAAGCTTCAAGATGAAGAAAGATGAGACTATGCCGGAGATGTTCCATAGGCTTCAAGTGCTTGTCAATGATCTCAAAGCACTTGGAGAAGAGGTGAAGGACAAGGACATCTCCCACAAGTTCTTGAGATGCTTGTCATCAAGATTTGGCACATTGGTCACTATTCTAGTGAGGAGTGGTTTGGACACCATGACACCAAACCAAGTGTTGGGAGATGTGATGACCGATGACATATATAGAGATGATGATGAGAAGGAAGAAAAGAAGGAGAAGAAAGATGAGAAGAAGGATAAGAAGAAGAGTGTGTCATTCAAAGCTACATCATCCAAGGGCAATGCAAATCAAGAATCGTGAAGTGAAGATGAAGATTTGAGCTTTGATGAGATGGATGATGAGAAGATGGCTCTCTTTGTGAAGAGATTTGGCAAGTTCATGGTGAAGAAGGGCTATCAGTGCTAGAAGAAGAAGTCTTCATCCAAGAACAAGGAAAGAGTCAAGAAGGTGCTTCAAGTGTGGAAGCAAGGATCATCTTGTTGCTCAATGCCCATACAATAGCGACAATGATGATGATGACAAGAAGAGCAAGAAGAAGGACAAGAAGAAGAAGAGAAGGACAAGATGAACCTTCAAGAAGAAGAAGAAGGGTGGTTCATATGTGGTCACTTGGGATAGTGATGCTTCCTCAATGATGAGATAGTGATGATGACAAGACCACCAAGAAGAAGGCTCTTACAAGGCATTGCCATAAATGAGAAGTCTTCTCTCTTCGACACTCCATCATGCTTCATGGCTAAGGCCACTAAGGTACAAACTTGTGATGATGGATGTGATGAGGAACATGATAATGAAAGTGCAAAGTGATAATGATGATGAACCAACTAAGGATGAACTACTTGACATGTTAGATGATGCTAAAGAATATTTTGACATTAAGAGAAGGGAATGCAAAGACTTACGAAAGAAACTAAAAGCTCTTAAGCAAGCCTTTGATGAGCTCAATGCATCTCATGAGAGGCTAGATGAAGCCCATAAGAAGCTTGGCAAGGCTCACAAGAAGCTTGGAAAAGCTCATTCCTCTCTACTTGATGAGCAAAATGTGAAAGACCTTGTTGTGACATGTGATGTAGGCTTAACTTGTGATATAATTGATGAATCATTTTATAAGCCTATCATTGTTGCTCCCACTAACCCTTCTTGTAGCACTTTCGCTTCTATCTCCTCTAGTAGTGATGGTTTCACTTGTGATGCCTCACTAATGGTTGAGAATGAGACCCTCAAGAAGGAGGTTAATGAGCAGACTCGCGCCTTAGGCAAAGCCTATGGTGGTGAGGACCGCTTGCTTATGTGCTTGGGTAGCCAACGAGCTTCTCTCTACAAAGAGAAATTGGGCTATACCTCCAAGAAAGGCAAGATGACCTTTGCTCCTCACAAAACTAGTTTTGTGAAGAACATTAGTCGGTTTTGCACTAGTTGCAAGCAAGTTGATCACATAGAATAAATATGCATGAACAAGAAATCACGAGCTAATGTATCCTCAATTAAGCTTGATTCTTTCTATGTGCTTACTAAGGGTACTAATGGTGTGATGGCTAAGTTCATTGGTGCACCATAGATGGGCTCAAAGAAGAAAGTCATTTGGGTACCAAAGAGCTTAGTGACTAACCTTCAAGAACCCAAGCAAGTTTGGGTACCTAAAAAGAATTGATCTTCTTTTATATATCAATTATAAAGCCGAAGGAATGTATTGAGTACTTGATAGTGGGTGCACTCAACACATGACTGGTGGTGCAAGAATGTTCAACTCAATCAATACCAATGATAGTAATGGCTATGATAGTATCACATTTGGTGACAATGACAAAGGCAATGTCAAAGGGCTTGGTAAGATTACAATTTTCAATGACATGAGCATTTTCAGTGTGTTGCTAGTTAGAGAGCTTGAACTTCAATTTGCTATCATGTGGCTCAATTATGTGATCTTGGATTTAAGTGCATATTTGGAGTAGATGATGTAGAGATCATAAGTGTAGATGGCTCTACTTGATCTTCAAAGGCTTTAGATATGAGAATCTATACTTGGTTGATTTAATGCTAGTGAAGCTCAAATTGTCAACATGCTTGTTCACTAAGTCTAGTATGGGTTGGTTATGGCATAGAAGGCTTGGTCATGTTGGAATAAAATAATTAAATAGATTGGTTAAGCATGACTTGGTTAGAGGCTTGAAAGATGTTGTGTTTAAAAGGATAAGCTTTGTAGCTCTTGTCAAGCCAGCAAACAAGTTGGAAATACCTATCCTAAGAAAAGCATAATGAGCACTAGCAAAGCATTTGAGTTATTGCACATGAATTTAGTTTGGGCCAACACAATACACTAGCATCGGTGGAAACAAATATGGCTTTATGATAGTGGATGACTATACTAGATACACTTGGGCATTCTTTCTAGTGGACAAGAGTGATGTGTTTGCAACATTCAAATCATTTGTCAAGGGCATTCACAATGAGTTTAAAACCAGCATCAAGCTAGAAGTGACTATGGTAGTGAGTTCAAGAATACTAGAATGATGAGTTGTGTGATGAATTTGAAATTAGACATCAATTCTCGGCCAAGTACACTCCACAATCAAATGACCTTGTTGAGAGAAAGAATAGAACCTTGATTGACATGGCAAGATCAATGTTGAGTGAGTATAATATGAGTCAATCCTTTTGGGCCGAAGCTATCAACACGGCTTGCTATTGTAGCAACCGTTTATATTGTCACCCATTGAAAGAGAAGACACCATATGAGCTCTTGAATGTTAGAAAGCCCAACATTGCATATTTTTGAGTTCTTGGTTGCAAATGCTATATCTTGAAGAAAGGCACTAGATTGGACAAGTTTGAGAAGAAGTGTGATGAAGGATTCTTACTTGGATATTCAACCATAAGCAAAGCATATAGAGTTTGGAATTTGGGTAGTGGTACTCTTAAGGAAGTTCATGATATTGAATTTGATGAAACCAATGGTTCCCAAGATGAGAATGAGAACTTAGAAGATGTTAGAGGCATTCAACTTTCAAATGCCATGAAGAACATGGATGTTGGTGAATTAAGGCCTAGACAAGTGATTGATGAAGAAGATGATCAAGTGTAAGTGCTCTCTAACTTAAATGTGCAAGTTGACACTAATCAAGCAAGTTCAAGTGGATCTCATGACAATGTGCAAGATCAAGTGGTTAGTACATCATCTCAACCCATTGATCAAGCAAGTGCAAGCAATCAAGTTCCAATACTCCAACCAACCAATATTGCAAGGGATCATCCATTGGACACTATAATTGGAGACATTTCTAGAGGTGTATAAACAAGATCAAGATTGGCTTCATTTTATGAGTATTTCTTATTTGTGTCATCCATTGAACCAAAGAAGATAGATGAAGCATTGAAGGATGTTGATTGGGTGAATGCTATGCATGAAGAATTTAATAACTTCACAAGAAATCAAGTATGGGAATTAGTTAGAGACCAAAGAGACACAATGTGATTGGAACCAAATGGGTCTATAGAAACAAGCAAGATCAAGATGGGATAGTAGTAAGGAACAAAGCAAGATTGGTAGCACAAGGTTACACTCAAGTGGAAGGTCTTGACTTTGGAGAAAACATATGCCCCGGTTGATAGATTGGAAGTAATTAGAATCTTGTTAGCCTATGCTTATGCCCACAACATCAAGCTCTATCAAATGGATGTCAAGAGTGTATTTCTCAATGGCTACATCAATGAAGAAGTTTATGTTGAGCAACCTCCCAGTTTTGAAGATGACAAGAAGCCTGACCATGTGTACAAGTTAAAGAAGGCATTGTATGGCTTGAAGCAAGCACCTAAGCAGGGTGTGAGAGATTAAGGGACTTCCTACTCTCTAAGGGGTTCATGATGGGAAATATTGACACCACTCTTTTCACCAAGAAAATTGGCAAGGACTTGTTTGTGTTGCAAATCTATGTGGATGACATCATATTTGGATCAACCAATCAAGACTTTTGTGAAGAATTTGGAAAGATGATGGCTAATGAGTTTGAGATGTCCATGATTGGAGAGTTGAGTTACTTCCTTGGACTTCAAATCAAGCAATTGAAGAATGGTACATTTGTGAGTCAAGGCAAGTACATCAAATACATGCTCAAGAAGTATGGTATGAGTGATGCAAAAGCCATTAGCACACCCATGGGAACAAATGGTAATTTGGATAGTAATGCAAGTGGCAACATGGTGGATCAAAAGTTGTATCGGTCTATGATTGGAATCCTACTTTATGTGACCGCATCAAGGCCAGATGTCATGTTTAGTGTGTGCAAGATTTTAAGCCTCACCAAGAGAAAGTCATTTAAAGGCAACAAAGAGAATATTAAGGTACTTGAAACATACACAAAATGTTGGTTCATGGTATCCCAAAGGACCAAAGTTTGAACTTGTCGGATATTTGCACTCCGACTATGCGGGATGCAAGGTTGAAAGGAAGAGCACCTCGGGCACTTGTCAATTGTTAGGAAGATCACTTATTTCATGGTCATCAAAGAAGCAAAATAGTGTTGCATTATCAACCGCCGAAGCCGAATGCATATCTGCCGGTAGTTGTTGTGCACAAATTCTTTGGATGAAGGCCACTTTGAATGATTTTGGAATCAAGTTCAAACAAGTGTCATTGCTATGTGACAATGAGAGTGCTATCAAGCTCACCAACAATCCGGTTCGACATGCAAGAACAAAGCACATTGAATTCCACCATCATTTCATAAGAGATCGTCAACAAAAAGGGGACATTTACATTGAGATGAACTTGCCGACATATTCACCAAGCCACTTGATGAGAAGAGATTTTGCAAGCTTAGGAATGAGTTGAACATATTGGATTTCTCAAATATATGTTGATGCACCCCCACTTATATGACATGCCTCTTCTTCGAGCAATCCAAGGTAAAAGTTGATTGGCATGACATACATTCTTTGCTAAAGACTTGTTTAGTGCATCTAGTCATTCCTCATGTCTTATAGGCTCCTTCATGAAAAACAAATGAATTTGATGCTTGTATGGTACTACTATTGCTTCTATTCTTGACTTGATCTAGTGGTAGCATATGACATGTTTATGGGCTTATGAACCTAGTGTTTGGTCTAAAAAATGAGTTATAAGTGTTTAACTCAATATGGTACAAGATAACCCTTGAAATGAGGTGTGAAGAAGCTTGTCCTTGGATCAAGTTGAGTTAAATATCTTTCGCAAGTATTCTAGATTGAACCAAATTTAGAAAAATGATCATCACCCCATTGATTGACATTGATAATCTTAACCTATCTAAAATTAAACCTTTGTGGTCATTGAATGACAAAGGGGAGAACTTTGACATAGAGGGAGAGATATGACAAAGGAAAGGGATCAATTAAAATTTTGAGCACACAAGTAGGGGGAGCAAGCTCATAAACTTGATTGATGCATCTGAATGTGTATTTTATATGTTTGCTTGCATGGCACAAGTTTTAAATTAAAATTCTATGCTTGTGTGGTGTATGCTAGTTGTAGGTTTGAATGATGAAATGAGAAACTAGCATGCATAGGGTAGTTAGATATGACTTGCTTTGCTTTCACAAGTGGTACTAGAACTTTGCATATAATGTTGATCTCATGAGGTATCTAGTTCTTGTTTTTGCAAGTGGTATCTAACTAACAATGGTGCTAAGGATGGTATATTTGGTACACTCCGATTGGTATCACACTTCAAAGGTCCATCTCTTATACCTTAGTATAATTTGGTAGTCATTGCCCTCCCACATTTCCAATCTATGCGTATGTACAAGCTTCAATCCAAACTCTTAGCACATATATAGGGGGAGCAAATGCTACCAATTGAGGTTCATGAAACTTGTCCATATCCTTTTACACATGGTAAATATACTTGGGGGCAAGCAACATGGATTCAATTAAATTCCAATTCATATATTTGTGAAAGGGTAGTCATCAATTACCAAAAAGGGGGAGATTGAAAGCTCTAGTTTGATTTTGGTGAATTGATGAAACCCTAATTGCTAACCTACTTGCTCTAGTGATTATGAGATAGGTAGCACTTTTCAAGTGATGGAGCAAATGGTGATGATCATGAAGGTAGTGATGTCTATAGTGATGATCAAGTGCTTGGACTTGGAAAAGAAGAAAGAGAAAAACAAAATGAGCTCAAGGCAAAGGTGAAATCTATAGGGCCATTTTGTTTTAGTGATCAAGACACCTAGTGGGTGTGATCACATTTAGGATAGATAGCCGTACTATTAAGAGGGATGAAACTCGTATCGAAATGCAATTATCAAAGTGCCAATAGATGTTCTAACTCATTGCATGTGCATTTAGATTCTAGTGAGTGCTAACACCCTTGAAACTGTTTGTGAAAATATGTTAACACACGTGCACAAGGTGATACACTTGGTGGTTAGCACATTTGATCAAGGGTGGCGAAGTTTGTGACTTGGAGGTGCTGTCCCGAGGTGACCGAACGCTGCTTTGGCAGTGACCGTACTCGGCTGCAGCGTCCGATCAGTGGCGCGCAGAAGGGGGGTGAGCTCGGCTGGTTGACCAGACTCTAGTCCAAGTGGTGACCGGACTCGTCTGAGGTGCGTCCGGTCATGCTGACATATGGTGATGTGGCGGCGCGCAGCAAGGAGAAGGAGGAGCGGACGCTGGGAGCATCCTATCGCCCATGATCGGACGCGTTCGATCGTAAAAAACCTTCTCTGGTACCTTACTGGAGTTGATCGGACTTCACGTTGGTGGAGCGTCTGGTCGTTGAGCGGCGCGTCAGGTCAGTGGCCCAGCGGTGTTGGCGTTCACGCCATTTGTATTGACATAGCAACCTTGTGAGCTTAGCCAAAGCCCTCCCACTCATTTCCATCATTGATTCATCATCTTTGTGAGTTTGGGAGTGAATCCAAGTGCATTGCTTGAGTGATTGCATCTAGAGGCACCTGGTGATTGTGTTTGGCTGCGGATTTCGCTTGTTACTCGTGGTGGTTGCCGCCACCTAGATGGCTTGGTGCAGCGAGGATCGTCGAGCGGAGAAAGGTGATTGTCTTCAGCTCCGATCGTGGTGATTGTGAGCGGTTCTTGACCTTTCTATGGTGGAGAGCCAAAAGGTACTTTAGTGGATTGCTCGTGGCTTGTGTGATCCTCATCTTGTGTTGGTTGTGCGACACCCGGTTGCGGGTTAGGCGTGTGATGCCTATTAGCGCGTGAACCTCCAAGTGAGTGAATTGCCACAGCGAGGACTAGCTTGACGGTAAGCAAGTGAACCTCGGTGAAAAATCATTGTGTCATCTTATTCCCGAGGATTTCTTGGTATTCATTGTGATTGATTGTCTTCATCTTGTGATTGGCTCATTCCTCGACACGGTGGTATAACTTACTATCCATCTCATGTATTTACATTCTTAGTGTAGCTAAGCTCTTTAGTGTATTTAGTTTTTGAGAGCTAGCTTGTGTCGGGTCTAGTGATTAGTGAGACTCTTTAGTTAGTCTTTGAGAGCTCACTAACTTAGTGTAGTGACATAGCCTTTGTGTGCTTAGAGACTATAGAAACTAGAATTGTGGTAGGTGGCTTGCATTTTTAGTAGGCTAGCGCAACATTCGCTTCGCCTCATATTTGTCTAACCACGTTGCTTAGTGTTGTTGTAGAAATTTTTATAGCCTATTCACCCCATCTAGCCATTAGGACCTTTCAACATTTACAGTGGAGACAGATGCCTGTCAAGATGAAATTGGAGCAGTTTTAATGCAGTATGGTCAACCAATAGCTTACCTAAGGAAAGCTTTAGGTGACAAACACAAGAGCCTCTCCATCTATAAAAAAGAATTTCTAGCACTCATTATGGTCGTTGATAAGTGGAGGCATTACTTAGAGAGACAAGAGAGTGTCATTCAAACTGATCACAAGTCATTAGCCTATTTGAATGAACAAAACCTCCACTCAGACATGCAGAGAAAAGCTATGACAAGACTTATGGGTTTGCATTTCAAGATTGTTTACAGAAAGAGAAAAGAAAATCTTGCAGCTGATGCATTGTCCAGAGTGGGACATTTGATGGCCCTCCAAGCAGTATCTTCTGTACAGCCTGCATGGATACAAGAGGTACTAAACAGCTACACTACAGACTCTCAAGCGCAACAACTCATACAAAGATTGGCTTTGCACAGCCCTGATCAATAAGGCTACAGTTTTGATCAAGGTTTGATTTGTCATAATGGCAAAATCTGGATTGGGAACAATTCTGCACTGCAAACAAAACTTATAGCTGCTTGTCACTCAAGTGCACTAGGGGGTCATTCTGGGATAGCTGCTTCTTATAGCAGACTTAAAAAATACTTTGCTTGGAAAGGTATCAAGCAAGATGTAGAAAACTTTGTGAAGCAATGTGCTGTATGTCAACAGGCAAAACACTCATTACACCATCCAATGGGACTGCTGCAACCATTGCCCATCCCTTAAGGGGTATGGAGGGACTTATCTATGGATTTCATAGAGGGGCTGCCTAAGTCTGAAGGATACAGTGTCATCATGTTGATAGTAGACAGGCTAACCAAATATGCACACTTCATACCAGTGAAGCATCCCTACACTTCATACCAGTGAGAGAAAAATACTGTTCTGGCTGGAAATTTACGATCGTTTACGACCAAAGCTTGCATACAAGTATTTTGGACCTTACGAAGTTCAGGAACGAGTGGGCTCTGTCGCATACAAGCTGAAGTTACCAGAAGGCTCGATGATCCATCCAGTCTTTCACATCTCACAACTTAAACCATTCACTGCAGATTACACTCCTGTTTATGACTCTCTTCCAGGCGTAACTGACTTGGAGGCGTCGGCAACTAAACCACAGGCCATCATTGATCGCCGGCTGGTCAAGAAGGGCAACACAGCTGTCCCACAAGTCAAGCTCACCTGGGTTGGCCTACCATCATCGGCTGAAGACTACCACGTCGTCAAGCAGCGCTTTCCTTACGCTCCAGCTTGTCCTGGGACAAGCTGCATCTCCGGTAGGGGGAGGTGTCACACCTGGAGCCGAGCAGTAGAAGGGTGTACCACGAGAAGAAGATGTCTTCGTTCTTTGCTTAGCGCATTTACCAGTTTACGTTTTCATTCATGCACTGCTTAGTGGGGCCGGTTGGCCAGAGACTGTAAGCGGCATCTAAATGCCTGAACCTGTAAGGGGATCGACATCCAGACATTCAGTAATAGATATCGAAGCCAAGGCAGAGGGGTTAACCTCGCCCGCTTCCTCCGTTCTCACGCGTGCGCTCACGTCGACTGCGATCGCCGGTGCGCTCACGTCGACGGCGATCGCCGGCGGTAAGGGTGTTACAGGAGGTCGGAAGCTAGTGAGTCGTAGCTGCGCCAGGCACGGTCTGTTCACTCATGGCACGAGTCTATATAATGACTACGATCAGCACCCAGTCCTTTAAACTCAACAATACAAAGTCTGAAAACACTGCCGTTTCAAAGCACGAGCCATATTTCTCGTGTTCAGGTGCGTCCACAGCTCAGATTGTCCCAACATTGCTGCTGATTCCAGATGCTGGAATGGTCCAGGTGTTGAACACACGGAGACGAGGAAAGCCGATGGCGATTTCTAACTTGTATCAATGAATTTACAGATTATCAAAAAAAAAATCAATGTGTTTAATCGATGTAGTTTTTGCAGGATTAGGCTAAAATCGCGATAAAGTCGTGTGGAAAACGGGCTCTGGGAGTCTGGGTATATCACAAATTCAGAACCAACCATTTGCAATTTGCAAATTGCAAATCACACTAATCGGCTCATCTCATGTTGTGGGCTTGTGGCAGAGACGGATATCTGCAATTCGGCTGAGTAGCCTACAGGACCAGAAATTGCACTTCCCAGGACAATGAGAATACACTCCACACTAAAAGCACAATTGGCATCTCAGTCGGGCACATTCCATTGCTGATGCGAGCTGAGAAACCAACTGACCAAAACAAGGTCAACGAGCAATCAAGATGACAATCACTAAGTACCCGGCGAGCTAAACAAAGGATGGTTCTTCGTGATGGCTTGGACTTTGAAGATGCTCAAGTTTAACAGCATAAGGTACAGAGGCATGAAAGGTGAGCAATGCAGGTAAACTCCACGAACCAAATCAGAACCAAAACGGCTAGGTATGGCCAAGATTTGGCTTGCCTTGTTAAGGTCAAGAACCAAACTGGCACTGGCCCAAAATGCACTGACAGAGAGATCGAGGGGCAGTAACTTGCTCATTTCAGAAAGGAGGAATGCAGGGTTTTGACATGGACAGGGTAACCCTACTGACAACTTGCTATAGTTTCAGAGGAAGATGCGTGGCAAAGACAGATTGGTTTTGAACAGATGCGTCACAGTTGAAGTGTAGAAATGGGGACGACCAATCCATAACTGTGTACGTGGAAGTAGCACTGCAGCTCAAGCCTTAAGTAACCGTGAATGCAATCGACTGGACATCATAAGTTTCTAGGTTTCCAGCTCACAGATTTATTGGTTTTCAGCACAGACAAGAAACTTTTAAACAAAGGAAAATGTTTACATAAACATCCCCCCAACTATTCAGGGTGGACTACTTCACCCTCCAAACTATAAAACCAGATTTTCTACCCCTGAACTTTCCAAAACCGGTCAAATAACCCCCAAGCGGTTTTGGACAGTGGTTTTGTTATAGTGACGGTGGTTTTGTCTTTTTCTTTTTTATTTATTTTCGCTGAATCTTTGAAAAATCATAGTAAATCACAGAAAAATAATAAAATGGAAAATCCAATTTTATTGGACTCTATATGAGTAGATCTATACAGTGAACATATAATATGGTATGCTTTAGTACAAAGTTTTTGTTGTAGCTTTAGATCTATGCTTTTCTATAATTAATTGGAATAATTCATAGCTGCAGCTTCTATTGTCCAATTGTGGTGAAATTTTTATGGTGGGCTAATTATTGTATGTTTGGACTCTAGTAAAAAATTCATACTCATTGGATCATGTATAACTTAGTTATAGATAAAGCAAAGATTTAACAAACATAAACCTAAATAAATCTATAACTAAATAAATCTATAACTAAGTTATACATGATCCAATGAGTATGAAATTTTTACTACAGTTCAAGTATACAATAATGAGTCCACCATAAAAATTTCACCACAATTGGACCATAGAAGCTGCAATTATGAATTATTTCAATTAATTACAGGAACTTTGTACTAAAACATACCATATTATATGTTCACTGTGTAGATTTACTCATATGGAGTCCAACAAATTGGATTTTCCATTTTATGATTTTTTTTGTGATTTACTATGATTTTTCAAAGATTCAACGGAAATAAATAAAAAAGAAAAAGACAAAACCACTGTTGTTGTAGCAAAACCACTGTCCAAAACTGCTTGGGAGGTTATTTGACCGGTTTTGGAAAGTTCAGGGGGTAGAAAATCCGGTTTTATAGTTTGGGGGTGAAGTAGTTCACCCTGAATAGCTGGGGGTTATGTAGACTTTTTCCTTAAACAAATTAACATTTTTTTCACTCACCTAAAAGGAAAGGGTAAGCCATCACATGAACTTAACTGGTATGAATCTCATTATCTAAAAATGCTGGTACCGATCCTCACATGATTATCAAATACCAAGTGTTTCCAAACCAGGTGTACAGAATATTGATGTTCGTGTTAGATTGATTGAACTGAATTTATGTTTGTCAAAGACAACAAATGTGAAGAAAACACACAATTCATAGAATAGAGAATGGAGAGTAACACTGGTCGTGGTGGCAAAAACCAATGAGCTATATAGAAGAGATACAGAAGACAGATGCAATAATGCATGTTCATCTAATTGTTTCAGCACAAGCCCAATGCATGAACTGAATGTACTAATGTAAATCTGGAAACACACAACAGTGGTATAACAAAAAGTGATACCGTCTACTTAGCTACAACAAGGCTAGTGGTGGCATAAGAGACACCAACAACACAGTGGAAAATATCCTCTGAAGCATAATATTTCATAGTATCAGCTCACCTTAGCACACCAAATGTTCAGGAAGAAGCTGGGCATGTATTCGCGCCATCCTTGCAATCACGCGTAAGCTCGTTGAACGTCTCCACATGCCTCTTCCCCCTCAGGAATACCTCGGTGTCAACAGCAACCCTCATGTAACCATCAAATTCTACTGGCTTACCATTGCTCAGCTCCTTAGTTTCAGTGAACCACTCACTATTCTCATCCCACAGGTACTTGAAATCATCGAGGAAGTGTGTTTTATACTTTTCCTTAAGTGGGTCAAAGAATGATTTGTCAGGCTCATTGGTAGCAATGTACAAATACCGGCCAGCACCAACCTTATCGTTAAGTGACACAAGAATACTGTCTGGCGAGGTATCTCTATCAAGGTTTGGCCAAAGTTGTGTGTTCTGCGCTTTCTCCCCTCTGACAACATGGACCGAGTCAAAGTCCCAGTTCATCCGTGAGGCAATGGCAGATACAATCTCCATCAAGCGACGAGATTTCCAGAGGAAATGCCAAGGGCGCTTGATTACTCCCTCAGTCTCACCCTCGCACACACGTGACCAATAGTTATCAGGCTCGACACTCCCAAACTTCCTCATGATCAGTGTGTCCTTGACGTCACGAAGTTTCATTGGGGTCATCCTGATGTCTTCAGTGTAGAAGTTCTTGAGCCTATCTTTCTTGTGCCACTTTCCCCAATCTTGCCAGAACTGGCTCTGGTCGATCACCGATGCCGATTCCTTTAAATGCTCAAAATCAAAGTAGAGCCTGAAATCTCTGTCTTCATCCTTGCCACTCGAAGTATACCGTGCATTGAGGCAGACATTCAAGTCCATGACAAGAGTCCGGTTCAAGAACTGTGCCTCACCAAGCGCACACAAGAACCCCCAAATGAAATGGTTCATGCTCTTGCACCTCTCGCCACCACCAATGTAAATGAGGTACTTTCCACGGCTGAAATCGGACTCAGAAGCAACCACTGGCAAGCTGTCATTGACAGCCTCACCGACAACAAACACCGGCTCCGCTGCGGCCCCAGCAGCCTCATTGTTGGCAGTGTTCTCGTCCAGCCTAACCTGTGTCTTCGCAGGCACGAAGTCGGTCACTGGTGCATCCTGCTTCCCCTTCTTCCCTTTCTTCCCCTTGCGCCGTCCGTTGCGCTTGGCACCCACACCCGAGTGGTACTCACCCACGGAGTCGACGACGAGGGTGCAGGTGTTGACGTCGCGGGTGAGCGTGAACCGGCGGTAGTCCTTGTAGTATGTGGTCCGGCCGGTGCCGATGGCGTCGGCAGCGGGGCGGAAGCGCCAGGCGAGGTCACACTCCATGGGACTCCCCGGCACCGCCACCGGACGGCCGAAGCGGTAGAAGTGGAGGTCGGGGAACCGCTCGATGGCCGCGCGCATGAGCAGGTTGAAGAGTTCCCTGTCCCCCGTGCAGTCCACGGGCGCCTCCGTGTCGCAGGAAACCGCCTCCTCCGCCACCGCCGCACCCTCGCCCGTGGCGGCATCAGTGTCGACGGTGACGGCCCGCTCCGTCTCGGGCTCCGTCTTCTCGGCCTCGGCGCCAACTTCGGAGAGCTTGATGAACGGGACGGCCTCCGCAACGACTTCGACACCCCCAGCGGCGGCCTCGCCGGCGGCGCCGGTGGCCGAGGAGTTGAAGTCCTCCCCGGTGCGCAGCACGGAGTCGTCGGTGAGGAAGGTGGAGGTGGATGTGGAGGAGGTGAGGAAATCGGTGAGCTGGTGCGAGGACGGGTGGAGGAGCGGATCGTCGGGGCTGTGGACCGCCGCGAGGAGCGTGAATGCGAGCACGGCCGCCACGAAGAGCGCGAAGAGGAGGTTGCCCCCCGACCGCAGCGCGGCGCGCAGGTCCGGCACCCCGCCGCGCCACCGCGGCGCGGACAGTGCCGCCGCCCGCCCCAGCATTCGCGCGGGGATCTGGGTTCGGATTGGGAGTGTAGTGGGGGAATGGGAGTGAGGCGGACGAGGGATCTGGCTGGATGGGGGCGAACGCCGACAAGGCGAGACAGGACGCGAGCCAGGGGCCGTGGACCGTGGAGGCCACTCCGTTGTTTTTTCCTTGTTTTTATTTACTGGGCACGCGGCCGCCGACAGCGGTAGCTTAACGGAGTTGCAACATTTGTCGGTCGGCCGGCCGGCCTGTTGACTGTTGCGGATTGCGGCCCATGGGTTTCGGTCTGTTCTTCGGGGTTTGACGGGCTGCGTTGGGCCTGGGTTATCCATGGAACTTTTCTATTGCACCACCTTAGAGCAAGGCTAATGATATAGCCGCCTTACTGGCAAGGTTCTTTGCAACCTTCTCTCAGCCTGTCTATATAGTAGTGAGCTCTTCACTTTTAATGCATGGCCAACTTGTCTCTTTCACAGAGTTTCTTGGTTCTTGAGCCCAAGCTGGCTTACAACCCGTTTCTCCTCTCTCTCTCCTTCCTTCTCTCCTCTACCTCAGCATTTAGCCAGCTTACAGCATGTTATTATACTCGCTCTTAGCACTGCTCACATGCTGCAATCCCCGAACTATTTTGTGCTATAATGGCGAGACTTAGTTTCTCTAGACCTCTGCCTCACGTGCTGCAGTCCTCGAATTGTTCCATGCTCGGGGCTGAGGCCTTGGTGGGAGCAGTTAGGGTTTGTGTGTGCGACCAGATGTGATCATGGTGAAGATGGTAGCAGAATCACCAAGTTTGAGATTGAAGAGGAAGGATGTTGATGTGGACAGTTTGTTCCGCAACATGCATCTCATTGAGTGAAAAGAGATGGCATAGTGTTGGCGAAGGAAGAATGGTAAAGTCTGTCGGAGGTGAAGTCGATGGTGGGGAGATTGCATACTAAGAAGGCTTTCGGATCTTATTCTGCATGATGATAGTTGCTTGGAATACAACGCGGGAGTTCTCCATTCGCCCTTTGGGAAAGAACTTGTTCATAGCATAAACAACTTGCTTAGGAGATTAGAAACATATAATGGAGGAATGACCATGGATCTTACGTGGTTGCGCATTGATGTTAGAGGAATACAATGGAGCAATGTGTAGCGCTACTATGGTACCAAATCATGTTCTGGTGTGGATCAAAATCCACAAGATCCCTGTGTACCACACTAAAATGATCCTAAAGCAGTTAATGAGTAGGGTTGGGGAGGTGTTGAGTGTGGAGATGAAGGCAGTGAGTACCATGAAGGGCGATTTCCAGTGGATGCAAGTGATGTATGTGAAGATGTTGTGCTTCTGCGCTAACTGTGAAAATATTAGGCATGTGCTTCTGGAATGTAGCATGAGAGAATTTGTGTTGAAGGATCTGCAATTTGGTTTGTGGGTGCTAGCGAATGAAGACACATGGTGCCCGAGTACACCTATCGTCTGTAGTACAATCTTTGATCATGTGGACAACAAGGGTAGCCGAGGCCATGAGAAACGCATGGAGGCCTGACTGCTGGTAGAGCGACCGGAGGTGGCCACATGTGGCGTGGATGGGATGAGGTGTGAATTTTTATGGGAGAAGGAAGCTAGAGATGAAGACAATAATGAATGCCACAAGATAAAATCTGCAAAGTTTGACATTGAGAGTGCATCTGGGTCCCCTAGTGGGTTTTGGTGGTTGAATGACAAAATAATTAAAGAACTAATGAGTTCGATGAGTCTCTAAACATGTTTCACTACTAACAATCATATCAAACTCATGTCATATCTTAAATGGATAAGAAGCAAGCATATCTGATAAGCCAAAAAAAGACAGAGAAATGAACATGGTTTGGTCTCAATAATAATTTGCTTTGCATGAACAAGAAGAGATTGATAGTGGATGGGTATTGATCAAGTATTGGAGAATGAGTCAGTAGTGGATAAGCAAAGAAATGACAAGCGGATGTAAAATGACAAAGGAGACATTATATAATGAATATAATATGGTGTTAATATTGGCTTGCTTGTATGGACAAAGACTTGGAAAATCACTATGCATTGAAATTGATCAAGTTGGAAGAATAAAGAACGAAATTATCAAGAGCAATGCTATTATGAAAATAGTTATTGAAATGAGTATTAAGGGTGTCAAGCCAAAACAAAGAGGATATAAGGAATCATGAATTGGCTTGACCATATTTGGAATATGACTTCGATATGGATAATGTTGATACGAGGCTTCTAAATAATGCTTAATGTTGATTCAAGATATGATGCGACTTGAGGGTGGCTCTATAGGGTGAATATAGCAAAGAAAGAGCTTCGAGAGACTAGGCGAAGGCGAAGAACTAGCAATGACTTGGTGACCAAGGGACCATGGCTAAGTTGAATAAGAGGGTACTTGCATTGAGTCAACGTAATAATCGAGCTATGATGAGTCTCAAGTGCTCAAACTAGCTGAACTCTGAGTGCTAACATGAGAGAAACATATGGCACGACACTTGTACTTGTTGATCTTGATGCTTGTTCTTAGTTGGGAAGGATAGCCCTCTAAACAATCTTTCTAAAAGGTCCAAGATCATCGAAATCGGAGTTTACAGCTAAAAATTATGTTGTCTTTTTGTGAGGTGACTTGTGCTATTCTGGACAGTTGTGAAGGTTTTTGCGCGCAAGTGCAAAAGTTCTACACTCTGCGGGCCTAACGACTAGTTTTAGAGTTCTAACACCTAGTTTTTTGGGAGGTGGGTATACCCATCCCATGCCTCATAAGTGTGTTGCTGACTTTGTGGTGGATGAGATCTCTATCCTAAGCTTTGTGAGGCACTTCTCAACCCTCTCTTTATGAGATTGAGCTTTAGTTGAGAAATCAAAATGTTGGGTTGAGATATTTGAGTTAGAGAGTAAAATAGAGCAAGCCAAACCTTGCAAACTCGGTCTTTGTCAAGTTCATGAATCATTTTTTACTCTCGGTATTTCCCAGAGAGAGATTTTCTTGATGTTGGTTTCCCCGTCTCACATATGGAGTGTTATGATGGAAGGAGAGTTGTGTTGGTGCAGGGATTCATACATCGAATATGCCAAAGCTTGATATTTCCCAGAGATATTTTCTTGATGTTGAATGTCCCCGTCTCACGTCTGGAGAGCTATCATGGAAGGAAAGTTGTGTTGGCGTAGGAACTCATACATCGAATAAGCACCAACGTCCTTCGCTCTATCATCCCTCACTCTCAACATTCTTGGATTGAATTTAGAGTTACAAAACCTTCGTTTGTGCCACGTCACTCATGTCATGGTTTGGCTATCTCATCCTGTTCATGTCGCGGCGCGCATGTGAGTGTGTTGATCGCCTTTCACATCTCTTAAAAACTCGTATGTGTAAACAATAGTCATCTATTTAAGTCAAGTCGATATCCTGTCAATTTCTCATACAAAATTAATTTTTTTATTTCACTAGCATTTAGTATGAGCCATGAAATCTATTTGGTTTAAAGTTAGAATAAGTCTAATTAAATTCAACAAAAAATAACTAGCTCATTACCATTGACACAAATGCTACACAACAAATTGCACGTTCCGTTGTGATACACAGTTATGTTTGCTAATAATTAATTAAATTGGAGATTTATAACTATAGATTTTCTAGGTGTAGAAAAAAAATCGAGTGCAGGTGGATATCATGGGACTGATCCGAGTTAGCCGTGCCACCACCAGTCCGTCACTCCCCATGTCATCATCTTTATTATTTAGAAAAAAGGTGCTTCCAGTCTCGACCTACCGAAACTGGTCAGTTGCCAAGCCGCTTCTGACGAGAGCCGTGACGTCCGACCACCTGCAACAACCTGTATAAAGAGCCTTCTCCATGTGTGCCATTATGAAAGAGGCTTCATTTCTACATATCACCAAAAAGTTTACACGAACCCTGGTGCCATAACGCTAAACTCTTTTATCCAACACGCCATTCTATCTAGTTTTGCTCCTAACGGTGGGCAACGACGCAACCAAATGACTTAGATGCCCTTAGGCTTGAGAGGCTCTATGAACTAGTTGGTTTGCTTCTGTGCCATTCCCAGGCCAGCCCCAAGCCGAGCGTTTTGGTGCCAAAGCTAGGGTTGTTGGCGCCAACGGAGCCCCTAGGCTTCTCCTCCTATATATAGGTCATCAGCCCTATCTGTTGCCACTCATCCAACTTGAGCTCTGTCTCCTTCACCTCTCTCCTACCACAGCCATGTCTCAAGCTTCTAGCAGCTATGGTGGTAGGGTCAAGTGGATGATTTGCCCCAAATGTCATGTGCTTGCCAATCGGTTCATCTCGATGACTAGGAAGAACAACAACCGTGTCTTTAACAAGTGCCCCTATTTTGTAGTTTGTGTTTCCTTCTCTGCTCATTTTTTCCTTTGCCTATTTCTTTTTTGTTGTTTGGTGACAATGTGTTGAGGCTATCAGTATTATTAGTGGGAGGATGAAATGGAGGACACTGAAGTGCAGACACCTACAACCTCTGCTCGACTACATGCAGTTCCCCTACAGGCAATGGCACCACCAAGTGGTTTCCCTACTGTAGCTCCTCTGGCCATCATCCAGGAAGGTTCCCAGGCTACTGGAGTTGCATAAGTGGAGAATATGATTTACAATAGGGTTCTACAATAGCTTAGGTGGATTGAGAAGATGGTCTATGTTTGCATATTTCTTGCTTTGTATGCTATTTTGAAGTAGGTGTCTATGTGTGTGTGAGTAGTCATGGATGAATGGATGTATGGATGGATGGATGAATGATGAATATGAAGATTGTTCATTTGTCTAGAATGCAACAACATATGAGAACAATATAACAACAATTAGAGTACTGCAACAGTAAACAAACATTCATCACATAACAGCAGCTACCTTACTGTTTTTCATCACAAAGGTTTCATGTCACCAACATTCATCACATAGCAGCTAAGTTATTGGTTTTCATCTATAGCTAAGTACTATCATGGCCATCACAGAACATTCATCACAGAGCAAAAGAACAGTCATGCCATTGTGGCAGAATCGCCTAATCTAATGCCTCTTAGGAGTGCTCGTCTTCGATTAAACACTAAGTACTCAAGGGAGAACACCAAATTACGTGGTCCCGTCAGGCACACCCTAAGGGAGAACCCAAAAATCCACATTTTTCCATCAGGATCACGAATGAGAGAATAAAGCTTACATCATTCTTAACCATTTCTTGCATCTCTTTTAATACAACATCAGAGTATAATATTTATTGTTATAACAGAGGAATGTAATCATATTATCATAATTGTGAATAATTTAATTGAACATCAGAATATAAACATGTGATCAGAATTTACAGCGAAAATGAATAGCTATCCATGACATAACAAAATATTGATATATAAACTATGACAACAGATTATAAAACTTTCATTTATAAAAATATTTAGTGAGAGTTATAAATAAAAACTATGATCGCAGCATAAGAAAATCATCTCTGAGCCCACCAGGAGGAATCCTCACATAAGGGTTAGCTTTAGCATCCACCTGTCATCTACAACAGGGAGAAATAAAACCCTGAGTACTCAATTATACTCAGCAAGACTTACTCGACAGGAGGAAAGAAAAGACTCCAAGGATATGCAAGGCTATCTGGCTTGTGGGTTTATTACATCTACAGGAGCATTACTAAAAGTGTGTCCTTATATTCGATTTTTATTAGTAGTACATTAGTTCATTAACTAATCATTCTATGTAAGCACTTGTGCTACTTTCAAGCAGTGGTAAGCAATCAGATTTCCATTTCTTCACCTTTCCTCTTTTAGTTCTTACTACGGTGCTAGAGTTTAGACAAGTCGTACCGGATCGCCCGGTGATTCGTGAATCAATGCCCCTGGCTGAGTACACCAAAAACACATGCTCCTGTCATGGGGTCTAGGTCCCCGTTCAAACTTGGACTCCAAGCCCTCGCTCCTAAGTCTCGGACTTAGTGCGGTGCAAGGACCTCCTCCATCCCCGCCTCCAATCAGTCGGTCCGAAAAGAGCTCGAACCCACGACAAGAGAGCAACAAGTCTTCCAAGTGCCCATACCCAAGTATGTGCTCGGGATAATAAGTTTGTGACTTGCCTAGCGTCTTATGCAACAGCCGGTCCATAACTGACACAGACAGGGAAAGCAGTGTAACCAAGCTATGCCCCGTGGCCGCAGGACATAACTTCTTACACCCACCAAGACCCAAACCATATCCCTACCCGGTCACCATTTTCCTTTCCACCATTTTATATATTCCAAGTGATAATAATACAGTAATATATTTTCTATCTCTCGCGAGTGATAGGCAATCACTTGACTTCTATTAGAGTCCTATAGCATAGCAATCTACACGATCCTATCAAACTAGTAAGACTCATGGGACAAAGATTTATATATGCAAGTGGGTTTCATTCAACTCCTTAAACTTAATGCACAAATATAATTTAAAGTGTAGAAAAATAGGGGTTATGCACCGAGGCTTGCCTGGGTAAAATATAACCAAAAGTTAGCTTTCCATCATGGCGACACGATCTCCAAAAGTACCATTTCTCTAGCAACTCCCGATGACTCCACGATCCATCGACGTTCCTATTATGATATGCAATGCGATGCAATGCAAAGACATAATTAATCGACTGCAACCGTGACTCATAAAATACGATTTACGCCTTTCAAGTTAACGAGCTAGTTCTAACGACTAACGTACTAATCTACGTATCAACATCATCGAGAAAGATATCATTTCCCCACAAGTGTTTTAATTATACAATTTCAAGGTGTTTCTTTATTCCATTCTATCGATTTAATCTTTATTCGAAATAGGGCATCATTAACTACTCTAGTAAACTAATTATTCTGGTGCTATAGATATTACATTGAGGAGCTAATAATATTAGTAATTTACTGTAAAGTTTTTAGAGTCAACACTATCACCAATTTATCACGGAAAATCCTACAAGTTTACATTTTAACGATATTAAGCATGTTAAAATAATTAGAGCAACCTTGGAAACATTTTAAAACTAGATGAACCAATTACGCTAATAGATATATCATGATTTTAGGAGCCTAACAAAATTGGTTACATAATTTTTGGACCCCTATACTATTTTATATTGATTTTACAAGTTAAACTAGAAACCTAGATTAGAAAAACATTTAGGAAATGGAAAGGGCCAACGACCACCCCTTTTGGCCCAGCGGCCTAGTCCGGCCCAAGCCGGGGCAGCGCTGTGTGCGGCGCAATCAGCCCAAGGCTGGGAGGCCCACGTGCGCCAATGTTTTTGCAGAAATGACCCTAGATTTCAATGAAAATAACCCACAGTCCTATCCACTATTGCTCTCTCTCTCTCTCTGACGCTTTCACCTAGCCCCCTAGGCTTTCTCATAATTCGAGTGCACCAGCCCCCGGTGACTCCATGCGTGACGACGCGGCTCTGGCTGACACTGCCATGCTACGTCGGTCTATAGAGCAAGGTGCCGACTAAAGGAGCAGGTCGATGAGCACCGTGGAGCCAAGACGAAACCCTAGGTGCCGATTAGGGGCCGAATGGTGACTTCTAATGCTCTGACCACGCCGGCGGACTAAAAGCTATGGCGGCACGACTGTTCCAGTGACCTCATAGATGGAAACGAAAAGATGGGAGAGCATCAGGACCTTACCCCGGACACGGCTACGGTGTCGTCTGGAGCAGAAACGGCCTGTGCTAGGATGGCCACGTGCACGGTGAAGGGCGGTGGCGCTCTGAGCTTGGCGCGGCCATGTCAGCTCATTGTCGGTGATGGTCCTGACCAAGCCGAGACGAGCACCAGATAGAGGAGGTTAAGGCGAGTTAGAAATTGCATTCGATCGAACTGCTACCGCTGCCTTGGGCCTTACCCCCAAATCCTAGAGCACGGCGGCAAACTGACGGATAGCGAGGGAAACGCCAAATTGGTGGCCAGTGGTGCTCGGCTGAGGCTCAGTGCGGTAGGGTGCCTAGCTAGCTTCCCAAAGCTACTTGCTAGTGCGAGGAAAAGAGCTGCAAAACTTGCTGCTACGTAGGAGGGAGGAGAAGACAATGGCCATGGCGTGGTGCAGTCGAGGGGAGAGCACACAACGAGTTGGGCAAATTAAAGCGAGCGGTCACAGTTGGTGGAGCGATGCGAGCACATACACACATGCGAGTGGAGTCTCGGCGCGATGCACTTGAATAGAAATGGCCAAGCCCAAACAAAGCTCACCGCCGTCGGCTAGTGGGATGGGGTGGATAGGTAGGGCAGAGCAGGGAGTCATCCCATCGCAACAGCGGCCGGGACCAACGACACAATCGCGATGGCTTGGCGCACGCCCCAAGACTATGTGCGGTAGGTGGAGCGAACGACGAGGGCAAGCGCCACGTCAGCCAAGCGACAGCGACTACGACGTTGGGCTTGACCACACGTGATACAGCGGACAGCGTACGCGTGTGGGCTCACACGGCTTGGCAGCACATCAAGGAGCGGATGTGGCCAACTCAGCCCGGCACGGGGCCGATAGCCATGGGGCCAACCAGCGAGGCAGCGGCTACTGCCACAACGCCAACCAGGGCAATAGTGCATGCGCGGTGACCACGCCCCCAGCCCGAACAGCTAGAAACAGTGCTACGCATGCTTTTTAAAGCGAAGCAAAAGCTACTTAGTATTTCGATTAAGGTTCAACCGAAGCCATCAACCTAAAGTCAGCACTAACAGCTAACTAGCAAAGTAAACCTCATGACCAGAGAGCAACCAGAGAGGGTGATAAGGAAATGCCAACTTGAGTTCGTCACTTGGGTGCCAAATCATGGACTAGGTTACAAAACCTGTTTCACATCGCATTCTACGAAGGTTTGGGCAATTTTGGAGAGTGCATCGTGACCTCACACACCACCTCAATCTACACCATGCTCATGAGCTCACTTAGAAACAACCAATAGTGCAAAAACATGACGCGAGTATTCAACATTTTTGTTAGAATTTAAAAGCCAAAGATAGCATTGTCAACTACCCTTTTAGACAAGTTACCGGTCGTAGTTAGAACTAACAACCACTACACTTTGGCCAACCTTTTTAGGAGATCCAAACTCTACTAACTCCAACCAACAAACACACCATGCAAAGGTCCATAATTTATACTAAACCATAGGAACAAGACATTTAAGCACTACCTAATAATTTTATGTAATATAATTTGCCAAAGAGAGCATTTTAAACAACAACTCGATGTTTGCCGACTTAGCCGAAAAGGGTGGATTTAATTTCCAATTTGATTTTCGAGCTTCCAAGAAAACTAACTAACAACATTTATCCTCCAAAATTAAAGTGACATATTCCTCTACATATCTTCCCCATCAAACTTAACTTAAGCAACATGCACAAGTTATATTATTTTTGTTTATCAAAATTTGTTTTTCATGCCAAACAATTA